>NC_091727.1:625000-930000 GCF_042477335.2 Ovis canadensis
CCAGATGCGGCCTTAGTGTCCATCCACACAGTAATTAATGAGCAGACATTTCCTCCTCCAGGGGGATCTTCCCCATCCAGGCATCGAACCCACGCCTCCTGCTTTGCAGGCGTATTCGTTACCATCTGAGCCACCGGGAAAACCCCCGATAAAGGACATGTGACGTATATATACACACCCTGGAATGTTGCTTACTCATAACAAGGATGAAATAAATGCCATCTGCAGCGACAGAGATGGACCTAGAGATTGTCACACCAAGTCAAGTAAGTCACACAGAGAAGGAGAAATATCCTATGTCAGCCCTTTCATGCAGACACTAAAGAGAAACGTTACAAGTGAACTTAGGTACAAGACAGGAACAGGCTCACAGGCTCCGAGAATGAACTTATGGTTCCCGGGGGAAGGGTGGGGGAAGGGACAGTCAGGGAGTCTGGGATGGACATGGACACACTGCTGTGTTTCACATGGAGAACCAGCAAGGGCCTGCTGGACACCACAGGGAAGTCTGCTCAATACTCTGTAATAACCTTATATTCCCAGGGGGAAGGGATAGTCAGGGAGTGTGGGATGGACATGGACAAACTGGTGTATTTAACATGGAGAACCAGCAAGGGCCTGCTGGACAGCACAGGGAACTCTGCTCAATACTCTGTAATAACCTTATGGTTCCCAGGGGGAAGGATGGGGGAAGGGACAGTCAGGGAGTGTGGGATGGACATGGACACACTGCTGTATTTAACATGGAGAACCAGCAAGGAGCTGCTGTCCAGCACAGGGAAGTCTGCTCAATACTCTGTAATAACCTTATGGTCACCAGGGGGAAGGATGGGGGAAGGGACAGTCAGGGAGTCTGGGATGGACATGGACACACTGCTGTGTTTAACATGGAGAACCAGCAAGGGCCTGCTGGACAGCACAGGGAACTCTGCTGAGTGTCACATGGCAGCCTGGATGGGAGGGGAGTTTGGGGGAGAATGGATACGTGTACATGGATGGCTGAGTCTCTTTGCTGTCCAGCTGAAACTGTCATTAATTGGCTGTACCCCAATGCAAAATAAAAAGTTGATTTTAAAAAATGCCTCTAGGCAGAAACAAATAAAACATGGAAGAGGGGTGATATGAGGCCTTCCCCAGAGCAAGCCTGTACAAGGAGATGCTGCTTACCTGGAAGTTGCCTTGGTGGGACTCAAAGAGCCCCAAGAAGGAGAACCTGGGATCAGGAACGCTGGGCATGAGAACCTTCTTGATCCTGAAACGGACATGGACGGTCTGGTCAGATGGGCTGGCAGCCCTGAGCGGGGCATCCACGGGGAAAGACCCCCACCAGGGGCCTAGGACAGCAGCATGTGGATGTCGGAGACACAGGACCTTGGCGGAGCTGCGTCCGCTTGAGAAAAAGCAGAGCCAGGGGATGCCCTCTGCCTGAAACGAGAGCATCCCAGTGTGGGCAGGGCTGATTAAAAAATCTGCCTAAAAGGAGAGCATCAATTTCCCTCCTGATTAAAAAAAAAAAAAAAAGCAATAATCCCATTCATAAAAGCGTGCCCTCCTGTAGCAGGAAATGGAGAATGAGGCATTATCAGCAAGATGGTGTCAGGATGATTCCATTCAGACAACCTTCATCTGCCTACAGTTTGGATCACACATCTCTTAATCACCTCCCCACAATTTACACCCATCCAGACTCCCTCTTCCCTTGTCTGGTGACTTCTCCACAGATTACTGCCCTTTGTTAAAATGCTATAAAAGTCCCCAGATGAACTGCCTGGTTAGCTGTTCACTTGCTTCCTGTGAATGACTTGGGCACTTAAAAATATTACATCCAAAAAGAAATATAGGCATACTCTTCTGTTACTGTCTTTGGTTGGCCAATTTAATTTGCAGGCCCCTAGGGACAGAACATAAGAGAGGTTCCCATCTGATAGGATGCTAATCCTACGGGAGTGGGACCCTTATAATAAGAGGTGGTCAGCACACAGACACACACAGAGAGAGGGAGGACCATGTGAGGACCCGGAGGAGACGGCCGTCTGCACGCCCAGCAGAGGGGTCTCAGGAGGAGCCAGCCCTGCCCGCGCCGGGACCTCAGGCTCCAGCCTCCAGGACTGGGAGAAATCAATGTTGTTTGAACCCCCAGTCTCTGGCGCTCTGTTACGGCAGCTCTGGGAAAATAATACAGTTGATTAGACCACTCATTGTAACAGAAGCTTTCTTAAAGACAGGAGGAGTGTTTCCACCCCCCGCCCCCTCAAGAAGTGTATCCTTCAGACTCCCTTAGGAGTGGTTTCAGTTTTGAATTAAAAAACACCGCAGCAAAACAAAACAAGAGCAAAAAAAAAAAAAATCAGACCTGTCACTCGTCAACACCCCTATCTGACAGCGGCATCTCCTCCCCGCTCCCTACTTCCTCTGTTCCCAAGCAGAGAATGACGAAGGTGGCATCTGTCTGAGCTGGGGAGAGCGGGAAATCTCAACTGGAGAATTAATGGGCAATGTGCAAGAATTCGGAGAATTACCCCCATGCTGTCTGCAACCATGAAGGAAGGGCCTTGAAACTGTCTGACTCAGCCTGGCTCAGACCCAGCGTGAGTGGTCCAGAATGCGCCCCATCTGTCTCTATACATCACTCCCGTTGTTGCTATGGAAACGGCAACCTGAGAAATAAAGATGGCGCCCACAGTCCTGGGCATCAGTCCCTTGAAACATCACCAACAGTCAAATGCCTGGGCACAACTAAGCTCGAATAAGGCTGGAAATGGCAGCAGTTAAATTATTGCCTGGAAGGATAACAGAGAGAAGTATTTAACGTCACATTTTTTAAAAGTTTTCTATGGTTTCAGAGAATCATGTTTGGCTATATCTGTAACTGGATTCACAAGCTTTTCTTGTCCAATTCTCCTCACATCACTCACCACGTTGCCCAGTTTAATAAATATGAATAAAAATTAAAACATGTTGTACACGCTTGCCATTCTAACATGATAGGAGGACAGAGCTCAGTGCGGTGTGCGTTTGAAGAACGTTCACTACAATAAACTTAGAACAATTATTAAAAAGCTGAGACATCACTTTGCTGACAAAGGTTGGTACAGTCACGGCTATGTTTTTTTTCCAGTAAGTCATGTACAGATGTGAGAGCTGGACAGGAAAGAAGGCTGAGCGCCGAAGAACTGATGCTTTCACACTGTGGTGCTGGAGAAGACTTTTGAGAATCCTTGGACAGAAAGGAGATCAAACGAATGCTAAAGGAAATGAGTCCTGAATATTCATTGGAAGGACTGATGCTGAAGCTGAAACTCCAATACTTTGACCACCCGATGTGAAGAACTGACTCACTGGAAAAGACCCTGATGCTGGGAAATATGGAGGGCAGGAGGACAAGGGGACGACAGAGGGTGAGATGGTTGGATGGCATCAGTGACTCGATGGACATGAGTTTGAGCAAACTCCGGGAGTTGGTGA
Source organism: Ovis canadensis (assembly GCF_042477335.2). Classification (NCBI taxonomy): domain Eukaryota; kingdom Metazoa; phylum Chordata; class Mammalia; order Artiodactyla; family Bovidae; genus Ovis; species Ovis canadensis. The sequence goes on from NC_091727.1 coordinate 628,466, forward strand.
TGGACAGGGAGGCCTGGCGTGCTGCGGTCCACGGAGTCAGACACAACTTAGTGACTAAACAGCAGTACCGCTCATACGTATGAACATTGCTGCCTCTTATGGTCTTCATGAGAATACTTCTCAAATTCTGCAGGGATCTCCACACCTTTGCACTATTCACCTCTGTTTTCTTGTCATGTACCATGTGCATTAGAGAGAAAGTGAAATTCAGCTAAATAACCACATCACACAATTATTCCCCCCCCCCCAACTCACTACATATGGGAACCAAAGCCCATGTGTGTGAGGAGTCTGGCGGGGGTGGCCTTACCTGTGTAGTTTCCATAGAGACAGAAGCAGAAGGAAGACTGTCAGGAAGGAGACCATGCCAGCAATTAAAATAAACTTGGGGAAAAGGCTGTTTTCCCAGCACGAATCTAAAGGGAAATGGAACGAGGCCTGTGAAGTTTTCATCATGATACGGTCACACTCTAATCACCCCCCACCCCAGCCACGGCCGTTTTTCCTTCCCTCGAGAATTGTCAGCGTCAGCAGATGTTGCTTTTGGTGTGAAATATCCTGGTAAGGAGAGGTGGGTACTCTGGAGAGGGAGATGCTGGGCAGAAGGAAGCACAGACTCACCTTATTCCTAGGGGTGTTTGAGGGTATCAGGGCTTGATTTGGTGTGTCTATCTGTCCAGCTGTCTATCTGTGTCTCTATCCATCTGTCTGTCTGTCTATCTGTCCAGCTGTCTATCTATCTGTGCGTCTATCCATCTGTCTGTCTCTCCATCTATCTATCTTCCCCGCTGGGTCAGCAGTAGAGAATCTGCCTGCAATGCAGGAGACCCGGGTTCGATCCCTGGGTCGGGAAGATCGCCTGGAGGAGGAAATGGCAATGCACTCCAGTATTCTTTCCTGGAGACTCCCACGGATGGAGGAGCCTGGTGGGCTGCAGTCTATGGGGTCACAGAGCCGAGCGAATGAGCAGGCATCCGCGCAGCTGTCTGCCATCTACCCGTCTATTATCCACCTACTTGTCTACCTCCGGTCACGCCTCTCTGTCGAGCTATACGTCGCATCTATCTGTCTCTGCCGTGTACCCATCATCAACTTACCTACACCCGCTCCCTAGGTCACTTCAGTCGTGTCTGACTCTCTGCGACCCCGTGGACTGTAGCCCATCAGGCGCCTCTGTCCGTGGGCTTCTCCAGGCAAGATTACTGGGGTGGGTGGCCATGCCCTCCTCCAGGGCATCTTCCTGATCCAGGGATCGAACCCCCGTCTCCTGTTCTCCTGCACTGCAGGCAGACTCTTTACCACTAAGCCATCTGGGAAGCCTCTCCTTATCTACGTCTGTAATCTACCGTCATCTATCCATTAAGCATCTATTATCTACTATTTATCTTCTATGTATCGATACATCTATCTATGTCTCTATACATATATCCACAGAACAACATTCAGTCGTGTCCGACTCTTTGCGACCCCATGGACTATACCGCGCATGGGATTCTTCAGGCCAGAATACTGGAGTGGGTAGACTTTCCCTTCTCCAGGGAATCTTTTCAACCCAGGGCTTGAACCCAGGTCTCCTGCATTGTAGGCAGATTCTTTACAAGCGGAGCCAGCAGGGAAGCCCAACAACATTCAGAAATAACACTTTTTATTCTTGCTGGGCCAACAGACATGAAAGTGAAGCTTAGTGCGATGATAACGGCCACAGGAAGAGCCATTGCTTCCGCAGTGACCTCTGCAGAAGGCCTTGGGGTCATCCCCAAGGCGCCCCATTCCGCCCTCCCCGCACAGAGCCCGCTGGCCCGTACTGGGCAGCGATGCTGCGTGACAAGCATTACCTCGCAGCTCACCCCTCTGCTGGTGCGTCACCTCTGACCAGTCACTGGGGTACGTTTCTGAGCCGTAGGCAAACTCCAGGGCTTTCACCCTGGCCCGGAAGAAATAACACTTCTCAGGATCCAGACCGTCGACGGTGATGTTGCAGGTCTCAGCCTCTGTGGACTGGAGCAGACAAATCACGCACGGTGAGCCCTGACTGCCGCGTTCTTCTTGTCCCACAGATTTGCATGAGGTTCCTGCTTCCAGGACTTCCTTCTCCTGTTTCACTTCTCTCTGGACAGATGTTTATCCTCAAAACAACAGCAGGAAAAAAAAAAAAAAAGCCCTTCTCTCCAAAAAGGAAATAAATCCGTCATAACGAACATGATGAAAGATGCTTCTGAAGACTTTCTAAGGTCTTCCTTTTTACAAAAGTAATTTTAAAAATGTATTTATTTATTTGGCTACATCAGGGCTCAACTGCAATACGTGGGATCTTCGTCACAGAACACCAGCTCAGTCATTGCCTCACAGGCTGAGCTTCCCTGACGCACATGGAATCCTGGGTTCCCGGACCAGGGATGGAACCCACCCACGTGGCCTGCTTTGCAAGGCGGATTCCTAACCACTGGACCGCCAGGGAAAGTGAAAAGGAAAGTGCCAGCCGCTCAGTCGTGCCCGACTCTCTGCGACCCCGTGGACTGTAGCCCGCCAGGCTCCTCTGTCCATGGGATTCTCCAGCAAGAATACTGGAGTGGGTTGCCATTTCCTCCTCCAGGGGATCTTCCCCACCCAGGGATCGAACCCGGGTCTCCAGCATCGCAGGCGGATTCTTTAGCGTCTGAGCCGCCAGGGAAGCCGATAATCGCGTGAGCAAATGCATAAAGCCAGTCTGGATGTCTGTGTCTCTCTGCCTCCCCATCCTGGGGGTGCCTACTCACACCCGACCCGGGACGACGAAACCTCACCTGCCACACAGCGTCAAAGACGGTCTTGTGTTGGATTTCATACTGGAGGTCGTTGTATCCCAGGTTGGAGCAGGTCACCGTCACGGCCTCCTGGCGCCACTGGAAGCTCAGGTCGCCGGGGGATCTGGGTTTCACTGAGAATGAGAAACAGCGCGGTGAGCAGCACCGCCGAGAAGGTAAACACGGCCCGTCTCTGAGCTCACAGCGGCCCCTGGGCTTCGGTCCCCTTTCCTCTCTGCCTGCTGCCCATCCTCTCCCGAATACTGCATGGGACGTGAGGCTTCCTTGTCTTTAGTGCATGGGCAGTTAGAAGGGCTAGCCAGCTCTCCAAGCACCCGTGAGGGTCTCGTGGAAAGGCGCTCCCCTGAAACTGGGGGAGAAAGATTTCAGGATGTGTCATGGAACAAATCCTGTTCCCACCAGTCGCCTTGAGCTGCTGGCCCCTAGCCCTTCACCATCTCCGGAAAGAGGATCATTACAGAGGTCTAACGTAAGATGAGGTCGTAGAGACCGTGGGATTGAATAGTCAGACAGAGAAGGAAAAACATCCTGTGACATCCGTTATATGCAGAGTCTAAAAAGATAGGACACAGTGAATGTAGTTACAAAACAGAAAGAGACAGACCTAGAGAGCAAACTTACCACCACCAGGGGGAGAGGACAGGGGAAGGGATAGTCAGGGAATCTGGGATGGACAGGGACACACTGCTGCATTTAACATGGAGAACCAGCAAGGACCTGCTGGACAGCACAGGGAACTCTGATCAAAACTTTGTAATAACCTTATGGTTCCCAGGGGGAAGGATGGGGAAGGGATAGTCAGGGAGTCTGGGACGGACATGGACACACTGCTGTGTTTAACATGGAGAACCAGCCAGGTCCTGCTGTCCAGCACAGGGAACTCTGCTCAACACTCTGTAATAACCTTATGGTCACCAGGGGGAAGGATGGAGGAAGGGATAGTCAGGGAGTCTGGGATGGACATGGACACACTGCTGTGTTTAACACGGAGAACCAGCAAGGACCTGCTGGACAGCACAGGGAACTCTGCTGAGTGTCACGTGGCAGCCTGGATGGGAGGGGAGTTTGGGGGAGAGTGGATACATGTGTATGTGTGACTGGGTCCCTTAGCTGCCCAGCTGGTGTCACCACAGCTTTTTTAATCGGCTACGTTGTTTAGTCGGAAATCATGTGTGACTCTTGCAACCCTGTGGACGGTAGCCCCACCAGGCTCCTCTGTCCGTGGGATTCTCCAGGCACCCATACTGGAGTGGGTTGCCATTTCCTTCTCCAGGGGAATCGTCCCCACCCAAGGGTCAAACCTCCCAGCGGATTCTAAGATGGACCTCTGACATTCCAACCGTCAATGAAAAAGAAAGAAAGAAAGGGCCGTTACATCACAGAAACGTAGATCCAAACAGCACGCTTTGGAGAGACTGGTTCACTCCATTGTGTATGGCGGCTCCTAACCCGAGACGCATAGTCACCCCTCAAGGTACTTAACACGTACGGTAAGCGCTGATCGCTAGGTTCTTGGTGAGAAGAGGCTGTGTTCCATTCCGGATGGAAAAATACAGAGGCCCATCTCTTTGCACCTCCAGCAGGCACCCGGCGCTGCAACCGTGTTGAAGGATATAGCTGGAGCATGGTCTGTATTCCTCCCTTTTATCGAATCTGGAATTTTAAAAAGAGAATCACTCAGTCGTGTGGCGTCCTCGAAAATAACATCTTGGGGGCTTCCCTGGTGGCTCAGCGGAGGAAACAATCCGCCTGCCGATGCAGGAGATTCGCATTCGATCCCTGCGCCGGGAAGGTCCCACACGCTACGGAGCAAGCAAGCCCGTGAACCGTACCGACGGACTCTACTCTCATCTGCTTCGATGACCTCCCTCCCCTTACGACTACAGCAAGACCTGTCAAAACAGAAAAGGACCCCCTCTCTCTCAAATGTTGACGGCCCTTCGATGGATCCCGTAGGGGCTGAACGCTGGCGCTGCAAACGGCCTGCCTACCCGCTAACCCGGAACCTGTGAACAAGACCTTATTAAGAAGCAGGGTCTCTGCAGCTGTGATGGAGTGAAGGGTCTGAGATGAGGTCCGCCTGAGTGGGGGTGGCCCTAAACGCCACCACAGGGTCCTTATAAGACACGGAAGAGGAGAGACACGGACGCAGCGGAGAAGCCACGTGGAGACGGAGGCGGAGACGGGAGGGAGGCGGCCACCAGCCCAGGGACGGACGCCCAGAGGCCCCAGGAGCTGGAAGAGGAGGGGAGGACCCTCCCCTGGAGCCTCTGCAGGAAGCCCAGCCCGGGAACACCCTGACTTCAGACGTCTGGTTCTCAGGACTAGGGGAGGATACATTTTGGTTTTTTCCGTTGTTCCAAGTTACCCAGCTTGTTGTAGTTTGTTGAGACCATCTAAGATTCTATTAATGGTATCAATAATAATAATTGCTGTCACATAGCAATACCATGAGCAATCAATAAATTGGTATCAATAAATAACTGACCTCCAGAGCAACCAAGCCCTTGATTCAAGGATGCACTTTTAACAGGGATGTGCCAAAAGTGGGTAAAGCTTTCAGACTCTGCTGCAGTGTTAACAGGAAGCCTAGAGACAGGTTTACGCTCCATCCTTAAGACTCAACCCCAATCTGTGATGAGATCAAGAATTATCTCCTATATGACAGAAAAAATCGCTGCTCAGGAAGAAAAAAAAATGACACGAGCTATCTGTGAGCCCACCTATACCATCCGGCACTTAATTTTTTGCCCCATGAGTCTTATTTTCCCAACAAATTCATCTTAAAAATTTCCCTCTTCTGTTTGCCTTCCCGCCTATCTCGTGTTTTATCAGATGGCAACGACTCAAGCCCTCACCGAACACCCCCCTACTCTTTACAAAAGTGAGACCAAATTCATTGGGAAAAAAAAAAAAAAAAACCCTGGCTCCCACGTGGCCGCTCAGGTCGTTGAGTCAAGCGAGGCAAAGCGCCCCGTGAAAGGGGGAAATGGGTGTTTCTTGGAAGGCGGCCCCTGGAGAGCAGGGAATATAGCTGAAGGCAACAGAGTTGAAGGCGGGCAAAGAGTTGCCGGCACGTTGCAGGGGGCCCCGTGGAGTCAGACCGCTCTGCACCTCCTGCGAGAATCCTGGCGGTTTCCAGCGAGACTCAGGCATCCTCGGTTAGAAGGCCTGGGAGCTGTGGTTACTGGTGGTGGGGGGGGGGGGGGGGGGTCTCCAGAGGGCACATTCGCAAAGTCACACTCGAACTTAACAGTTCTTCACTTCCTGGCTGCCCCCATCGGTGCCGTATTCCGAGGAAAAACGCTTTAGCCAAAGGCATGGTTTTCCAGGGTCGTGGGGGAGGGGGGGGCGGCGCCTTACTTGCAGACGGACGTGAAATTAATCCCAGTGACGGCACTTACTTGTAAACGAACGTGAAATTAATCCCGGCGTATGCACTTGTGTTCCAGGTAATCTGCACGGTTTCAAAATTAAAGTTGATCACCTGAAGCTGCAATGCGCTTCCTGTGCAGAAAAAAAAAAAAAATTTTTTTTTAAGATAAGCAGAGAGGACTCTGAGGCGACGCTGGAAAGGCTTTGACATTTATAAAATGATGTCAGCACTCGTAAGAATGATGCGGTGCTTTAAAAAAAAAAATTGTTGATGCATCTTATTTAGCCCGGCGTAATCAGAGTATTGGCCTGCCATGATGCCTCAGTGGGTAAAGAAGCCATCGGCAGAGCGGAAGTCACCGGAAATGCGGGTTGGATTCCAGGGCGGGGAAGATCCCCCTGGAGGAGGAAACGGCAACCCACTCCAGTGTGCTTGCCTGGAGGATCCCATGGACAGAGGAGCCTGGCGGGCTACAGTCCCCAGGGTCGCAAAGAGTGGGACACGATCAAGTCACTAGGCATGCATGCAACGAGAATATTATCAGGTCAGCATTTAGCCATCGTCATCATTAGATCATCGAGTTATTATCCATCCGTTCTCGGTGTTTATGTATCTATCAATAACGATCACCTGCGTCATCTATCTAGGTGACCATCTATGTGACGATGTACAGATATCTGTCTCGTTAGCTGTAATTATCAACACATTTTACAGTTTTACTATGTGTCCAGAGTCTGGTGTGTTTGGCCCTTATAATACAAGAATGATACAGTTCTTCAAAGGCAGTATAGAAACCATTTTACAGTAACTGTAAAGGGGTCATCGCTTTTCACAGACAAGAAGCACTGTGCTGTGCACCTGTAACTTATATTAATGTTTGATGCATCGGCTGCGCGAGCGAGCCTGCGCGCTCCGTGGTGTCCGACTCTTTGCGACCCTGTGGACCGCAGCCCGCCGGGCTCCTCTGTCCAAGGGATGCCCCACGCAAGAATCCTGGAGTCGGTTGCTATGCCCTCCTCCAGGGGAATCTTCCCCACTGAGAAATCGAACCCGAGTTTTCCGTGGCTACTGCTCTGCAGGCGGAATCTGGACCGCTGAGCCACCGGGGAAGCTCATGCATCAGCTCTGTGTCAACTAAACCATCTATAAATCAATTATCCTTCTGTTAAAAAAGAAAGAATGTTTTGTTTTTTTAAAGAATTGAGTTGTGTGCTTAAAGAGCTGAATCACCTGGCGAGTGAATTAACTAAGCTGTTAACCAGAGCATTACCACCCCCGCCCCCCATCCACCTTTTTTGCCTAATTTCGTTTCCTCCAGATCCTCCTCACGTCTGACACTTACTTTGTCGTCTAACACCGGTGAGCAGGGAACCCCACGGAGAGGGTCTTGAAAACGGGAGCCTCCTATCTCACAGATCCAGATGGTCCTGAAAGGTCTGGGCGCTTTTGCAAACATGACTTCGTTTCTGTTAATTTCTTCTTCTTTTTTTTTTTTTAACTTTTTCTCAGAAAACCAACCAACGTCATGAGCAATCTGGACGTGAACAAACGTACCAGCTGCGGGCCTCCGACAGGCAGACGCGTCGTGTAAATACCAAGAACTCCCCGCACCCACCCCCCCCTCCCCAGAGGTAGAACCAGCTTCCCAATTTGGAGAGCGCATAGAAAAACGTGCGGATGAATCGGGGGCGTTTGTTCCAGCGAGATCGGGCGTTCAGAGGGACTTGGAGCCCAGCCCTGCTGGGTATTTCCGAGGGGGTGTGACTAAGGTCATCCGGGGCGGCAGATCGTGGGGGCAATCGGCACATCATCCGTTACATCGTCGGAGATAGAGTCTTAGGGCCTTTTTCCATCCGGGAAGGCTGAGGCAGTTCAAGCAGCCTTGGCTGTTATGGATACCACACGGGTTTTACATTTATACACGCTGCTGCTGCTGCTAAGCCGCTTTGATCGGTCCGACTCTGTGCGACCCCATAGACGGCAGCCCAGCAGGCTCCACTGTCCCCGAGATTCTCCAGACAAGAACACTGGAGTGGGCTGCCATTGCCTTCTCCACATCTCCAGCTATGTCTGTATCTACATCTGACTTCCCTGGTGGCTCAGATGGTAAAGCGTCTTGCTTACAATGCAGGAGGCCCGGGCTCGATCCCTGGGTCTACATATAATATCTCTGTAGTCATATCTACGGAATCTCATCCCACTAGCTTCCCAGGTGGCGCTAGAGGTGAAGAATCCACCTACCAACACTGGAGACGCACGAGATATAGGTTCGACCTCCGGGTCGGGAAGATCCCCTGGAGGTGGGCATGACAACCCACTCCAGTGTTCTCGCCTGGAGAATCCCGTGGACAGAGGAGCCTGACGGGCTACAGTCCACGGGGTCGCACAGAGTCGGACATGACTTGCTCACACACACTCCGTCTCTTGCCCACACCGCCTTCTTACTTCTAGAGCAGCTCGTGAACTCAAGGGCACAGCAGCGAAGACCCAGCAACAGCCAAAAGCAAAGACATAGATTTAAAAAAATAGCATCTCGAGAGCCGTTGCTTCGTCCCGCGTCTCTGCTACAGACTCAGATTGGGTACCAGGTCGTCTGCTTCGACGACCTCCCTCCCCTTACGACTACAGCAAGACCTGTCGAAACAGAAAAGGACCCCCGTCTCTCTCAAATGTTAGCACCCCTTGAATAGGCCCTGTAGGGCTTGAACTGCGGCGCTGCAGATGGCACACCTACGTGCTAACCCCAGAACCTGGGAACAGGACCTCATTAAGAAACGGGGTCTTTGCAGGTGTGATGGAGTGAAGGGTCTGAGATGAGGTTCCTCCTGGGTGGGGGGTGGCCCTAAACCCCATGACAGGGTCCTCATAAGACACAGAAGAGGGGAGACACAGACAGAGAGGAGAAGCCACGTGGAGACGGAGGCAGAGACGGCAGGGAGGCGGCCACCAGCCCAGGGACGGACGCCTGGAGCCCCCAGAAGCCAGAAGAGGCGGGGAGGACCCTCCCCTGGAGCCTCTGCAGGAAGCTCAGCCCTGGGACACCTTGACCTCAGACGTCTGGTCCCCAGCCCTGGGGGTGTGTGCGTTTTCCTTGTAAGTTCAAGGGCATTTTTGAGGGGGGCAAAGGTGCCTCATCAGCAGCCCAGGAGCCCTGCCATCGAAGCATGATGGCCTCAGGCGGAAATACTGATAGTCCACTGCAGCCGTGAAGTCTGACTCTGCTCATTAAAAATGGATCAACTGAGTGGAAATGGCCCCTGAGGGAGTCTCTCGACACAACTCTGGGACCTTGGGTGGGAAGAGGGGCTGCTTTATTAAGACCATGCCCAGTGGGTTCTTAGGGTCTTATACCCGTAATGACCTCAGGCAAACAAAGGCCATTATAAAGTGAGCCCTGCATTTTCCAGGAAGTTCCTACAAAGGATCTGACTGAGCCCAGCTTCACAGGGGGATGAGCCCTCAGCCCTTCCAAGCTCTCTCCCATGTCCTTGAAAGAAAAGCTACGATAAACCTACACAGTGTATTAAAAACCAGAGACATCACTTTGCCAACAAAGGTCCGTCTAGTCAAAGCTATGATTTTCCCAGTGGTCAGGTACGGACGAGAGTTGGATCCTAAAGAAGGCTGAGCACCCAAGAATGGATGCTTTTGAACTGTGGTGTTGGAGAAGACTCTTGAGAGTCCCTTGGACTGCAAGGAGATCCAACCAGTCCATCCTAAAGGAGATCAGCCCTGGGTGTTCATTGGAAGGACTGATGCTGAAGCTGAAGCTCCAATCCTTTGGCCCCCTGCTGCAAAGAACTGACTCATTTGAAAAGACCCCGATGCTGGGAAAGTTGAAGGCAGGAGGAGAAGTGGATGACAGAGGATGAGATGGTTGGATGACATCACTGATTTGATGGACATGAGTTTGAGTAAGCTCCGGGAGTTGGTGATGGACAGGGAGGCCTGGTATGCTACGGTCCATGGGGTCAGAAAGAGTCGGACACGACTGAGCAACTGAACAACAAAATCTTACTATTGTATTTGTGCTTAAGTGGTTCAGATTCCAGAGCTGGTCTAAACTGCACTTTTCCATCCAAACTCCGGATGCAGGACTGGCAGTCAGGAGGAAGCTACAGCTCTCAAGGAGTCTGTGGCCGTGGGCACGCCAGGCCTAGCCGGGTCTTCCTCTCTTACTTCTGTTGCTGGAAGACGGGAGGCCAGATCTGGACTCCGATCTGCACACAGCTTGGGAAATTACGTGAGTGTCAGGCCTGGGGACACCCCATATCCAGGCTCCCTCCCCCTCCCCCCCTGCTGGAAGCACAGTTCTCCTCCCCACACACACACAGGGCTTCAGCCCAGAAGGTCCCTGAGAACCCGTCCAAACCAGCTGGGCAAGAGGCCATCTCCAACAGGGATGGTCTAGCGTGGGGTGATGCCCGCGGACAGTTCAGAAAAAGAACGTCAGGAACGTGCCATCGTCAGCTCCCACCTGGGCCACCCTCAGCGTGAAAGCATTAGTCACTCAGTCATGTCAGACTCTTTGCAACCCCGTGGACCGTGGCCCACCAGGCTCCTCTGTCCATGGGGATTCTCCAGGCCGGAATACTGAAGTGGGTAGCCATTCCCGTCTTCAGGGCGTCTTCCCGACCCAGAGATCGAATCTGGGTCTCCTACATTGCCAGGTGGGTCCTTTACTGTCTGAACCATCAGGGAAACCCCACCACAGAAAGGTAAGTATTCATTTAAGCAAAAGGCTTGCAACCTCTTTGCAGGCAGGCAGCACAGTGAAACCACCCAGATTTTCAGTTTTCTAGACGCGGGCTCTCGTATTTCTTTCTTTTTTTTTTTTTTTTTTTCCCATCTGAACCTAGTCTTGAAGGCAATGAAGAGGAGGGTCCTTTACAACAGGCAGACTCGGGTTTGTAGAGACTTCAGTTGTAACTGATTCTTTGAGACCCCCATGGACTGTAGCCCTTCAGGCTCCTCTGTCCACGGGGATTCTCCAGGCAAGAAGACTGGAGTGGACTGCTATGCCCTCCTCCAGGAGATCTTGCCGACTAAAGGAGGGGAACCTGTGAAAGCTCTGGTCAGCTTCACAAAGAAAACCGTGAGTTTGCAAAAGACACGTAAAAAGAAAATTTTTTAAAAAAGCAGAGATGTTGAAAGCAAGGGCATTTCAGGCAGACAGGCGGCTACAGCTGCGAGCAGGACTTACCCGGTTTGGTTTTCCCTGAAGCATTCGCGTGTCCCAGCAAGAAGACAGCAGCGGCCGCCCAGGGCAGAAAGACACGCCTCATGGTGGAGGCAGGAGGTGGAGGCATCGAGCAGAAAGTCGACTCCTCCAAGGGGACTTGGGCTCATGACTAACGTATGAAGGTCACCCCTTTTTTAAAAAGGTGGAAAGGAAACTGAGGAAATGACTACAGGAAACACACATGCTTTTATTTTAAAAGATGACTCTGGTCAGAAAGGAAAAAAAAAAAAATGCAGAATCATTGTTTCAGCCTCGCCGATCATTTGCGCAGCCCCGCCGGATACAACTGTCTAGAGAGGCTGATCAGATAATGGATGTTGCCAGCCAGGGTTCTCAGCCTCTGGTGGGTCTTGAAAGTCCTGTGTTTGGAGACGGAGGCCCAGACAGGTCTCATCTAGCTGATGCTTTCTGGCTGCTCATCCAGGGTTAGGGAGATTTGGTCCAGCTCCCGATGGCATCAGAGGAAGCATGATGTCTGTGTAAGGGACAAAGTTGGCTGGACCGCAGGGTCTCAATGGAGAATCACTTCCCAGAGGTTGTCAGGGAGATTTGTCAGTGGGCTTTTTCCTGACAGTGGGCTTTGTCCTGACAGTGGGCTTTGTCCTGTCGGTGGGCTTTGTCCTGTCGGTGGGCTTTGTCCTGTCGGTGGGCTTTGTCCTGACGGTGGGCTTTGTCCTGTCGGTGGGCTTTGTCCTGACAGTGGGCTTTGTCCTGACAGTGGGCTTTGTCCTGACAGTGGGCTTTGTCCTGCAGGACAAAGCCTGGGTTGACCATCAGGAGCCAACTTCCTCCCATCCCTTCAGGTCATAAAAGCAGTCCATCCTTAAGAAAATCAAGCCTGAATATTCATCAGAAGGACTGATACTGAAGCTCCAATACTTTGACCACCTGATGCGAATAACTGACTCATTGGAAAAGACCCTGATGCTGGGAAAGACTGAGGGCAGGAGGAGAAGGGGATGACAGAGGAGGAGATGGTTGGATGGCATCACTGACTCGATGGGCATGAGTTTGAGCGAGCTCCAGGTGTTGGTGAAGGACAGGGAGGCCTCATGTGCGGCAGACCGTGGGGTCACAGAGTCAGACACGACTGAGCGATTGAACACCAACTCACGCTTGCATCCGAAAGCGCTCCTGGGAGTCAGTGTTGTCGTTCGGTCCACAAGTCGTGTCTGACTCTCTTCGACTCCTACTAAAAATAACACCCAGCGTGATAACCATCCTTGTAAAATCATGTTTGAAAAACTACGAAGCTCTAGGACCTCCCTGCAGTCCAGGGGTTAAGAATCCACCTTCCTTCCAATGCAGGGGACCTGGGTTCAATCCCTGGTTGGGGAACAAAGCTCCCACATGCCTCGGGGCAAGTAAACCAGTGTACCACGGATAAAGGCGCTGTGGGCCACGGTGAAAGATCCAACATGTTGAAACAGATCAGAAATCGCCAAAGAAATGAATTTAAGACAAATTAAAAACACACACGCACACACACACCAAAAAAAAAAAACCTTCCAACACCTTTTACAGATATTCGCTGATGGAATCTGTGAGCCGTGGAGAAAGTGAGCATAAATTGCCCCACTTTAGAGTCGGAACCTGAGTTTTCCAGAAGCTGACAGTGGTTGCGTGCGTGCTAAGTCACTCCAGTCGTGTCCAACTCTTTTGCAAACCCATAGACTGTAGCCCGCCAGGCTCCTCTGTCCAAGGGATTCTCCAGGCAGGAATAGTGGAGTGGGCTGCCATGCCCTCCTCCGGGAGGTCTTCCCGACCCAGGGATCGAGCCCTGGCTGATGGACCTCCAATTGTTCATTGCGGTGCGGGGTGAGATTCAGGTCTTCCTGGCCCAAGACTAGGGGTGCTTTGGCCAAGACCATCCTTCTGGAGGTCAGAGGCTCAATGCTGTGGTCTCTGGGTTAAAATCCAGGTGCAGAGTGAGTACATAGATAGGCAAATAGAATAAGCATTTGGATAAACAGAATAAGTAACTAGATAGAAAAGCAGGCAGACAGGATGAGCAGAGACAAAGAACACGTAGACAGAGAGGCCAAGTATGAGAAGTACTAAGCAGATAAACAGAATAAGAAGGCAGGTATTAGAAGAAGACAGTCAGAATAAGGAGATAGAGAGAGCGCACGAGTAGATGGATGATTACAGCGTCCTCACGCAGGTCGGGATTTCCCAGCCTCACTCTCACGGACACCTGGATGGACGGATGCGCTCATGCATGGGCAGAGAGGATAAATACGTGATTAGACAGTGACGCCAGTCCAGGGTTTCTCAGCCTCGGCACTGCCGATGCCTGGGTCTGGACGGCTCTCTGAGGCGGGGCGTCCCGGGTCCCGGGCCCTGCGGGGTGTGGAGCAGCGTCCCTGGGGTCACCCCACCGCACGCCGGGAGCAAGCCCTCCACCACCAGCCGCGACACCGAAACGTGCCTGGATGTCTCTGCCCATCGCCCCGCAGCCCACCTCCCTCCTCCCTGCCCCATGCCTCCTCCAGAGAAGCTGGAGCTTTGAGCCCTTGTTTGTCCTTTGAGGGAACGCAAGGGGCATCAAAGGAAGGTCGAAATTCACCATGTCCTCCGGCGTCTCCTGGGAAACCGAGAGAGAGACAGCATGCTGGACATGTTACCAGCTCCGAGAAGGAGTACCTGCTGGGCTTCTGCAGTCTTGGGGGACTACCCGGGGAGCTCTTAGGTTCCCCCAGTCTTGCCCTTCAAGGGGACATACAGCTGGAGAAGACGGGGGCGGAAAATAAGCAAGCAAACCTCCCCAGTCCCAGCCCCAAACTCCCCCAGCTGCCTTCCAGATTCCAGGATGGAAACACTCGCTCCACGCGAATCCCAAAGACTAGTGGCGCCACCTCTCATGTGGATGACACACCGCCCCTCCCAGAAACCTCCTTCCCCACGGCCCGAGGGTGTGTGCAAAACCACAAGCTGATTCCCTACCGTGTGTTTCTTCCCACCCTGTCAGGCACCGGGTCTGAGTCAGCAAGCCAAGAAAGGCAACAGGGGCGGAGGTGGGAACACGTGGTTGTGCCAGCGGAGCTAGAAACGTCAGCCGTTCTGTCTTGCGGGCGTGGCTGCCCTCCTGCACACGTGGGGGTGACTTGGGTGGGCTACGGCTGTGTCTTGTGATGCCATGACGCTTGGAGGCATCCGTGAGCAGCGGAGGGACGTGTCTCCTGATTGACAGCGTTGGTGCGCCTGGGAAGTTCTGCTCAGGGTTGAGTGGGACCACTCTCAACAGGAGGCTTGAGTGCGGGGGAATGTGTGAGCATCTTCACACACACACACACACACACACACACACACCCACACACGGCCGCTGGGCTTGGAAAGTAACCCAACAGCTTGAGCGTTCGCTTCCCTGGCTGGGAGACTTGGTCTGACAGTCACCCTTCCCAAGGGTCTGGTCACTTCGGCTATCGTCCGCTGGCCAGAGCCAGTCAGGAGCCAGCCCAGACTCGAGAGACACTGAGTGTCCTTGAGAGGAGCTGTGAAGAATTCACCGCTGGTCCAGTGGCTGAGAATCTGCCTTCTTGGGGGAGGCAATGGCAACCCACTCCGGTATTCTTGCCTGGAGAATCCCGTGGACAGAGGAGCCTGGCGGGGCTACCATCCACGGGGTCGCAAAGAACCAGATGCAACTGAGCGACTTTCACTTTCTTCCCCTGGTGGCACAGTGGTTAAAAAAATCCACCTGGCGATGCAGGGGGCGATGCGTTTGGTCCGTTCTCCGGGGAGACTCTTCCTGCAGCTACTGAGCCTGTATCCCACAGGGACTGAAGCCCACACACCCTAGACCCCGTGTTTGCAAACAAGAGAAGCTGCCGCCGTGAGAAGCCCTCTCACCACTGCTAGAGAGTAGCCCCCCCACCCCTTTCAATGCAACTAGAGAAACCCGACAAGCAGCAACGAAGGCCCAGTGCAGTCAAAAAAAAAAAGAAGAAGCACATTAAAATAAAAAGAAGAATCCACACCCATACGGATGTCTGTTTGATAAGACTCAGCGAGCCGTCCAAAAAAAAGACACTCGAGTTTTGCATGAATTCAAGATAAGATGGGCTCACGGCGAGGACGCTGATGGCAAGGACGGTTCCACTGCCTTACAGGCCACAGCCTCCCACCCTAGCATAGCTCTGTTGGAACGTGCGAGCGTGCGGCGTGACATGACCTCTTATCTCTCCTCCAGCTGGCCAGGTTGCCAAGGCCAACTGTCACAGAACAGTCCCACGGCTGCGAGCCCCCCCCCCCCACCCTGGGGCGGTTTGCTATCAGATCCATCTGTCGGGTTTGACACTCCGGTGAGAGCTGTTACATAACAGAAGGGTTTCCCCCGCCCCAGCAGCGAGCAGAGGACGTCTGTAGGGTACAGAGACTGTGGGAAGCTCTCTGCTGGTTCATCTGTTTGGAGAGAGATTTGAAGACGGGCAAGGGGATGATCGAGGACCTTGGGCAAGGAGGGATTGGCTGCAGGCGGCGCGAGAGTGGGACTCGGGGGTCACAGGGCGTCTGCTCCACGCAGACCATGGTTGTTGCCGTGTCTGACTCTGTGCGACCCCGTGGACCGCAGCACGCCAGGCCTCCCTGTCCATCACCGACTCCCAGGGTTTACTCAAACTCACGTCCATTGAGTCGGTGATGCCATCCAGCCATCTCCTCCTCTGTCGCCCCCTTCTCCTCCTGCCTTCAATCTTTCCCAGCACCAGGGTCTTTTCCGATGAGTCAGCTCCTCATATCAGGTGGCCAGAGTATTGGAGTTTGAGTTTCAGCTTCAGTCCTTCCAGTGAGTATTCAGAGTTGATTTCTTTTAGGAGTGACGGGTAGAGCATCCTTCATTTGTGTCAAACTCTCTTGCGACCCCCTGGACTGTAGCCCACCAGGCTCCTCTGTCCATGGGATTCTCCAGGCAAGAAGACTGGAGGGGGTAGCCTTTCCCTTCTCCAGGGGATATTCCCAACCCAGGGATCGAACTTGGACCGGTGCACAATGCCTACATCTCAAGGCAGAGAAAAGACAACCTCTTCACTGTCTTGGCCAGACAGCTGCAATGTTGAGCACCGAGGCCTCCCTCCGCCGAGTACACAACCTCTTAAGTGCATGGAACCCACCCTGCTGACGCTTTGATTTCGCACTGCTGGCTCCCTGAACTGCCAGACGATACATTTCTGCTGTTTTCAGCCACCCTGGCTGCGGTGCTGCGTTACGACCAAGCCCGGAAACTCACACAGGTGTCACCCTAAGTATGGTAGGGGCAGTAAGCTTGGGCCTTCCATTTGGTGTCCAAACGGCTGCGGTGGACAGAAAGCCCACCTGTTACCCCCAACCTGGCCTGTACTCTGACCACACGGAAAAACCCATCTCCGTGGGAGCCCTGTTCAGATAGCTGAGGATGGCACATGCTACCTTGATTTCCAGGCCAAACGAGCCTCCTTCTCTGATGAGCTCCAAGACTCTTCAGTATCCTGATATCATGTCAGATTCAAGATGCTGAGCGACCTTCCATGGACTTCCACCAGGTGCCCAAACCGTAATGACAGAAAGGGTCCAAGTGCGTCAGTTTCAGAGATGGAAACCTCCAGGAAGGGGAAGGAAGGGAAAAAAGAAACAAAAATATATTTTCCCTCTATCCTCTTAGGTTCTGTCTCTGTGCCCCTGCAAATTAAATTAACAGACGATCAGTTCGTAGGAAAGAAGAAAGCAGACTTTCCATGTTCAGCAAACAAGGGGGAGAAACTCAGTGATGAGGAATTCCAAGGAACGGTTGGAGTTTGGGGTTTATATACCTGACTTGAGCTGCCCCGGTGGCTCAGTGGCGAAGAACCCGCCTGCCAACGCAGGACATGCAGGTTTGACCCCTGGGTCGGGAAGATCCCCTGGAGAAGGAAATGCCAACCCACTCCAGTATTCTTGGCTGAGAAATCCCACGGACGGAGGAGCCTGGTGGGCTGCAGTCCATTGGGTCGCAAAACAGTCAGACACCATTGAGCAACTAAAGGACAACATGCCTAACTCAGGAGGTGATGGGGGGATGGATAAAGCACACTTCAGTTCACTTCAGTTGCTCAGTCGTGTCCGACTCTTTGCAACCCCATGAATCGCAGCACGCCAGGCCTCCCGTCCATCACCTACTCCCGGAGTTCACTCAGACTCATGTCCATCGAGTCGGTGATGCCATCCAGCCATCTCATCCTCTGTCGTCCCCTTCTCCTCCTGCCCCCAATCCTTCCCAGCATCAGAGTCTTTTCCAATGAGTCAACTCTTCGCATGAGGTGTCCAAGGTACTGGAGTTTCAGCTTTAGCATCATTCCTTCCAAAGAAACCCCAGGGCTGATTTCCTTCAGAATGGACTGGTTGGATCTCCTTGCAGTCCAAGGGACTCTCCAGAGTCCTCTCCAACACCACAGTTGAAAAGCATCAATTCTTCAGCACTCAGCTTTCTTCACAGTCCAACTCTCACATCCGAAAGCAACAGGCTTTGAGATACATACGTGGGTTTTTCAGGAGAACAAACAGGAGTTGAGAGAGTGGGACAGTGTTTACACAGATAACAGTGAATTTTCCACCTCCTTCACGGCTGCATAACTGCCTTGGAGATGGAATTTGCGGGGTGGGGGTGGGGTTTTTTTTACTGTCTTCTCCCACCTGGGAGAAGATACACCCCGGAGGAAAGGTATTTATGGAGCCCTATTTCTCAGAAATTGCTGCTTTTGATCAGATAGGGAAGCTCCAAGAAGGCTTTTTTCCCCCCCTGTATCTGTTGCTGTTCAAAGGTCTTCAGCTTAAAACAATATTGACACCAAAAAAATGTCAACTTTTGGGTGTGGTGTATTCAGATCCCACAGGTGCAGAGCCCCTTTTGCCTGGAGGAAGCCAAGTACTTCATGAGGCTTCGAAGAAGCAGGTGGAAGGAGAGCAACGGATACCCAGCAAGACAGAAGACTCACACCAGCTCCTGGGGGCACCAACCCACTGAGCAGCCCTGGAGAGGGCTTGACCGAGCGGCACTTTTCGACGAGAGCACCCCGAAAGGGGATCTGTTGTTTTCTGCCACCCCCTGCCCCAAGAAATCTGTATACTGGAGTTTCCCTGGTGGCCCGGAAAACCCGCTTTGCATGGGAAGCAGCTCACTTTCCCGGTCCCCCAGAGCTGGGCGGGGTTGCAGCTGCGGGTGTGAGTCTCACTCCCGGCTAACTCCATCCCTGGGCGGGAAACTCGGCTCCCACGTGCTGGAGCAAGACAGCCTGCACACCGTGACGGCGAACTCCACTCGTACCGGAGTGAAGAGCGTCAGTGCCGAAACTGAGCTCCAACGCAGACAAGTAAATAGAGGCCTTTTTTTTTTTTTTTTTAATTGAAGATTAACTGCTTTGGGCTTCCCTGGTGGCTCAGCTGGTAAAGAATCCCCCTGCCAACTGGAGACCTGGGTTCCATCCCTGAGTTGGGAAGATTCCCCTGGAGAAGGGAATGGCTACCCACTCCAGTATTCTGGCCTGGAGAATCCCATGGAGTTCATAGAGTCAGACACGACTGAGCGACTTTCATTTCACTTTTAACTGCTTTACACAATTGTGTTGCTTTCTGTCAAACATCAACAATAAACAAATACTAAAAAAAAAAGAAAAAGAAAAAAATCTAGCTGTATTAAGCATGATCTTTAGAGTCTGGGTTTCCCTGGTGGCTCAGATGGTTGTCTGCCTGCCACGCGGGAGACCCAGGTTCGACCCCCTGGAGGAGGAAGATCCCCTGGAGGAGGGCATGGCAACCCACTCCAGTATTCTTGCCTGGAGAATCCCACGGACGGAGGAGCCTGCTGGGCTACAGTCCACGGGGTTGCAAAGAGTCGGACACGAGGGAGGGACTTCACTCACTTTCAGAGTTCCGGGTTAGCCAAGAGGAAACCTGGCAAAGAGAAAGAGAGGTTCCAGGTGTGGCGGGGTGGCTGACACGATGCAGGGGCTGTTTTTTTCTGCGATGCTATCTGGATGTGGCATCCTAAGTCACCTCACGCCGCCTCAAAGTTGGGCTCCTTCATGTGGGCTGCAAGGAGATCCAACCAGTCCGTCCTAAAGGAGATCAGTCCTGGGTGTTCATTGGAAGGACTGATGCTGAAGCTGAAACTCCAATACTTTGGCCATCTTTGGTGAAGAGCTGACTCACTGGAAAAGGCCCTGATGCTGGGAAAGATTGGGGGCAGGAGGAGAAGGGGACGACAGAGGATGAGAGGGCTGGATGGCATCACCGACTCGATGGGCGTGAGTTTGGGTGGACTCCGGGAGTTGGTGATGGCCAGGGAGGCCTGGTGCGCTGCGATTCATGGGGTCGCAGAGGGTGAGATGGGACTTGGTGACTCAACAGCAAAAACAACAGATGTTCTTCCTCTGGAGGGAACCAGGCTGGTAGCCCTGCCGTCTCTCCCCGCCCCGTGCGGTAACACGGAGGAGGAACACTTACGCATTCTCTGGACACGCTGCGGACAGCGGCACACCAGATCCACGGTCACAAGGGGAAGAGGGTGGGGGGAAGCCCCAGAGGCGGTGACTTTCTCTTCAGTAGAGACTTTATTTTCAGAGCATTTTACGTTTGCAACCAACCTGAGAAGGAAGTACAGGCTTTTCCCATATGCATCCTGTCTCCCACACAGAGAGTTCCCCTGGTGTCAGCAGCCACCCTCAGCTGGGTGTACCACGTCTGTTAGATCAATATGGATACGTGGTCACTGACACATTGATTGCTATCAGCGTGTGAGGAGAGTGATGCTGCGAACACACGGGTCCATTTGAGCCTGACGTGATTAACCTTGTTGTTGAGTCTCTAAGTCGTGTCCGACTCTGGGCAACCCCCTGGACTGTAGCCCGCCGGGCTCCCCTGTCCGTGGGATGCTCCAGGCACGAACACTGGAGTGGGTTGCCGCGCCGTCTTCCAGGGGATCTTCCCCACCCAGGGATGGAACCCGCGTCTTCCGCGTTGGGAGGCGGGGATCTTTACTGCTGAGCCCCCTGCTAAGTCCCTGTTTCAGGCAAAGGACCCAAAAGCGGAAGGAAAGGACCACCAGTAGGAAAAGCCAGCAACTCTGACGTCTCCATAGTTTATAAAACAGCAGAAGGGCCGCCTTACATGGCGTGCTGTGCGAAACCTGGTCCTTTTTTTTTTTTTTTTTTGGCATTGAGCTTACTTGGGATTCCCAGGAGGCGCTCGTGGTAAAGAACCCGCCTGCTGATACACACACACAGGAGACGCGGGTTCGATCCTTGGGTCGGGAAGATCCCCTGGAGGAGGGCACGGCAACCCGCTCCACTATCCTTGCCTGGAGCATCCGGCGGGCTGCAGTCCACAGGGTCGCAGAGAAGCGGACACGCCTGAAGTGACTCAGCACGCACATGGCCTGCGTCAGCCACGGGGTCTTTCCAGCTCACTGCCGGTGGCCCCTGGTTCCCCTTTGCGGCAGATACGCCTCTGAGGACCGGCCACGGGGCGCCAGGCGGGGGTGTGGCTGTGCAAATCTGTGGGTGTGATGGCTGCTCTGGACTCACGGCCACGTGCAGCTCCACGGTTACTGACCATCCCCAGCCCTGTGTTTTTGTACAAATATCCCCTGCCACCCACGGTCCTGATTCATGGGCTCATGACGGGGGGTGGGGGGTGCTGGGGGCGCCGGGGGGCAGGGCATTGCGCCAGGAGGCTGCGTCAGGTTGTGGAGACAGGAGCCCAAAGCTGGTCGGTCGGGGGGAAGACGCAGGAGTCAAACGCAGCAGCCTGTCTGGCAGAGCTTGAGACCGCGTTCCCGGGCCGTGGGGTATCTGGGAGCCCAAAACGTGCCCCTGGTTGCTGCTCTGTTTCAAGCTCATGCTTGTTGACTTTTCCTGCATGGCATCCACTGCTTTCCTGAAAGATATCACCTCCTCGGGAGACAGGAGAGGAGAGTGTTGGCAGTTTGGGGTGGGCAGCTGCAAACCTGGGCTTCCCTGGTGGCTTAGGCGGTAAAGAATCCACCTGCAATGCGGGAGACCTGGGTTCCATCCCTGGGTCGTGAAGATGCCCTGGAGAAGGTCGGAATATTATATAAATATATATACGTATCTATATATATATATGATGGATAAACAGCGAGGTCTTACTGCAGAGCGCAGGGACCTATATTTGACAGTCTATGATAAGCCACAAAGGAAAAGAATATGAAAAGCACATATATGTATATATGAATCACTCTGTCATACAGCAGACATTAACTCAACGCTGTAAATCAACTCTGTTCTTGCCGTTCAGTAGCTCACTCGTGTCCGACTCTTTGCGACCCCATGGACTGCAGCACGCCAGGCCTCCCTATTCATCACCGACTCCCAGAGCTTGCTCAAACTCATGTCCATCAGGTCGGTGACGCCATCCAACCATCCCATCCTCTGTCGTCCCCTTCTCCTCCCACCCCTCAATCCCTCCCAGCATCAGGCTCTTTTCCAGTGAGTCAGGTCTTCCCATCAGGTGGCCAGAGTATTGGAGTTTCAGCCTCAGCATCAGTCCTTCCCGTGAATATTCAGGGTTGACTTCCTTCAGCACTACACGGTCTGATCTCCTTGCAGTCCAAAGGGACTCTCGACTACAATTTAAAGAAAAAAAAAAAAAAGACAGCCGTTACCAAATTGTTGACACAAAGTCGGGCCTGCTGCCACAAGTGAAAAATCTGATGGTCTAAACTGCCCGAAAATTTCTCTCTCCTTTTCCCAGAAAGTCACTCTTTTTTTCCTTTGCTCTTGCTGTGATCGCGATGTATGTCTTTCCTCCTCCCTGAGCTGGCGGCTGGGACCCCCACAATATTCCTCCAAGAGCACGAAGCACGTTCCTAGCAGCTCCAGAGCCCAGTTGCCCTCTGGCTTCCTGCTTACTTCATTAGCATTATAAGTGGGGACCAAAATAAATTAATAAATAAGCCCTTCTTCACTAGACGTATACTGCGGAATACATTTCCATTTTCTTGAGTATCAGTGATTGAAATTCCAGCCGGCGATCAGGAACTATAAAATAAGCACCCGCCTCCTGACCCCGAATTTTTTTCTTTACCCTGAAAGTGGATATTTTACCCCAGGAAACAGCCCTCCAGGGAATCACCCCTGACTGAGGCTGACTTTTAGGGAAACTGGCTTTTGTAATCTTTAAAAGTACTCAGAGAGAGGGTTTTCAGGAATTCCCTGGGTGATCCTTCGAACTTTTGCACTCCAGGCTTTAAAAAAAAAAAAAAAAATTGGGTGATTGTGTCCTTCCCTTCCCCCCAAAACTCCATCACCTGCTCCCCGCCCTGCGGCCCCCACCCCACCCCCAACCTACACGCAGCTCTGTCTGGCTTGGTCCTGGGACTCTGCCCGGCTAGTTAGCTGACAGCCCCTTTCAAGCTCCCTGCAGAGGACGGTAAGTAGAAGCGAGGCGCTAAATGCCTTGATTATTCACGGGAGTGAAGTGCCTAAAACAGGGGCTTCCCCGGTGACTCAGACCGTAAAGAATCTGCCTGCAATGCAAGAAACCTGGGCTCAATTCCTGGGTCTGGAAGATGCCCTGGAGGAGGGCATGGCAACCCACTTTGGTATCCTTGCCTGGAGAATCCCATGGACCGGGAAGCCTGGCAGGGCTACCGTCCATGGGGTCGCACAAGAGTGAGACACGTCTTAGCTGCTAAACAGCAAAAACGTGTCCAAATTCACCTTCGGATCAAGAGATTCCATCACACAGGCCCTCTACGACGTGTGTGTGTGTGGTTACCCGCTCAGTCGTGTCCAACTCCTTGCGTCCCGTGGATGGTAGCCCGCCAGGCTCATCTACAAACCCTGGGGGTGTTTAGTGAAGCCCTGAGCTGCAGGCAGGTTGCTCCTGCAGACGCTGAGTGGCTGACACGGAACCCCTCCCCTGTCTCTGCCGTCCTGGGACTCGTCATCGAGGCTTGGGGACTATGTCTGAGGGGTGCAAAAATCGGGGGTGATTCTGGGGTCTCTGGGTGGTTGATAGAAATCAGGGATGGTCTTTCTGCCATCTTTGGGCAGAGTGGGGAAAAATCTGGGGTTATCTTAAGGGTCTTGAGGGATGAGGGATGGAAATTTGGGGTGACTGAGGGAGGGTCTCTGGGGGTGATGGAGGGAAATTTAGGGCCAACGGGGAGGGGTGAGTCTCTGCAGTGAATGATGGACATTCGGAGTGAGTACAGGGTGTCTGGATGAGGCTCCTCCATCCATGGGATTCTCCAGGCAAGAGTACTGGAGTGGGCTGCCGTTGAATGGAGAAGGGCATGGCACCCCACTCCACTATCCTTGCCTGGAGAATCCCATGGACAGAGGAGCCTGGCGGGCTGCACTCCACGGGGTCGCAGAGAGTCGGACCCGCCTGAGCGATTACAGAGTGAGTGGGGTTACTCCCGGGGTGATAGATACCAATGCGGGGTGAATGGGGATCTTTAGGGTAAGTGGTGGAAAGCTGGGGTGAGTGAGGATCTCTAGGGTGGTATGAAAATCTGGGGCGAACAGGGCTGTCTGAGGTGATTGGTGGACATGTGTGGAGAGCCCAAAGGTCTCTGGGATCAGAGATAGAAGTCTGAAGGGAGGGGGAGTCTCTGGGGGTGAGTGTAGACAGTCTTGGGTGACTAGACGGTCTTTGGGGTGAGAGATGGGAAGCTGGGGTGGGTGGGAGGGGGTTGTCTCGGGAGTGAGCCTGGACGTCGTCAGAAATCCCGTAACCCTAAACCTGCCAGAGATAAAGCCAGGGCCGTGGGGGTCACGCAGACCCCAGGCACAGCCAGGTGCTTTCAGAAGCCCTCTCACCTCCAAGCGGCAGAGAGCAACGCCCCCGCCCCGAGCCCCCGTGTCCCCGTCTCTCCTGCATCTAACCTCTCCCCATCAATTACCTTTTTAAACATTTTTTTTTTCCAGGAACAGACGCTCCCCTCTGAGTACAGCCCTGGGGGCTGGGAGGGGGTTTCCGAAACTGCAGCAACAATAGAGATAAGCCCAGCAGATAAGCCCCAGCAGATAAGCAAGCTAATCTCCTGTTTAAATTAAAAAAAAAAAAAAATGTGAGCGAGCTGGTTCTGCAACCACCTAGGAGAAAAGAAAAAAAAAAAATCTGCAGTTATTTCTGCCTTCAGTGTGGATGGGCCAGCGTGGACCTCTGGGGAAGAGTTGCCTGGTGTGGAAGAAAAAAAACCTGACTAGAGGCAGGAAGGGACATAGGGACACCTACGGCTGATTCGTGTTGATGCTTGACAGAAAACAGCAAAATTCTGTAATGCTATTATCCTTCAATTAAAAAAATAATAATAAATATATATATATATATATATATTTTTTTTTTTTAAAGAAGGAGGCTTCCTTGGGGCCAGGCGGGTCGGGGTTGGGGGTGGGGTTGCACAGTGGGTGTCCCAGGCTCCAGATCTGGGCGGGAGTTCTTTGTGATTGACTTCGGGCTTTCCTGGTGGCTCAGGGGGAAATCCACCTACATTGCAGGAGATGCGAGTTCCATCTCTCGGTCTGGAAGATTCCCTGGAGGAGGGCATGGCAACCCACTGCAGCGTTCTTGCCTGGAGAATCCCGTGGACAGAGGAGCCTGGGGGGCCACAGTCCACGGGGTCGCAGAGAGTCAGACAGGACCGCCGTACTGACACTTTCATCATCTGGGCCCTCAGGTGGTCTCACACCGGTCCCTGGGGGCTGGGGGATGGTCTCTGGCTGACTTTGGAAACCCTGGGACCCAACAGCCAACGGTTTGTCTCCTGAGTTTGAATCACAGTCCATCCCGGGGAAGAATCACTCAGTTCAGTCGCTCACACGTGTCCGATTATTTGCGACCCTGTGGACTGCAGCACGCCAGGCCTCCCTGTCCGTCACCAACTCCCGAAGCTTTCTCAAAGCAGGGAAGAATAGCTTTTGCATTCGAAGGAGAATTTGGGGTGGGGGCCTTTGAGAACCACCCCCCCTATTCCAGCATGACCCGTGTGCCCAGTGGCACCTCTCATACAAGCCGGGTGGGGGGGGGGCGGTATTCTTTATTCATGTCTGACTCTTTGCGACCCCATGGACTGTAGCCCCGCTAGGCTCCTCTGTCCCTGGAATTCTCTAGCCAAGAATCCTGGAGCGGGTTGCCGTGCCCTCCTCCGGGGGATCTTCCCCACCCAGGGATCGAACCCGCGCCTCCTGCATTGACAGGCTGGGTCTTTACGGACTGAGCAGGGTGAGTGGGCTCATAGAAACCCCACGCTTTTTCCGCCCAGCCATAACGACACTTCTGCTTGGCCAAAGATGCGTTCCTGATAATCAGTGCCGATGGGAGGCCCCTTGCAAGGGCAGCAAGGCTCCTTGGACGCCAGCTGGCCTGGATCGGGCTTGCAGAGAACGCTACCGACCCCTAGTGACGAAGACTTCCAAACTGCGCCAAGACCACCCGCACTTCCAACCACCCCCCATCGCCCGCTCACCCAGCAGCTTAAAGAGCCCGGGGTGGGGACAGACCGCGCCCAGCTCCACCCGGCGGGACCGGAGGGCACAGGCTTTCGGGGCAGCTCAGGGCTTGCTAAGTCAGAAGGCGGAGGGTGGTTTAGTCAGTGTGGGTAGAAATGTTTCTGTTCAGCCGCTCAGTCGTGTCCCGCTCTCTGCGACCCCATGGACTGCAGCACGCCAGGCCTCCCTGTCCATCACCAGCTCCGGAGCTTGCTCAAACTCATGTCCATCGAGTTGGTGATGCCATCCAACCATCTCATCCTCTGTCGACCCCTTTTCCTCCTGCCTTCAATCTTTCCCAGCATCAGGGTCTTTTCCAATGAGTCAGCTCTTCGCATCAGGGGGCCAGGGTATTGGAGCTTCAGCTTCAGCACCAGTCCTTCCAATGAGAGCTGTTGCCAGGGCGGAATCTGGAAGTTTCGGTCACTAGGGGTCAGCAGCGCTCCTTGCAAACCCCGCGCAGGCGCGCAGGCGTGCTCCGTCGCGTCCGGGTCTTTGTGACCCCCCTACCCGGGCAGACTGCACCCCGCCGGGCTCCTCTGGCCGTGGGGGCGGTTCCAGGCGGGCATACTGGGTCTTGGAGCCACTGCCTCCTCCAGGAGAGCTGGACTCCACAGACAGAAAGTGAAAGTGGAGCTGGGCCCCGTGGGTGCGGGGCGCTGGGGAAACAGAGGGCGCAGAGATGCGAGCCTGGGGGGCGGGGGGCGCGCACCGCGGTCTAACGCCCGGGAGACGCCGGGGTGCCGAGATGCTGGGCCAGGAATGTCTCCCGGGGGTGCAGCTCAGAGGTGGCCCACGAGGCTCCCGTGGAGTGCTCGTCCCGCACGAGACTAAGGCCTGGCCTCTGCGTCTCCAGGAGCTGCAGGTAAGGAGGTCGCATAGTGCGTTTAATCATTTTACATCTGTGCGTATGTTTGGCTAAGGCTGGGTCTTCCTTGCTGCACGCCGGCTTTTCTGTAGTTGAGGCGAGCAGGGTCGGGTGGTTGGAGGGGGGCGTGCAACCTCTTTGTTGCGATGCGCGGGCTTCGTTGGGGTTCACGGAATGACGATTTTTTTTTCTTGTTTTTTCCTGAACCAGGGAGTGAATCAATCGGTGTCTCCTGCATCGGCAGGCGGATTCTTAACCACTGAGGCACCAGGGAAGCCCCAAGGAGGTCATGTTTTCCATTGGCTATCATTGAAGGTGCGGGTCCCAGGGGGCTTTTGTTTGGAGATTGCTTTTTGTCTTTTTTTTTTTTGGCCACTTTGCAGCCAGTGGGATCTTAGTTCCCCGACCACGGGTTGAAACTGTGCCCCCAACTGCAGTGGAAGCACAGGAGTCGTAAGCCCTGGGCCACCAGGGACCTGCCGTTGTTTGGGGATTTCTGACTGTGCGTCCGGAGGGTTCTCAGCACAAGCTGGGCAGGGACGCCGTTCTGTGCATCATCCTTCCGCGTCCTCCCTCTGCCCAGCGTTTGCTGCAGGTGATGTTTGACTGTGTCCTCCTCTGGGGGTGGCTTGCTGTGTTTTCTGTAGTCTTTCCGTCATCTTTAATGTCTGTGGAGGCTTTTCTGTTTTTTCTGCAAACTAGGGCAGGAGGAAGCAAGAGTCTTACCTATTTTTTATTTTTGCAGTATTTGTTCATTTGGCCATGCCAAGCCTTTGGCTGTGGCAGGCAGGCTCTTTGGTCTTTAGTTGCTACATGTGGGGTCTAGTCCCCTGAACCAGGGATCGAACCCAGGCCCTCTGCTCTGGGAGCTCAGCGTTTTAGCCTCTGGACAAGCAGGGGAGTCCCCACTCTTTCCTTTCTAAGAATGCTTCTTGCTTATCTACTGACCACCTACTTTCTACAGACAATGTATTTTTTTTTCAAATTGTTTTCCATTATAGGTTATGACAAGATGTGTCCGTATTTCCCTGTGTTATAGGGTAAATCCTTGCTTTCACATATTTAATGTAAGATACTTCTGCTTCCCTCGTAGTTCAGTCGGTAAGGAATCTGCCTGCAATGCAGGAGACCTGGTTTGATCCCTGGGTGGGGAAGATGCCCTGGAGAAGGGAGAGGCTGCCCACTCCAGTGTTCTTGCCTGGAGAATCCCACGGACAGAGGAGCCTGGCAGGCGGCTACAGTCCACGGGGTCGCAGAGAGTCGGACACGACTGAGAGGCTAGACCGCCGCCGCCATAGGAGGTATTGAATAGAAGTCCCCAGCCGTACAGTGGGCCCGTGTTGGTTATCTGTTTTAGGTATAGCACTGCGTGTATGTCCATCCCAATCTCATTTACCCCACCCCCCGCTTGCAACTGCAAATCTGTGCGTCCGTGAGTCTGTTTCAGAGACAAGTTCGTTTGAGTCATATTTTAGCTTTCACATCCAAGCGATATGACGGGATGTTTGTGTGACTCACTTCCCTTAGCGTGATTTCCTCTGGGTCCAACTCTGTAGCTACAAAGGGCCTTATTTCATTCTTTTTCGTGGCTGAGTAATATTCCGCTGCGCGTATGGACCGCATGAGTACTATTCCGCTGCGTGTATGGCCCACGTCTCATTTAACCCATTCCTCCACTGATGAACGCTGAGGTTGCTTCCGAGGGTGGGTTTTTTTTTTAATTAATTAGTTTACTGTTCTGACCGCCCTGGGCCTGTGTTGCTGTGTGCAGTTTCTCTCCGGGTGCGGGGCCCAGGCTGTAGAGTGCCCTTCAGTACTTGGGGCTTATGTGCTTAGTTGCTCTGTGGGATGTAGGGTCTTCCCTGACCACGGATGGAACCCGTGCTCCCTGCTTTGGAAGGCGGTGTCTTTACCACTGAGCCACCAGGGAAGGCCTGGGTGTTCGTTTTTTAAGAGTAGATCTTACTTGTGTCTTCTGACTTTAAATATTGTATCTATGCATATATATCCATGTATATATAAACATTCCAGATTATTTCCCGTTATAGGCCTCGCTGGCGGCTCACTCTGTAAAGAGTCTGCCTGCAAGGTAGGAGACCCGGGTTCGATCCCTGGGTTGGGGAGATCCCCTGGAAAAGGCAATGGCAACCCACTCCAGTAGTCTTGCCTAGAGAATCCCATGGATGGAGGAGCCTGGCGGGCTGCAGTCCGTGGGGTTGCTGAGAGTCGGACACGCCTGAGGGACTTCACGTAAACCTTGTTACAAGACTTTAATATTGGCGCCTGTGCTATACACTAGATCGTTGCTGCATATTTTATACAAGGTACAGAGTATAGCTCCCTGGGCTGCCCAGGAGCTCCTCGTGTTTCATCTAGTCTTCATATAGCTGCGTGTATCTCTTAATGCCAAACTCCCAGTTTATCAACCCTTGGCCGACCACAAGTCTGTTCTGCCTGGCTGTGAGTCTGCTTCTGCTTTGTAGGTAACTTCATTTGTGTGTTTTTGTGTGTGTGTCTCTCTCTTTTTGATTCCACACATAAGCTGTATCAGGCGATATTTGCCTTTTTCTGTGTGACGCATTCCGCTAGTACGGGCATCTCTGGGTACGTCTGTGTTGCTGCCAGCGGCATCATTTCATTCTTTTCCGTGGCTGAGTGATACTCCGCTGTATGTGTGGACCACATCTTCTCTATCTGCCCAAGCAGTCGAAGGGCTCCATCGTTGCTTCCGAGGTGTCTGGTTCTCATTTAGTCGCTCAGGCGTGTCCGACTCTTTGCGACCCCACGGACTGCAGCCCTCCGGGCTCCTCTGTCCATGGGACTCTCCAGGCAAGAATACTGGAGTGGGGTGCCAGTCCCTTCTCCAGGGGAATCTTCCCAACCCAGGGATCGAACTTGGGTCTCCCGCATTGGCAGGCAGATTCTTTACGGCTGAGCCGCCTGGGAATACTCCTCAGCCGTAAAGAAGAATGCAATAGTGCCATTTGCAGCCACAGGGATGGACCGAGAGGTTATCATACTGAGTGAAGTAAGTCAGACAAAGACAGATGTCGTGTGCTTTCGCTTATATGCGGCATCTAAAAAAATGATGCAAATACATTTATTTATAAAATGGAAACAGGCTCACAGACTTAAAAAAAAACCTTATGCATGCCAACCTAGGGCTTCCCTGGAGGCTCAGATGGTAAAGAATCTGCCTGCAGTATGGGGGACCTGGGTTCCGTCCCTGGGTCGGGAAGATGCCCTGGAGGAGCACATGGCAACCCGCTGCAGGATTCTGGCCCGGAGCATCCCCATGGACAGAGGAGCCTGGTGGGCTGCAGTCCGTGGGGTCGCAAAGGGTCAGACACGACTGAGTGGCTAACGCCTTCACGTCCGGTGGCTGCCGAAAGAGAATGAAGGGGAGGGATAGATTAGGAGTTGGATATTCGCAGATTCACTCTGCTGCTGCTGCTGCTGCTGCTGCTGAGTCGCTTCAGTCGTGTCCGGCTCTCTGCGACCCCAGAGACGGCAGCCCACCAGGCTCCCCCGTCCCTGGGATTCTCCAGGCAAGAACACTGGGGTGGGTTGCCATTTCCTTCTCCAATGCATGAAAGTGAAAAGTGAAAGGGAAGTCGCTCAGTCGTGTCCGACTCTTCATGACCCCACGGACTGCAGCCCACCAGGCTCCTCCGTCCATGGGATTCTCCAGGCCAGAGCACTGGAGTGGGGTGCCACTGCCTGCTCCAATTCACACTACTGTACATGAGATAAATAAGCAATAAGGGCCTGCTCTATAGCACAGGGAACTATGTTCACCGTCATGTTTGGAAATGAATCTGAAAAAAATACATGTGTGTGTGTATATATGTCTATGTTACTGAATCACTTTGCTCTACAGCTAACCCTAACCCAATCTCAGTAGTCTGCTATACTTGCGTTGGGCTTCCCTGCTGGCTCAGGTGGTAAATATCTGTCTGCAATGTGGGACACCCGGGTTGGATCGCTGAATCGGGAAGATCCCCTGGAGAAGGCAACGGCAACCCACTCCAGTGTTCTTGCCTGGAGAATCCCATGGACAGAGGAGCCTGGCAGGGGGCTACAGTCCACAGGGTCGCAGAGAGCCGGACACGACTGAGCTGCTAATATTTTCACTGCACTTCCACACTCCAATTAAAAAACACTAAAATGGGGACTTCCCTGGCGATTCGCTGGTTAAGCCTGCAAGCTTCCACTTTACGGAGGGGGGTTACAGGTTCGATTCCTGGTCGGGGAACTAAGATCTCGCAGTCCTCTTGTATGGCCAATAATAATAATAGACAAAATGAAACTTAAAGAAAAGAAAAAAAAAACACCAGCGCAGCCTTCTTGCCGCCTGAAGATCTTTGTCCTGGAATCTGGGAGGAAGTGAAGCCAGCTCTCACCCACCCCACCCCCACCCCCACCCCCACCCGCTCCGCAGCCTTGAGTGTGAGGTCCGGCTCAGCCCATCAGGAAGTTGAGAAACTGTGAGGTTGTTTGGAAATGTGTCTCTAGTATCTGGTTTCTTTTCTGGGAAAATCGATGTTACGACTTGGTGGGCTCCACGCCCGCCCACCCTCCCACCGAACGCTGGCTCTCTGAGATCCTGCCGCCCACACCTCCGTTTTTTCTCGGGAAGTGGCGCTGACCCCGCTTACGCATGACTCCTTTTCTTCCCTGACCCGGAGGAGAGTCTGGGAAGGGGGAAACGTGGGATTCTGGCGGGTGAGCGCGTGGGGAGGAGCTGCTGTCAGCAGAAAGGGCAAAGAGGCGCTGTCCTTAAGTGCCCGCGCCGAGCTGGTGAGCCTCAGCCGCCTGGCGCCTGGGGCTGGACGAGTCTCTGATGGGGGGCATCCTGGGCCCTGTGTGGGGTGTGGAGGGGTGTCCTTGGGCTCCCCTCATCGCACGCCTGGGGGACCCTCTGACCCCATCGCGTTCACGGCCAGAATGTCTCCAGACGTTGTTATACTTCCCCTCGGAGGGTAAAGTCCTCCCAGTCTGTGAACCACAGGCATAGGTGCATATGTGGATGGATGGGTGGGTGGAGGGATAGATGGGTGGATGGATGGATAGATGTATGGATAGATAGATGGGTGGGTGGGTGGATAGACAGATAGAAGTATGGATAGATACGTGGACGGATGGATACATGGATGGATGGATGGATGGATGGATGGATGGATGGATGCATCAGTGGATAGGTAAATGGATGGGTGGATGGATGAATGAATGGACAGATAGATGTATAGATAGATGGATAGGTGGGTGGGTGGATGGATGGATGGATAGATAGAAGTATGGATAGATACGTGGATGGATGGATACATGTATGTATGGATGGATGGAGGGATAGATGGATGCATCAGTGGATAGATAAATGGATGGGTGGAAGGATGGATGGATGGGTGGATGGGTCGGTGGATGGATGGATGAATGAATGGGCAGATAGATACACGTGTGTACGGATGGACGGATGGACGGATGGATGGATGGGTGGGTGGGTGGGTGGGTCGGTAGATGGATGGATGACTGAGTGGGCAGATAGACACGTGTGTGTACGGACGGACGGATGGCTGGATGGGTATCTGGATGGCTGGATGGGTGCACTTATGGATCGGTAGATGGGTGGATGGATGAAGGGATGGATCGGTAAGTGGGTGGATGGATGGGTGGACACGCACATACACGAGGCTTAATAGGTGAATGATGGCATAACTGCTAATCACAGAGAATAGAGACGGACAGGAAAAGCGGCCGAGGGACCGTTAGACTGTCTCGTGCCTGCTCAGGGTTCCTGAGCCTCAGCACTGCTGACACCTGCGGCTGGACGTGTCTCTGATGTGGGGAGTCCTGTGCGCTACGCGGTGAGGAGCAGAAGCCAAGGCCAGTTGGACGGAAGATGTATGGCAGTGTAAGCAAATTTTAAAATCTACAGTGGAGTAAAATTTTATTATTCTAAAAATACGCAGTAGCCAACAGGGATCTCCTGTATAGCACAGGGTACTGTACTTTCGTTCGGGTTCACAGATATATCTTCCTTTTCAGATTCCTTTCCATTATAGGTTGTTACAAAGGTTTGCGTATAGTACCCTGTGCTTCCCAGGTACTCTAGTGGTAAAGAAGCCACCTGCTAATACAGGAGACATAAGACAGTCGGGTTGGATCCCTGTGTGGGGAAGACCCCCTGGAGGAGGGTGTGGCAACCCACTCCAGTGTTCTTGCCTGGAGAATCCCAGGGACAGAGGAGCCTGGCGGGGCTACAGTCCACGGGGATTGCAAAGAGTCGGACACGACTGAGAAACTTTGCATGCTTGCACGCATATGCATCACTTTGCGGTACACCTTGAACACAGCCCTGTATAAGAACTCTACTTCAAGGAAAAAAAAATTTTTTTTAACATGCAGATCAGAAAAGAGAAGTACAAGTATATCCATCTGCAGATGGCTGTTACGTAAAGAAAATCTTGATGAGAATCCACTTAAAAAAAAAAAAAAATCTTAGAACTAATGCCCAGATTTGGCCTGGCAGCAGGGTATAAGATTCAGACACACACACGAGTCCGGTGAGCCATCCGAAAAAAGAGAAATTCAGGAAAAAAGTCTATTTGCAGCAGCATCCGAAAGATGGAAATATGTCCATTTCTTGTTGTTTTTCAGCTGCTAAGTCTTTTTTTTTAAAACTGGAGGCTAATTACTTTACAATAGTGTATTGGTTTTGCCATACACTGACATGAATCCGCCACGGGTATACATTTGTTCGCCATCCTGAACCTCCCTCCCCATCCCATCCCTCAGGGTCATCCCAGTGCGCCAGCCCTGAGCGCCCTGTCTCATGCATCGAACCTGGACTGGGGATCAATTTCACATGTGATAATTTACATGTTTGAATGCTCTTCTCTCAAAGCATCGCACCCTTGCCCTCTCCCACAGAGTCCAAAAGTCTGTTCTTTACATCTGTGTCTCCTTTCCTCTTGTGTATAGGGTTATCGTTACCCTCTTTCTAAATTCCATATATTTGCACTAATATACCGTATTGGTGTTTTTCTCTCTGACTTACTTCACTCTGTGTAATTGGCTCCAGTTTCATCCACCTCATTGGAACTGATTCAAATGCATTCTTTTCAATGGCTGAGTAATACTCCATTGTGTATCTGTACCGCAGCTTTCTCATCCGTCCGTCTGCCGATGGACACCTAGGTTGTTTCCATGTCCTGGCTATTATAAACAGTGCTGCGATGAACACTGGGGTCCACGTGTCTCTTTCAGTTCTGGTTTCCTCGGTGTGTATGCCCAGCAGTGAGATTGCTGGGTCATATGGCAGTACTATTTCCAGTTTTTTACGGAATCTCACAGTTAACCTTTCAGTTCAGTTCAGTTGCTCAGTTGTGTCCGACTCTTTGTGACCCCGTGAATCGCATCACGCCAGGCCTCCCTGTCCATCACCAACTCCCAGAGTTCACTCAGACTCATGTCCATCGAGTTGGTGATGCCATCCAGCCATCTCATCCTCGGTTGTCCCCTTCTCCTCCTGCCCCCAATCCCTCCCAGCATCAGAGTCGTTTCCAATGAGTCAACTCTTCGCATGAGGTGGCCAAAGTACTGGAGCTTCAGCTTTAGCATCATTCCTTCCAAAGAACACCCAGGGCTGATCTCCTTTAGGATGGACTGGTTGGATCTCCTTGCAGTCCAAGGGACTCTCAACAGTCTTCTCCAACACCACAGTTCAAAAGCATCAATTCTTCGGCACTCAGCCTTCTTCACAGTCCAACTCTCACATCCGTACATGACCATAGGAAAAACCACAGCCTTGACTAGACGGACCTTTGTTGGCAAAGTAATGTCTCTGCTTTTCAGTTTGCTATCTAGGTTGGTCATAACTTCCCTTCCAGTGAGTAAACATCTTTTAATTTCATGGCTTCAATCACCATCTGCAGTGATTTTGGAGCCCCTAAAAATAAAGTCTGACACTGTTTCCACTGTTTCCCCATCTATTTCCCATGAAGTGATGGGACCAGATGCCATGATCTTCGTTTTCTGAATGTTGAGCTTTAAGCCAACTTTTTCACTCTCGTCTTTCACTTTCATCAAGAGGCTTTTTAGTTCCTCTTTGAGCCCTAAGGGTGGTGGTATCTGCATATCTGAGGTTATTGATATTTCTCCCGGCCATCTTGATTCCAGCTGTGCTTCTTCCAGCCCATGCAGGTCTGGAAGCAACAGTTAGAACTGGACATGGAACAACAGGCTGGTTCCAAATAGGAAAAGGAGTACGTCAAGGCTGTATATTGTCACCCTGCTTATTCAATTTATATGCAGAGTACATCATGAGTTAACCTTTAATAAAGGGTAAAAGGTATTGTGTGGGGAGGGGGGAGAAAAAAATAAAAACCCAAGCCTCAAATAGAGACAGTG
This sequence comes from Ovis canadensis, assembly GCF_042477335.2. Classification (NCBI taxonomy): domain Eukaryota; kingdom Metazoa; phylum Chordata; class Mammalia; order Artiodactyla; family Bovidae; genus Ovis; species Ovis canadensis. The sequence continues at coordinate 663,633 of NC_091727.1, forward strand.
AAAATGGGAACTTGCGTGCGCTGTGTTACAGGGACTGCCCACTGGCCAGCAGCCCCTGTAAGTCGGGGGTCGCTCTGGAGGACTCTGTCCCCCAGGCCCTCTGCCCCGTTCTGCAGCCTCTCTGCACACTGTCCTGAAGGACTCGTAGCTGCCACCCAGGACCAGGCACCATCTCCTTTACTCTCGTTCGCCTTGTCCGCACACCCTGCTGGGAGCTGGGAGCTGGTCTGGGAACACGCCAGGGCGACGAAGATGAGAAAAAGCACAGAAGGTAAAAACCGGACCTAGAACAGGTCTCGGTGGGGCCTTCAGTCGCACACACTGGAGGGAGTCAGTAGGGGAAAGACAGTGTTGGCATCTTGACAGGCTTACAGGGAATCTAGAAAAAGGGCAGAGATGCTCTTACTTGCAAGGCAGAAATAGAGAGACAGACGCACGGACTCTGAGGGGCGGAGGACGGGGTGGGACGGATTGGGAAATGGAGGTTGACGGGTATACACGATTGTGGTGTGTGTGCTAAGTCGCTGCAGTCGTGTCTGACTCTGTGACCCCACAGACTGTAGCCTGCCAGGCTCCTCTACGCGAGGGATTCTCCAGGCAAGAATACTGGAGTGGGTTGCCATTTCCTCCTCCAGGGGGTGGTCCTGACACAGAGATCAAGCTCGTGTCCCTTAACGTCTCGTGCGCTGGCAGGCAGATTCTTTACCACTAGCACCACCTGGGAAGCTCACATTGATACTGAAACTCTGTAGGCAGTAGATCCTTATACATACTTACATACGCACTATATGGGTTAGTACGCGTATTTATACTATGTCTATAGCAGATAAGGAGTCAGGACCCACTGCAGGGGACTCCACTCAGGGCTCTGTGGTGACCCAAATGGGAAGGAAATCCGATAAAGAGGGATACACGTATACATATGCTGAAGCTCCAATCCTTTGGCCACCTCATGTGAAGAGCTGACTCGTTTGAAAAGACCCTGATGCTGGGAGGGATTGGGGGCAGGAGGAGAAGGGGGCGACAGAGGATGAGATGGCTGGATGGCATCACCGACTCGATGGACGTGGGTTTGAACAAGCTTCGGGAGTTGGTGATGGACAGGGAGGCCTGGCGTGCTGCAGTCCATGGGGTCGCAGAGAGTCGGACACGACTGAGCGACTGGACTGAACTGAGATGAAGGGACCCACCTGGTACCTGATGTACTTGGGGAGCCTTCTGGTCCAGTTCCTGGGAAGACGACCCTCCTGTGATGAAAATGGTTGCTGAGGTGGGTTCAGTGGTAAAGGACCCTCCCGACAGTACAGCAGACGGGTTCGATCTCCCATCAGGGATACAATCCCATGTTCCGTGGAGCAGCTAAGCCTGCGCGTCACGACTGCTGGAACCCGGGGGCTCTGGAGCCCACGCTGCACAGGAGAAACCTCTGCAGCGAGAATCCTGTGTACCACAGCTACAGAAAACCACAGCATGGTCAAAAAATCAAATAAATAAAATACAAAAAAAATTAAAATGGTCAGTGACACCTGGTCCCTGACCTGAGAAGATCTGGTGAAGCGTCTGGTCCATCTCTTAAGAAGACAACCTTCTCCACACGAGTGATGGGCGGGGGTGTGGAGACCAGACGACCCGCCTGTCTCAGTTCCTCCTAGTGGCAGGCGTGGCGAGGGGAGGGAATCAAGGAGAAGGAAAGAGGAACCCGGCCGAAGGCGTCTGGTCGTGCCGTCCACGGGCCATCACCGTCGGGTGAGGCAGAGAGGCGTCAGGACGCTCAGATGTGGCAGCCTCGCGGGAGAGCGATGGGGACTGCAGGTTGGCAGACGCGAGATGGGGCGTGTGTGTCGCAGGGGAGGGGTGGAACCCGGTCCCCCTTGACCCCCGGGGTCCTCGAAAGTGCCATTTCCCTGCTTCTGTTGCTGCCGTTGATGGCGGGTGCTCCAGGTGGGTCAGAAAAAGTGCTCTGCTGTGGGCTAAGTTGCTTGAGTCGTGTCCGACTGTTTGCGACCCCGTGGACTGTAGCCCTCCCAGGCTTCTCCAGGGGATTCTCTGGAGTGGGTGGCCATGCCCTCCTCCAGGGGATCTTCCTGACCCAGGGGTCAACCCTGGGTCTCCTGCATGGGCAGGCGGATTCTGTAACGAGCGCACCACCTGGGAAGCCTTTTGGATGCGGGGCGCCCAGGCAGACAGTGTGACCGGTGAGCAGTAACCGGCGGGCGCTGCGTTCTCAGGTCCGAATGCGCCTGCAGGGAGTTGGCCAGGTTGGGGTGGGCGATTTTGGAGTTCCCCGGGCCAGCCCGTGCCTGTCGGGATTGGAATGAGACTTGGCTTTGCAAGCTGTGTGTGCTGCAGTGATGGGGGTCCGTCGGGGTTACAGGTGCTGCCTGGGACGCTGGCATTGTGTTCTGTGTGGCTCAGCTGGTAAAGAATCCGCCTGCAGTGCAGGAGACCCCGGTTCGATTCCTGGGACGGGAAGATCTGCTGGAGAAGTGAAAAGCTACCCACTCCAGTATTCTGGCCTGGAGGATCCCATGGGCTGTATATGTATAGTCCACGGGGTCACAAAGAGTTGGACACGACTGAGCGACTCTGACTCACACACTCCCTGGCATGCGTAAAAGCACGGTGAGCTCCATAGGCAAGCTCGTGCAAGGGTCCCCGTTGGAGCGGCTTCCTGGTTACCCAGCCCCCTCCCCAGGGTGTGTCCTGAATCTGAAAGATGGTGTCAGCCCCTCCAACATGGTTGTAAAACTGAAATGGGGAAAGAAAGCGCGGCCTGGTGATCACCAAAACAAGAAGGGAAAGCGGGCATGAAAAAGCAAAGGATGACTCAATTCCATGTATAGGAAGCGTAGCAACACAGGCGAGTCCATGGAGGCAGAAAGTGGCTTCGTGGTTGGAGGGGCCGGAGGACGAGAGCTGGAGGCGTCTCCCTTGGGGAGACGGGAAGGTTCTGCAACCAGGCTTTGCGGATGTGCTGAGTGTCGCCGAGTTGTACAAGGGGGCTTCCCTGGAGGCTCAGTGGTAAAGAATCCGTCTGCCGATGCAGGAGACGTGAGTTCCATCCCTGGTTCGGGAAGCTCCCCTGGAGAAGGAAGTGGCAACCGACCCCAGTGTTCTTGCCTGGAGAATCACCATGGACAGAGGAGCCTGGGGGGCTGCAGTCCATGGGGTCGCAGAGAGTCGGACACGACTTAGGGACTGAACACACTGGCTTGCATCCCGTGTGAATTTAGCCTGAATTTTTTTTTTTTTAAAGGGCAAAATTAAGTGAAACAGCGATGAAATTTCTGTGGATTTCGGTCTTCTGACCACTTCTGTGAGGCTCCTGGAAGTGCCTCGTAGGATGGGAGTGTCAATTAAACCAGGGATTGGCTGAATAAGATACGTCATGTTGTTATCCAGTTGCTCAGTCGTGTCTGACTCTTTGCGACCCCAGGGACTGCAGCACGCAGGCCTCCCTGTCCATCACCAACTCCCGGAGCTTGCTGAAACTCATGTCCATTGAGTTGGTGAGGCCATCCAACCATCTCATCCTCTGTCGTCCCCTTCTCCTCCCGCCTTCAATCTTTCCCAGCATCAGAGTCTTTTCCAATGAGTCAGCTCTTTGCATCAGGTGGCCAAAGGGTTGGAGCTTCAGCTTCAGCATCAGTCCTTCCAGTGAATATTTAGGAGCGATTTCCTTTTGGATGGACTGGTTGGATCTCCTTGCAGTCCAAGGGACTCTCAAGAGCCTTCTCCAGGATCTTGACACATCACGGTCCTGACTGTTTCACACTCCTTGCAGAGTCTCCTTCGGAGGTTTTCTCACAATCCTTGACCAGAAGCCAGGGTTCTGCGATGAACTGATGATTTAAAGCGAGCCACTTTTGGGGATGGATTTCTGTGTCCCTTTGTGGTATATGAGAACTCTTTTTTTTCAGCCAGGGTTACAGCATGCTCCATCACGATGAGCAGGAAGCTGACGGGAGTTCAGTGCACAGGAAGTTAGTGAGGAAGCTGCGGTGAAGGGTGTTGATGAGGCCGGTGGGTGAGGGGGGCGCGTGGGTAACCCCTCTGCGTGTCCACCCCCGACCACCACCCGGAGGCCGGTACGACACTCTGCCCTTCGGAGGAGAAAGCTGGACTCAGGGAGCTTGATAAGACAGGTGCTGCCGTCACCAAGGAGGTGGGGAGATGGGTCAGGCTGTGGTTCCCTCCCCCCACCGCCCTGCACCCACGGCCTATCCCCCTCATCTCCCGTTAAGCAAAGCTCAGACCGCAGACATTTCGCAAATTGCAGATGTGAAAATCCAAGAGCTGTGGGGGGGTGTTGATTGAGGAAGATCCTCCCGGAGAGGTTCCGGGGTGCCTCAGGCAGACAGCCACACCCCCTCCCGAGTGCAGGAAGCAGCCTCCCCCCATGGGTGGGGATCAGACAGCAGACCCCCGAGAAAGACGAAGTCTGTGTGGGGCAGGGTCTTGGGGGGACAGTCCCTGGGGCAGGGGAACAGGAGATGACGGTCAGGTGGGAAAGTTGGAACCGCTCTGGTGGGTGGTTTGGTTTGGTTTGGTTTGGTTTTTCCTCTGTGATGTCCAGTGAGGTTCCCTGGGGGGACGGGGTTGAAGGTGAGTGGGCAGGAATCTGAGGCTGGGTGCCTGTCCCCAGGTGTGCTGACGGACAGGTGTCCCTGTCCTTAAGGAGGGAGGGTGTTTGTGGCCCTCCACGCTTGGCATCCGGCCGGGAGGACCTTGTGAAAACGCAGACGGTCTGAGTGAGTCTGAGAATAGAAGGCGGCAGAGGATTAAACGTAGGAGGCCAAGGGAACTCATTAGCAGAGACGCTGGGGGTGTCACGCGGGGTGGGAGCTTCTCGGGTGGCTCAGCGGTTAAAAAAAAAAAAAAAAGTGCCTGCAAGGCAGAAGATGCAGGAAGTGCCGTAGGTTCGATTCCTGGGTCGGAAGATGTCCTGGAGGAGGGCATGGCAACACTGCAGTGTTCTGGCTGGAGAATCCCATGCACGGAGGAGCCGGGCGGGCTGCAGTCCACGGGCTCGCGAGGGTCAGATATGACTGAGTGACTAAGCGGGAGGGGCTGGTCTGGAGCGCGTGCAGGGTCAGCAGAGCGCGACCGCCGTGAACGGGCCTCCGGGACATCACCCGGGGGGACTGGGCGTGCGAGCGCAGCTGGGGTGCGGGGACCTGGGGGGTCTTTGCCAGTGGAGACACCCACGGGAGCCAAGAGGTTCCCCCAGGGTAGACGCCTGTGTCGCCAGAGGGGAGACACGGGCCAAGAATAGGATGCCGTGGAGAACGCGGGCCGGTGGTCTGCGGGGTGGTGGGTCCCACAAGGGGGTCCGAGAGCCTCAGGGGAGGGTGGACGAAGCCCCCTGGGTGGGGACTGAAGGCACTGAGCTGGACGTGCGTCCGAGATGCAAGGTCCTTGCAGCAGAGCGGAGCTGCAGCTGAGTGGAGGCGTGGAAGACGGTGTGTGAGGACCACAGGGAGGAAGGAAAGATGGAAGGAGACCCGAACGATGCAGGGATGCAGGGAAGGGGAGAAAAAGAAGGGAGAGATGGAGGGAAACAGGCAAGGAGGGAAGAAGATCGGAGGGAAAAAAAGAAAAACAGAAAACCCTTGTCATTCATCAACAACAACCCCCAGGAAAGGAACTCCACAACAGACAGAAGCCACCTTCAGACCGAAAGACCCCATAAACCCAAGGACGTGATAGAAAATAGGGCCGTGCCTGGCAAAATAGACACAGAGAGGCAGAAACCTTGGGGAAAAGGTGGAGTTCAAAGGATGGGATTCCCGGGAGCACAAAGACATGAGGAGGGGGTCTGCAAGAACTGAGCTCAAGACAAATGGAGATTTGCGCTGTAGACAAATTGAAAGGCACGTTGCTAGTGGTAGCAGTACCGGAAAGGGATCAGCACGTCCCAAAGCAGTTGGGTCTGATTCCTGGTGGCCCCGTGGACCCGAGCCCTGCCAGGCTCCTCTGTCCGTGGGAGGGATTCTCCAGGCGGGAACGCTGGGGCAGGTTGCTGCGCCCTCCTCCAGGGGCATCTTGCCGGCCCAGGAATCGAAACCTAGTCTCCGGCATTGACAGCCGGGCTCTTCACCACCTGAGCTACCAGCAAAGCACAACCGAGAAACGCTACTGGGGAATCGGTGGGCACGTCCGCGGCTGCTACCCCAAACGCAGCTGCACAATCGGGTGTTTTCCCCAGAGTGTGGCTTTGTGGGGGATAGAGCACGGCACCTTGGTAGTTTTTATTTTTTTTTAAGTTTAATTTTTTGATTTTTATGTTTTTGCCCGAGATGTGTGGCATATGAGATCCTAGTTCCCCAACTAGTGATGGAACCAGAGCCCGCTGCGTGGGAAGCTCGCCGTCTTAACCCCTGGACTACCAGGGAAGTCCCTAAATTTTTTCTTTAATGTTAGTCGAGTTTATTTGCTTAGGGCGAGCGTAGGTTTGCAGAAACACGAGGTTCGGAAAGTGTTGGGAATTCCTGCCTACCCACTTCCTCGTACAGTTACTTCCCCAGTGATGGACACCAAGCGTCAGTGTGGAACGCCTCTTACAATTGATGGAGCAAGTCTGACGCCATATTCTTGACTCAAAGTCACAGTTTGCACCAGGGGTCACTCTTGCTGTTGTCCAAAACTTTGGCCACCAGATGCGAAGAACTGCCTCATTGGAAAAGACCCTGGTGCTGGGAGAGATTGAGGGCAGGAGGAGAAGGGGGAGACAGAGGATGAGATGGCTGGATGGCATCACCGACTTGATGGACATGAGTTTGAGTAAACTCCGGGTGTTGGTGATGGACGGGGAGGCCTGGCGTGCTGCAGTCCATGGGGTCACAAAGAGTCAGACGCGACTGGGCGAGTGAGATGAGCTGAACTTGCGGTTGGATCTTCTGTGGGTTTGGACAAATGTGTGATGGCCTGTATCCATCATTACAGCAGAATATTTCCGCTGCCCTAAAAGTTTCCTGCACCTGTTCATCCCTCCTGTTCTCATAACCCCTGAGAACCAATGATGCTTTCTCTATCTGCATTGTTCTTCACCTGCTCAGTCGAGTCCCACTCTCTGGGACCCCATGGGCTGTAGCCCACCAGACTCTCTGGGACCCCATGGGCTGTAGCCCACCAGACTCTCTGGGACCCCATGGGCTGTAGCCCACCAGACTCTCTGGGACCCCATGGGCTGTAGCCCACCAGACTCTCTGGGACCCCATGGGCTGTAGCCCACCAGACTCTCTGGGACCCCATGGGCTGTAGCCCGCCAGACTCCTCCGTCCATGGGATTCTCCGGGCAGGAATACTGGAGTGGGTGGCCATCCCCTCCTCCAGGGGATCTTCCCCACCCAGGGATCGAACCAGAATCTCACGTCTCCTGTGTTGGCAGGCAGATTCTTTACCACTACGCCACCTGGGAAGCCCTTGCACTTTGAACCCTTTTTTTCAAATTGTCTTTTTAGTTAATTTATTTTTTTTAGCTGCAGCATGTACCATGGGGGATCTTGGGACACCGATCGGGGATCCCCTGCAGTCCCCTGCATTGGGAAGACAGGGTCTTAACCACTCTAATCAAGTGACCCAAGCTGCTGGCCAGGTCAGCGTGCCGATGCTGACCATCACTCTGGAGAGAGTCCTGTATTGTTGGTTTTTTTCTCCCCCCCATCTCCCTGGGGAAACATCACTGGCGTCCACATCAAGAGTCCCACGAAGGCTGGTTTTTCTCTCCCCGCAGACCTGCATCGTCTGGGCAGCCCCACGAGTCTCCTGGCGACGGCTTTCCTCCTCTCTGTGGTGCTCGACTCCGCGTGGCTCCTCACCCAGGAGCAGCAGGGTGAGTACGTGGATGTGCCTGACCTCTTTCTGCTTCCCCCATTCCCCTGACCCCAGCTTCGGGGACACATGCCTGTCAGTGCAGTGCAGTCGCTCAGTCACGTCCGACTCTCTGCGACCCCATGGACTGCAGCACGCCAGGCCTCCCTGTCCATCACCAACTCCTGGAGTTCACTCAGACTCATCTCCATCGAGTCAGTGATGCTATCCAGCCATCTCATCCTCTGTCGTCCCCTTCTCCTCCCGCCTTCAATCTTCCCCAGCACCAGGGTCTTTTCAAATGAGTCAGCTCTTCACATCAGGTGGCCAAAGGATTGGAGTTTCAGCTTCAGCATCAGTCCTTCCAATGAATATTCAGGACTGATTGCCTTTAGGGTGGACTGGTTGGATCTCCTTGCAGTCCAAGGGACTCTCAAGAGTCTTCTCCAGCACCACAGTTCAGAAGCATCCATTCTTCAGCCCTCGGCTCTCTTTAGGGTCCAGCTCTCACATCCATTCACGACCACTGGGAGAACCACAGCCTTGACTGGACGGGCCTTTGTTGGCAAGCCTGTGGCTGTGTCTGGTTTCATGATTGTCCGTCTCTTCAACAGTCTGCTGGCATCATTCCTCCTGTGTGCTCACCCCTTGTGGTGATGTGAACGGTCCCCCTCCCCTCCTGCAGGCACAGCTGCTGGTGCCCGACTCCCTTCCCGTGACGAGATGGGATTAGCTCGCCTCTGCTCCTTCTCGCTCGGCTAGTCTTCATTTATTTTCACAGTAGACGCCTCCACTGGGCCTGCCCTGGTGGCTCAGTGGTAAAGAATCTGCCTGCAGTGAAGGAGACACGGGTTCCATCCCTGGGTCGGGAAGACCCCGCTGAAGGAGGGCATGGCAACCCACTCCCGTGTTCTTGCCTGGAGAATCCCATGGACAGAGGAGCCTGGTGGGCTGCAGTCCGGGGGGTCACAAACACTCAGACGTGGCTTAGTGACTGTACAGCAACAGAGACGTCTCCACTTGGAGAAAGGGGCAGGAAGGAGAGACGGGACAGAGGGTAGGGGACAAAGAGGATTTGGCAGAGGTGGGTGGCAGTGATCCCCAATGCCGATCTTTGCTTGCAAGACCTGAGACGAATTGCTTAAGTGGGCGTGGAGTTGGGAAAAGGGGCGTTTCTTGATTCCTGAGGTCACGTCTTGCAGATCTCCCAGCCGTGAAGCCAGACGCCAGTCTAAATGTGAAGTTTGACCCACAGATGACGAAGCTGACTTGGGACTGCAAGGAAAACACCACCTATGGGGAGTGTGCACTGATTCACAAGGAGAAGGGGCTGATTAAGAAAAAGGTAAGGTGGCTTGGCGATGAGTTTGAGCAAAGTCCGGGAGACGGTGAAGGACAAGGGAGGCCCGGCGTGGCTGCGGTCCCTGGGGTCACAAAGAGTCGGACGTGAGTGAGCCACTGAGCTACAACAACGAGGTCGATTGCACGGGCCCCATTGCTGTCCTTTGTAGACCTCTCCCACTCCAGTACTCTTGCCTAGAAACTCGAATGGACGGAGGAGCCTGGTGTCCACGGGGTCGCAGAGTTGGACACGACTGAGCGACTTCACTTCTCAGCAGGCATGAGAGAGTGACCTGGGGATACGTCAAGGAAGTCACTGTTCGAGCTTCACCTCGTGCCCAGTATGTGTTCAGTAGGCTGACTCCCTGGGGGAGCCACGTTCTTTTTGCTCAGTTGGTCCCCATGCTGCACTTGATCCTGAGAAAGAAATAACATTCGCTCCGCCTGTGGCATGGAATCAAACTAAACAGACCACCTTGGATACAGTCTAAACAGGACACTCCTGAGGGAATGATGCCTGTGAGATAAGGCAGGAAAAGTCAGTCCCGTAGAAGTGGGTGTGGGGACTTCCCTGCTGGTGAAGACTTTGAGTTTCCAGTAGAGGGGGCTGTAGGTTCAGTTCCCGGGTCTGGAAACTAACATTCCCACAGGCTGCACGGTGTTGCCAAAAACACAAGGAGGGGATGTGTGAGGTTCCAAAAAAAAATGTAAAGCGATGAGGGCGCACAGAACAGGCCAACCTGCATCCCTTGGGAGTTTGTGAGAACTAGAGGCTCCCAGACCTCACCCGGGAATCGTGTAACCAGACTGTACGTTTTCACAAGATCCCTGGCGAGCTCCAGGCGGGTTCGGAGGGAGGTTCAATATGTATGCTTTTAGCTGACTCACACTGTTGCAGCAGAAACTAACAGAACATTGTAAAGCAATGTGCTTCTCCCTTCAGTCCCGTCTGACTCTCTGTGACCCCATGGACTGCAGCCCACCAGGCTCCTCTGTCCGTGGGATTCTCCGGGCAAGAATACTGAAGAGGGTTGCCAGGCCCTCCTCCAGAGGATCTTTGCGACCCAGGGATTGAACCTGGGTCTCCTGTATTGCAGGCGGATTCTTTACCCACTGAGCCACCTGGGAAGCCAAAAGCCATTATACTCCAATTAAAAATATATATAAATATTTTTTTTTCTTAAAAAGGTGAGCTGTGAACACTGACTTTCTGAACCTTGCTAGCGGGCCTCTTCTCAAAGAAGGTACCTGGGTGAGACTTCACACAGGGAGGTGGATATCGTGACCAGGGTCAGCGCAGGAGCAAAGACCGAGGAGGACGAGAGGAAAGAGGACAGGTTCTTAACCCGCTGGCTGGTTGCATCTCTCCAGGTCAAACACAGTGATTGCCAGTGCACATTTCCAGACTGCTCTCTGCACGGGGGAGTCACGCTCACCGTTGAAGTGAGTATCAACCAGAGACGGCTTTCAGAGATGCTGGTCTACACTAACCCAGGTAGGGAGAGCACGGGCCGGGGTGACCCTTCTCCTCCCCGCGAGCATTCAGACTCCCTTGTCCCGCCTTTTTCCGTTTGATGGACATATTCTTGACACACAGGGATTGCGTTATGTCTGGGGATTTTTTTGGCTCTGTTTAGTCATTTCGGTGATTTTCTTTTTGGCCGTTCCTTTGCCGCTTGTGGAATCTGACTTCCCTGACCGGGGATGGAACCCAGGCCCACAGCAGTGAAAGTGTGGCGCCCTAACCAGGGGACCGCCAGGGAGCTCCCACATTTGCTGTTTGGATGCGTGCATGCCTTCTGAAGTGCTACCAGCTAAGAAACAGCCAAGGAACAGGAATCCAGTTCTTCGAGCTGTTCACGTGCCTATTCTCCTGCGTGTGTTTTTGCTGCTTGGTTGTTTTTTTTTGTGGTGAGAACCCTTCAGGGATCTTCTCTCTTCCGTTCAGTTCATTCACTTCAGTCGCGTCCGACTCTTTGCGACCCCATGGACTGCAGCACACCAGGCCTCCCTGTCCATCACCAACTCCCGGAGCTTGCTCACACTTGTGTCCATTGACTCAGTGACGCCATCCAGCCATCTCATCCTCTGTCGTCCCCTCCTCCTCCCGCCTTCAATCTTTCCCAGCATCAGGGTCTTTTCCAGTGAGTCAGCTCTTCACATCAGGTGGCCAAAGCATTGGAGTTTCAGCTTCAGCATCAGTCTTTCCAATGAATATTTAGGACGGATCTCCTTTAGGATGGACTGGTTGGATCTCCTTGCAGTCCAAGGGACTCTTAAGAGTCTTCTCCAACACCTCAGTTCAAAAACATCCATTCTTTGGCACTCAGCTTTCTTTATCATCCAGCTCTCACATCCATATGTGACTACTGGGAAAACCACAGCCTTGACTAGACGGACCTTTGTCGCCAAAGTAGTGTCTCTGCCTTTTAATATGCTGTCTAGGTTGGTCATAGCGGTTCTTCCAAGGAGCAAGCGTCTTTTAATTTCATTTCCTTTCTCTTAGGGAATTTCAAGCGGACGATACAGTATTGTCAACTGTATCCGCCAGCATGGGTGTTAGACCCCTGGAACGTCGTCTTATTTTTTTTGGGGAAGAGTCTGAGGAGGACTGGTATTGATTCTTCTTTGAAGCATGAAGCCATCGGGTCCATCCCTCTTTAAATGCCATTGTTTTCTTTCTGTCCCTTCCCAGGTAAGGAGGGCACAGCTGCCGAAAACTTCTCCTGTGTTATCTACGACGCGGATTTCATGAACTGCAGCTGGGCCAAGGGCCGAGCGGCTCCCGACGACGTCCAGTATTTTTTGTACGTGCGATCAAAGTAAGTGTAGACCTCATGTAGACAACCCTGGGAGATGCCTTCAGGAAGGGAAAAACTGCCCTGATGGTTCTCTGAACGTTTGGGGACCTGACAGGAAAAGAATCGAGAGGGAATGTCCTCGTTACCTGAAAGACTCGGGGACCCACGTGGGATGTCACCTCCGAGACCTCTCGGGGTTAACGTCGTACAGTTACTTCCTGGTTAACGGTACCAGCCAAGAAGCAGGAATCCAGTTCTTTGACTCAGTTTTGCTGCTAAAGGAAATAGGTGAGAACAACCACCCGGAATTTAAAACCACTGCTTAGTTAGATGCGATGGAATTTGTGTAGGCATCTGCATGGAAATTCCTGGAAAGGCTGTGATAAATGACCACAGACTGGGAGGCTTAAAACGATGGGAATGGATTGTCCCAGGGCTCTGGAGGCCAGAAATCTTGGTCCCTTGTGCAGCGTCTGAAACAACCCCCGCTCCCACGTCTGTCTGCTAGCTCCTGGTGACAGCCAGCAGCCCTTGGCTTATACATGAATTATCGCAGCTTCTGAACCTGCGCCCTCCTCCCGGTGAACTCGGGAGCTCCCCTTCGTGTCGGGATGGGAGAAAGGGGTCTCCCCTCCGTGGACCAGGGGAGGCGTTCCGCATCAGAGGTGCCGCCGGGGGTCTCGTTACAGAGCAGTACAACCCACCTGACAATATCAGCGTCCAGTGCAATGCGTCCCACTGCCTCATCCAGTGGGAAAAGCCCAGGACGCGACAGGCACGGTCCAACAGGGAGCTCCAGTACCAGCTGGACATCGAGAGATGGGTAAGCGGGCTCGGCGCCGGGCAGGGCAATGAGGCTCAGGGAGCCTGGCAGCCAGCCCCACAGGGCGACCGGAGGAGCTGGGGCACGAGAGGGGGGCGCAGACGGGTGAGCGTCGGGAAGATCCAGGGCCTGGGGGCACGGAACTGCTGGGCGCCGAGGGAATCCAGGGTGTGCGCCAAGGCCCCTGGGCCCGGTGTGGACGGGGTGAGCCATCCGAAACCTGCTTGGCTAGACCCAGTGTAGACAAGGCTCTTTGGCTCCAACCCCACATGGCGACCCATCTTAGATGCGAGCCCTCTAATCCAAGGCCATCAGAACCCAGTGTAGACGGGGTGAGCTGTCAAACCCATCTGCCTAGACCCAGTGTAATCAATGATCCTCAGTTCCAGCATACATGGGAGCCGATTTTAAACAAGAGCCCTGTACTCCAAGTCAGCTGGACCCAGTGTAGACAGGGAGAGACCCTCTACTCACGGCCCCCTGTACCCAGTATAGACACGGACACACCCTCTCCTCACGGCCCCCTGGATGCAGTGTAGACACGAGAGACCCTCTCCTCACGGCTCCCTGGACGCAGTGTAGACACGAGAGACCCTATCCTCACGGCTCCCTGGACCCAGTGTAGACACGAGACGCCCTCTCCTCACGGCCCCCTGGACCCAGTGTAGACACGAGACGCCCTCTCCTCACGGCCCCCTGGACCCAGTGTAGACACGATCACGCCCTCTCCTCACGGCCCCCTGGACCCAGTGTAGACACGGAGACGCCCTCTCCTCACGAACCCCTGGACCCAGTGTAGACACGGAGACGCCCTCTCCTCACGGCCCCCTGGACCCAGTGTAGACAGTGTGGACCCTCTCCTCACGTCCAGCCTGACCCAGTGTAGACACGAGAGGCCATCTCCTCACGAACCCCTGGACCCAGTGTAGACACGAGACGCCCTCTCCTCACGAACCCCTGGACCCAGTGTAGACATGAGACGCCCTCTCCTCACGAACCCCTGGACCCAGTGTGGACACGATCACACCCTCTCCTCACGGCCCCCTGGACCCAGTGTAGACACGAGACGCCCTCTCCTCACGGCCCCCTGGACCCAGTGTAGACACGAGACGCCCTCTCCTCACGGCCCCCTGGACCCAGTGTAGACACGAGACGCCCTCTCCTCACGGCCCCCTGGACCCAGTGTAGACACGGAGACACCCTCTCCTCACGGCCCCCTGGACCCAGTGTAGACACGAGAGGCCGTCTCCTCACAGCCCCCTGGACCCAGTGTAGACACAAGAGGCCGTCTCCTCACAGCCCCCTGGATCCAGTGTAGACACGAGACACCCTCTCCTCACGGCCTCCTGGACCCAGTGTAGACACGAGAGACCCTCTCCTCATGGCCCCCTGGACCCAGTGTAGACACGAGACGCCCTCTCCTCACGAACCCCTGGACCCAGTGTAGACATGGAGATGCCCTCTCCTCACGGCCCCCTGGACCCAGTGTAGACTCGGAGACGCCCTCTCCTCACGAACCCCTGGACCCAGTGTAGACACGAGACGCCCTCTCCTCACGGCCCCCTGGACCCAGTGTAGACATGAGACGCCCTCTCCTCACGGCCCCCTGGACCCAGTGTAGACTCGGAGACGCCCTCTCCTCACGCCCCCCTGGACCCAGTGTAGACTCGGAGACGCCCTCTCCTCACGGCCCCCTGGACCCAGTGTAGACAGTGTGGACCCCTCTCCTCACGTCCAGCCTGACCCAGTGTAGACACGAGACGCCCTCTCCTCACGAACCCCTGGACCCAGTGTAGACACGAGACGCCCTCTCCTCACGAACCCCTGGACCCAGTGTAGACACGAGACGCCCTCTCCTCACGAACCCCTGGACCCAGTGTAGACACGAGACGCCCTCTCCTCACGAACCCCTGGACCCAGTGTAGACATGAGACGCCCTCTCCTCACGAACCCCTGGACCCAGTGTGGACACGATCACACCCTCTCCTCACGGCCCCCTGGACCCAGTGTAGACTCGGAGACGCCCTCTCCTCACGGCCCCCTGGACCCAGTGTAGACACGAGACGCCCTCTCCTCATGGCCCCCTGGACCCAGTGTAGACACGGAGACGCCCTCTCCTCACGGCCCCCTGGACCCAGTGTAGACACGAGACGCCCTCTCCTCACGGCCCCCTGGACCCAGTGTAGACACGGAGACGCCCTCTCCTCACGGCCCCCTGGACCCAGTGTAGACTCGGAGACGCCCTCTCCTCACGGCCCCCTGGACCCAGTGTAGACACGAGACGCCCTCTCCTCACGGCCCCCTGGACCCAGTGTAGACACGGAGACGCCCTCTCCTCACGGCCCCCTGGACCTAGTGTAGACTCGGAGACGCCCTCTCCTCACGGCCCCCTGGACCCAGTGTAGACAGTGTGGACCCAGTGTAGACAGTGTGGACCCTCTCCTCACGTCCAGCCTGACCCAGTGTAGACACTGAGATCCTGTCTTCTCCAAGCCCATGTGGGTTCTTAGTAAGATCCACCTGCAGGTCAGTTTCCTAAGGAGCCCTGCAGCAGCGCCACCCTCTGTCCTGTGGATAGGTTTCCCCCTTCTTGTGATGCCAACTCCCGCTTGGGAAGAATATAAGGGGCTCAACCCTTTGTTGGCCACTCTTGGTTTTGTTTTTTGTTGACTTCCTGGAAAGGCGAGATGGGGTAAGATCTATTAGCAGTTTCAAAATGGAGAAAAGTCAATATTCTGTTTTGCTTTGTTTTTTCCTAGCGTGATACCAGCAGCAGCAGAAGTCAGCTGGTGAGTGACAACGCTGACCCAACATCACCCTTGTAGTTCAATCCTGCGTGGGTGTGGGCATGCCCAAGCGCTTCAGTCGTGGCCGACTCTTTGTGACCCCATGGACTGTAGCCCACCAGGCCTCTCTGTCCCTGGGACTCTCCAGGCAACCATACTGGAGTGGGTTGCCATGCCCTCCTCCAGGGGAATCTTCCTGACCTGAGGATCGAACTTGCATCTGCCTACGTCTCCCGCATTGCAGGTGGATTCTTTACTCACACAGCCTCCAGGGAAGCCCCAGTTTAATCATACAGTAGCCGTCAATGGGCACACACCAACTGACGTTGTTCCAGCGGTGGCCTGGATGGGGATGACATAAAAGTCAGATGATGGGGTTTCCCGAGAGCTGTGGTCTCCGATGTTTTTGGTACCAGGGACCAGCTGTGTAGGAGACAGATTTTGCATGGACAGCGAGGGATGGTTTGGGGTGATTTAAGAAGAAGAAGAAGAAGATGGTTTAAGGATGATTGAAGAGCGTCGTGTTTACTGTGCACTTCGCTTCTGTTATTGCCTGAGCTCTACCTCAGGTCTTGAGGCCTTAGGTCCCAGAGGCTGAGGACCCCTGCCTTTGCACATCATCTGGGCAGTGCTATAGTGGCACCCCTAGGTACCACTGGGGTGGGGCCTCCCCCTTCTATCCGTGCTGGTCCAGGAAATACTCCTTGAAGTATCACAGAGGTGATTGCCTCCCTCAAAACTCCTCTCGAGGTTGGTCATCAGAGTACTTTTTGTTGATTTTTTTCTGAGCTTCACCACCACTGTGACCTTGGTATCGTCCCCTGTCCGATGAGGAACGTGAACTCGGTCCTCTGAACATCCTTCGTGGGGCCGTCATCCGTCTGTGGGTCTGTGGACATCCTCTTCAGCTCGTCAACTGTTGCTGTGTCTGTCCTGAACGATCCCAGAAGCCCCAGCAGTAGCCACTCAGAAAATGCAGGACGATCACCTACTCTATTTATCTAAGCGTCTCTCTGAACTATTCAGGACGCAAATTACAACATTCACGCCCAGGTTGGGAGGCTGTGGGCTTAAATTTACCACTTCAGTTGGGCAACTGAAAACACACACCCCTCACTCTTTCTCAACACAGGTGGCACCTCTAACTTTCTGCTTTCTCCAAAGATTGTAGTATTTGGTGACTCCGGGAACAGATACAACTTTCCGAAGCCGGGATCCAAGGCAAAACATACTGTGAAGATAAGGACGGCGGACGCCCGGAAAGCCCGCTGGGGTGCCTGGAGCCTGCCCGTTGAGTTCGGTAGGTGTCCTGAGACCGTGCCCGGACAGGTCCTGGCATTCTGAGGCCTTCTCTGAGCCGTTCTGGGAAGAGTTCCCGTCCCCGAGCCCCTGGTGACACTGTCCCCCTGGCGTCAGCAACACCTAGTGAGTGAAAGTGAAAGTTACCCAGTCGTGTCCGACTCTCTGTGACCCCGTGGACTGTAGCCCACCAGGCTCCTCTGTCCATGGGATTGCCCAGGCAAGAATCCTGGAGTGTGTTGCCATACCCTCCTCCAGGGGATCTTCCCGACCTAGGGATTGAACCCGGGTCTCCTGCACTGCAGGCAGATTCTTTACTGTCTGAGCCACCAGGCAAAGATTAATTTAAACTATGGGCAAGAAAAAAAAAAGAATGTTGACTTTTCCCAGAATACAGTTCTGAACAGACTCGGCTCACTTCCACATGACTTTTTTTTTTTTTTTTTGGTTTCACCTGCCATCCGCAATATGCACTTTTGACAACTGATGTATCGCTTAAAAGAAAAGATAACTGCTTTGCTTAACAAGTCACATTTGTTCTGTGTATACTGAGAAGTGTTGTAACAGGGAACACATCCATCGGGTTATAATCACTCTGATAGACTGAGAGTTTCTCGTTGTGTTTTGGACTATTCACAGATGAAAAATGTGCCCTGGTTAAGAAAAATAATTTTGGAGAAGGAAATGGCAACCCACTCCAGTATTCTTGCCTGGGAAATCCCATGGACAGAGGAACCTGGCGGGCTGCAGTCCATGGGGTCACAAAGAGTCGGACACAACTGAGCGACTAACACAGAGAAACGAAAATAGCTTATTGTAAAGAGCACTTGCTCTAAATGACACGTGAAATGAAAGCTTAAGGATAGATGGGACGGGACTTCTCTCCTGGTCCAGCAGTTAAGATCTGCCTTCCAACACAGGGGATGTGTGTTCGATCCCGGGTCGGGGAGCTAAGACCTCACATGCCTTCAGGGGAAGAGGCCAAAGCATAACACAGAGGCCATAAGGAATTCCCTGGCTGTCGAGAGGCTAAGAGGCTTCCCTCCCAGTGTTCAATCCCTGGTCATGGAACTCGATCCCTCGTGCCGCAGCTAAGCCCCAGCACAGTCAAATAAGGGAATAAATATTAAAAGAAGAATTAATATTGTAATAAATTCACCAAAAGGGAGTGAATGGAGTTTACAACTGTTTGCCTGGAACTGTTCATCCTCTTCAGCTACTGAGCCTTTCTTCTGTCCATTTTTAAATCAAATGGTCTTTAGGTTGCTATGTTCTAAGAGTGCTTCGGGGGTTTTGAACATGCTCTGGGGCTCATCTCTTGTTCAGTTGCTCAGTCGAGTCAGACTCTTTGCGACGCCATGGACCGCAGCACGCCAGGCCTCCCTGTCCATCACTGTCTCCTGGAGTTTGCTGAAACTCACGTCCATCGCGTTGGTGATGCCATCCCACCATCTCATCCTCTCGACCCCTTCTCCTCCCGCCTTCAATAGCATCAGGATCTTTTCCAGTGAGTCAGCTCTTTGCATCAGGTGGCCAAAGTATTGGAGTTTCAACTTCAGCATCAGTCTTTGCAGTGAACACTCAGGACTGATCTCCTTTAGGATGGACTGGTTGGATCTCCTTGCAGTGCAAGGGACTCGTAAGAGTCTTCTCCAGCCTCACAGTTGGAAAGCATCAATTCTTCGGCACTCTGCCTTCTTTTTGGTCCAGCTCTCACATCCGTACATGACTACTGGAAAAAACGGTAGCTTTGACTAGACGGACCTTTGTCGGCAAAGTACAGTCTACTGTCTCACAGACATTTTCTGTGAAAGCTCCGGGTTAGGGTACTCTCGTAGATTTCCCTTCTTGTGAGGCTTGTCTGGTGGCTCAGACGGTAAAGAATCCGCCTGCAATTCAGGAGACACAGGTTTGGTCCCTGCTTGGGGAAGATCCTCTGAAGGAGGAAATGGCAGCCCACTCCAGTATTCTTGCCTGGAGAATCCCATGGACAGAGGAGCCTGGCGGGCTGCAGTCCACGGGGTCGCAAAGGGTAAGACGTGGCACAGGGACAAACGCTTTCAGTTTCCCTGGCCGAATTTCCTCATCCGCGAGCCCGTGAGCTGGCTGAGTGAGGGCAGCGGCTCCCCCTCGCCTTCGGGGTCCCTGGCATGTCCCCCCGCTCTGTCTTCCCCAGGCTCCGAAGAACCAGAGTCCAGCCTGGTGTACATCTACGTTGTGGTGGTTCTGGGGACCCTCGTCTGTGGCCTGACCCTTGGCTGCCTTTTCAAAAGGTAACCCTGGGGAGTCCCGGGTTGGCTAACCCCCATGTCTAAAGTCACCCTGCCCCTATCGGCTTACAGAGATGAGAAGGCAGCCTGCAAACACCCCCAGGCGGTCCAAGCCGCCGTGTAGGTTTTCCATGAGAAAATTTGTCTGGGGAAAACAGTGTTGACTTAAAAAAAAATTGCACAATGTGAATGTTGCGAGTTTATGTTTTCTTGGGGGCAAAATTAGGACCATGGGCTTCCCTGGGGGCTCAATGGTGAAGAATCCGTCTGCAGTGCAGGAGACCTGGGTTTGATCCCTGGGCTGGGAAGATCCCCTGGAGGAGAGCAGGATTCTCGCCTGGAGCATCCCATGGACAGAGGAGCCTGGAGGGCTACAGTCCACGGGGTCGCAGATGGTCAGACACGACTGAGCGGCTGAATGAACAAAGGCCTGAATGAAGGGTTGCAGCCCGGGACACAGCGCCTTGGATAGCTCTGAGGAGCTGCTGCAAAGACGCAGGGGAGGCAGGTTGGCGTATATGTGATTTTGCTGAAGCGGGAGTTCACGCAAGCAAGCATATATATTTTTTCTTTGCAGAATATCTCTGCTAGTCATGGGGAGCAGACATCACCGTGAAGCGTTTCATTGCTTGTCTAGCTGTGAGAAGAGTTGGGCTCATAAAATGGGTTCCTGAGAATATCTAACTATTTGAAGACCTGTCCTGCCAGTTTTGTTTTGTTTTTTTTTTCCTCCAGAGCACGAGTGGCTCATGTCTGCTGTCCACCCTGAACTTCTTTCAGGAGGTGATTGAACCTCAGCAGCTGCAGAAGCAGCTGGTTTAATCCTTGTAGAGATAGATGAAGTTTTGAAAGAGTGAGTCGCTCAGTCGTGCCCGACTCTTTGCAACCCCGTGGACCATAGCCCGCCAGGCTCCTCTGTCTGTGGGATTCTCCAGGCGGGAATCCTGGAGTGGGTTGCCATGCCCTCTTCCAGGGGATCTTCCCGAACCAAGGGTCAAACCCAGCTGTCCTGCACTGCAGGCGGATTCTTTAGTGTGTGAGTCAGCAGGAAGGCCCCCTTACAGCTCAGCTGTGCTCCAGGGCCCAGCTTCCGTGTTTTTCGGAGCATCTGGAATTCTTGGAATGTTCCTCCTTGGCATACTTCTCTTTTCCCATAGCGTGTTACTCAGCCCCAGCTCCCAGGCCACTACAGGCCGCGTCCCCCTGCCACAGGGACCCCGCTAGCCTTTTTCCTGTCATATGAGCTCCGCAATCACGAAGGCTCTCTCAGACGCCCCGGAAGGAAGCCTGGCGTGTGCAGAATAAAGCTTGCGAGCTCTGCAGAGCCACAGGGAGATTTGGCTCATGGGGAGACCCTCCTGCAGGGCGTGTGGGTCCCATGGGCGTTGACCCGAGGCATCTTTGTCACCAGGCTCCCCCACCCCCACCATTGTTGGGTATCCTGTGTCTCCCCAGAGACAAGGGGAGACCCTGAGTGCCTGCTGCAATAAGCTGCAAGGCATCGCGGTGTTTGGAACATGAGGAAGACCGTGGGCAGCCCGACCACGGATGGTAGAGGCAGGAGCACGGGTCATGTTTTAACACCAAAGACTGATTTTAATCAAAAGCTGTGTGACTTCCTGTGGCTGCCGGAACCAGTGACCACAGCTGGGGGGCTTAAAACCACAGACATCCATCCTGCCCCAGTCCCAGGGACAAGACGTCTGAGGTCAGGGTGTCCCAGGGCTGAGCTCCCTGCAGAGGCTCCCGGGGAGGGTCCTCCCCGCCTCTTCCAGCTTCTGGGGGCTCCGGGCGTCCATCCCTGGGCTGGTGGCCGCCTCCCTCCCGTCTCCGCCTCCGTCTCCACGTGGCTTCTCCGCTGCATCCGTGTCTCTCCTCTTCGCTGTCTTATAAGGACCCTGTCCCTGGGTTTAGGGCCACCCCCATCCAGGAGGACCTCATCTCAGACCCTTCACTCCATCACAGCTGCGGAGACCCCATTTCATAACAAGCTCCCTGTCCCAGGCTTCAGGACTCGAGTGGATCTTTGGGGCCACCGTTCAGCTCAGCACAGCATCTTACGAGGTCACACAGTTGGCTCCTTGTCGTGAGAGCGAAAATAAGTGCCCGTGTGTTTGTTCAGCACCACTGAGACGCTGGGGCACCATGGAATAGCCCTAAAAATGCGTGCCATCCACAGCAAGCTGGTCAGTCTGGAATCGTGGTCTTCAAGGCTGGGTATGTCTCCCAGCCTTTTAAAACCAGAGAGCGTGGATTCCTCCAAGCTGCTCAAGACTGGGCACATACCACCACTGCCGTCTCTGCACCCAAGACAGTGAATGTTCAGTTCAGTTCAGTTGCTCAGTCGTGTCCGACTCGTTGCAACCCCATGGACTGCAGCATGCCAGGCCTCCCTGTCCTTCACCAGCTCCTGGAGTTTGCTCAAACTCCTGTCTATCGAGTCGGTGATGCCACCCAACCATCTCATCCTCTGTCGTCCAGTACCCTGGTTTCTCTTCAAAGACAGTGAATGAAGGTTCTGGAAAGATCTTCCTAGGCATTTCTTAAGTACATCCACAAAGGGTATATTATATTCTCTGGAGTGTATGATTGGAGGCCATCCTTCTGTGATTTTTTTTTTTTAAGATTTTTTTTTGGTGGATCATTATTATTTTTTTTTAATGTCTCTCCTTTTCTTTTATTTTTGGAGTTTGAAGTTTTTATGTTGTAAATTGAAGAAAGTAGGGAAAACCACTAGACCATTCAGGTATGACCTAAATCAAATCCCTTATGATTATACAGTGGAAGTGAGAAATAGATTTAAGGGCCTAGATCTGATAGAGTGCCTGATGAACTATGGACGGAGGACATTGTTCAGGAGACAGGGATCAAGACCATCCCCATGGTAAAGAAATGCAAAAAAGGCAAAATGGCTGTCTGGGGAGGCCTTACAAATAGCTGTGAGAAGAAGAGAAGCAAAAAGCAAAGGAGAAAAGGAAAGATACAAGCATCTGAATGCAGAGTTCCAAAGAATAGCAAGGAGAGATAAGAAAGCCTTCCTCAGCAATCAATGCAAAGAAATAGAGGAAAACAACAGAATGGGAAAGACTAGAGATCTCTTCAAGAAAATTAGAGACACCAAGGGAATATTTCATGCAAAGATGGGCTCAATAAAGGACAGAAATGGTATGGACCTAACAGAATCAGAAGATGCTAAGAAGAGATGGTAAGAATACACAGAAGAACTGTACAAAAAAGATCTTCATGACCAAGATACTCACGATGGTGTGATCACTCACCTAGAGCCAGACATCCTGTAATGTGAAGTCAAGTGGGCCTTAGAAAGCATCACTATGAACAAAGCTAGTGGAGGTGATGGAATTCCAGTTGAGCTGTTTCAAATCCTGAAACGTGATGCTGTGAAAGTGCTGTATTCAATGTGCCAGCAAATTTGGAAAACTCAGCAGTGGCCACAGGACTGGAAAAGGTCAGTTTTCATTCCAATCCCAAAGAAAGGCAATACCAAAGAATGCTCAAACTACCGCACAATTGCACTCATCTCACATGCTAGTAAAGTAATGCTCAAAATTCTCCAAGCCAGGCTTCAGCAATACGTGAACCGTGAACTTCCAGATGTTCAAGCTCGTTTTAGAAAAAAACAAAGGAACCAGAGATTAAATTGCCAATATCCGCTGGATCATCGAAAAAGCAAGAGAGTTCCAGAAAAACATCTATTTCTGCCTTATTGACTATGCCAAAGCCTTTGTGTGGATCACAATAAACTGTGGAAAATTCTGAAAGAGATGGGAATACCAGACCACCTGACCTGCCTCTTGAGCAACCTATATGCAGGTCAGGAAGCAACAGTTAGAACTGGACATGGAACAACAGACTGGTTCGAAATAGGGAAAGGAGTATGTCAAGGCTGTATATTGTCACCCTGCTTATTTAACTTCTATGCAGAGTACATCATGAGAAATGCTGGGCTGGAAGAAGCACAAGCTGGAATCAAGATTGTCAGGAGAAATATCAATAACCTCAGATATGCAGATGACACCACCCTTATGGCAGAAAGTGAAGAGGAGCTAAAACGCCTCTTGATGAAAGTGAAAGAGGAGAGTGAAAAAGTTGGCTTAAAGCTCAACATTCAGAAAACGAAGATCATGGCATCCAGTCTCATCACTTCATGGGAAATAGATTGGGAAACAGTGGAAACAGTGTCAGACTTTATTTTGGGGGCTCCAGGATCACTGCAGATGGTGACTGCAGCCATGAAGTTAAAGGACGCTTACTCCTTGAAAGGAAAGTTATAACCAACCTAGATAGCATATTTAAAAGCAGAGACATGACTTTGCCAACAAAGGTCCGTCTAGTCCTGGCTATGGTTTTTCCAGTGGTCATGTATGGATATGAGAGTTGGACTATAAAGAAAGCTAAACACCGAAGAATTGATGCTTTTCTACTGTGGTGTTGGAGAAGACTCTTGAGAGTCCCTTGGACTGCAAGGAGATTCAACCAGTCCATCCTAAAGGAGATTAGTCCTGGGTGTTCTTTGGAAGGACTGATGGTAAAGCTGAAACTCCAGTACTTTGGCCACCTCATGCGAAGAGTTGACTCATTGGAAAAGACTCTGATGCTGGGAGGGATTGGGGGCAGGACGAGAAGGGGGCATCAGAGGATGAGATGGCTAGATGGCATCACCGACTCGATGGACATGAGTGTGGGTGAACTCCCGGGAGTTGGTGATGGACAGGGAGGCCTGGAGCGCTGCGATTTATGGAGTCCCGAAGAGTCGGACACGACTGAGGGACTGAACTGAACTGAACTGATAGCCAGTAAACAATGTTGCGATAGTTTCGGGTGGACAGCAAAGGGATTCAGCCATACATACACATGTATCCATTCTCCCCAAACTCCCCTCCCATCCAGGCTGCCACGTGACATTGAGCAGAGTTCCCTGTGCTGTCCAGCAGGTTCTTGTTGGTTCTTCATGTTAAATACAGCAGTGTGTCCATGTCCACCCCTAATTCCCTGACTATCCCTTCCCCCATCCTTCCCCCCTGGGAACCATAAGGTTATTACAGAGTATTGAGCAGAGTTCCCTGTGCTGGACAGCAGGTCCTTGCTGGTTCTCCACGTTACATACAGCAGTGTGTCCATGTCCATCCCAAGCTCCCTGACTATCCTTCTTCCCATCTCCCTACTCCCTCGTAATGATAAGTTGGTTTTCTAAGTCTGTGAGTCTCTTTCTGTTTTGTAGGTAAGTTGGCATCATTTCCTTTTAGACTCCACATGTAAGGGAAGCCACACGATATTTCTCCTTCTCTGTCTGACTGACTTCACTCAGTATGACAATCTCTGGGTCCATCCATGTTGCTGTAAATGGCATTGTTTCATTCTTTTTAACAGTTGCATAATAGTCCATCGTGTATATATACCATGATGTACATCATTTTTAAAGTGTTTACTGAATTGGTTACAATCGTGCTTCCGTTTTATGGTGTTTTTTTGTCTGCAAGGTATGTGGGATCGTAGCTTCCTGACCAGGGATCACACTGGCACCCCAGGGCCCGAACTCACACCCCCTGCCTTGGAAGGTGACATCTTAACTCCCGGACCTCCAGGGGAAGTCTCCCCTACTATGATTCTTAAAGGGAACTGTTCTGAAGACGTGAGTCCAGAGGGCGTGTTTGTACTTAACATAGAGTGCCTCTGCTCTGGGAGCCAGGACAAAAGTGTGGGCCTGTCCGTCTTCTCTTCATCTCGTCTCTTATCTCCCCAGGTTCCTCAAGACCCACAGGTTATTCCCTCCGGTTCCACAGATCAAAGATAAATTGAATGATAACCAACAAGTCGACCACGAGGTATGTCCGGGATGAGTGAGGGGGCAGCCACGATGGACAGGTGGGGAACGGTGAGCCCAGAAGCTCGTCTGTGCCCAGCCAAAGCTGAGGTCCACAGGAGGAGGCTGGAATCACGTGTCCTGCTCGCTGGCTTTCTCCGGGGCAGGGTGGGGGTGGGTGGGGGTTTCGTCTGCAAGCTGTGTCCGGGGAAATTAGCCTGGTTGTGGAGAAGGAGGAGGAGAGAAGGGGAAGATGGGGATGGCAGAGACAGAGACAGACCTAACGAGGTCCAGCCAGATCTCTAGCACACAGAGGGGACGAAAAACAATAAGGAACAGGAGACGAGAGACAGACTGAACGGGGCGCAGCCAGATCTCCAGGGGCCAGCACACAGGATGAAAAAGGACACAGGACAAGACAAACACCGCCCCCACCCCCCAATATGTAGCGCTTCCCTGGTGGCTCAGATAGTAAAGAACCCGCCTGCAATGTGGGAGACCCTGGTTCGGTCCCTGGATTGGGAAGATCCCCTGGAGAAGGGGAATGGCAACCCACTCCAGTATTCTTGGGCTTCTCTTGTGGCTGAGATGGTTTAAAAAAAGAAAAAAAAATCCACATGCAATGAGGGAGACCTGGGTTTGATTCCCTGGGTTGGGAAGATCCCCTAGAGGATGGAATGGCAACCCACTTTAGTATTCTTGCCTGGAGAATCCTCATGGGTAGAGGAGATCCTGGTGGGTTATATATACTCCATGGGGTCGCCAAGGGTTGGACACAGCTGAGCGACTAACACTTTCACTTTCAAATGTGGGAAACCCTCCCCTGCACTTGGGTTCACCCGTCGAGCCCATCTTCCCGAGGCAGGGACCGCGTCCGCCTCCTCCACATTCTGCCGTCACGCCCTGGTGGGTTCCTGGGGAGGTCTAGGGTCCCGCGACACTCTCCTTCCGAGCTCTGAGCTCCGTGCGGTCCCAGCAAGTGTGGTACGCGAGTCTCAGACGTCCCTCCCCCAGCTCATCTGCCGCCGATGAGCTCCCACTCGGAGACCGGGCTCCCGTTTCTGTCTAAACCCTCCACCTCCGTGGGGCCTCCAGGGGCTTCTGGGGAGCTGACATCCCTGCCTTTCTCCCCCATCAGATGCTATGGGAGAAGTTTACACACGAAGCGGGAAAAGGTGACAAGGAAGAGGTCTTAACCGTGGAGACAGTCTCAGAAGCCCCAGCGAAACTGTGAATTCCAGGCGTCTCCATACCCGGGACTTTCTAGAAGCTGTTTACTTTTTTTTAAATATTTTTTAAACATTTCTTAAGTATTTTATTTACTGTTTTCGATTGAAGCTTTTTTAAATTGTTGTGTTTTTATAGCATTCTATCTTTTTGTTCTTTTAACGAGGCTTCCCAGGGAGTCAGTGGTCAAGTACTCGCCTGTGAATTGAAGAAACTCAGGTTCGATTCCTGGGTCGGAAAGAATCCCTGGAGAAGGAAATGGCAACTCACTCCAGTATTCTTGCCTGGAGAATCCCATGGACAGAGGAGCCTGGGATCCTCTATGGGGTCATGAAGAACTGAACATGAATGACCAACTAATCAACAACTGTTTTTTTTACTCTAAAAGATAATGTCCTGTTTCTCAAAGGTGCTTTTGTAGCTGGAGGGATGTCGGAATGCCTTTCAAATCTGAACAACTTAATGCACCTCTCAGCGCCTCCTGGAACCCCATCCCCTCATCACACGCACGTGTCCAGACTGCCAGTGGCCGCTGGGGCTGGAACGCCGTCTCCCCTGCCTCTGCTTTTACTGGCGGACAGAATACATCCTCCTGTCTTGGTTTGTCTTTTTTTTCCTGTATCAGCTGCAGTTTAGAAAGAAATGAGTTTCCAGAGGCTACTGTAAGAGGACCTCCCTGACGGACTTGGCGTGCCAGGAATCTATCCGTTAACAGCTCGTACGGTCTCCTGTGTAATTCTTTTAACAGTCTCTGTGATGACCTGACCCCCAGGCGGGTGGTCCACGACCCAGTCTCCATCTCGGGATCCTGGCATTCATCACCGCTGTTAACTTCCTTTTGTCAGAAGGCAACCCGTTTGTGGATTCCGGGATTTAGGATATCACTGGGGATGTTATTCTGTCCACCACACGGGGAGGGGACGCAGACGTCCTTGGGGGCATTTTTCTGTCCACCGCATGGTGTCCCAAAGAGGGGAGATTCGCTGAGCCGGGAGCCGTCCCCAGACCTGCAGATTCAAACGTCACCCTCTGGGCGTGGAGGCCCCTTTCCCCCGACCCTCCTTCCCCCTCATAACATGTCCTGTGCATTCCTCCGGTTCCCCTGGAATCCTCCACCAAAACCAGCTGAGTTGTACACTTTTTGCACAAACCGGCAAAGCCTTTTTTGTTTTTGTTTTAAAACTCCGGTCTTTTCGCGAGCTTTGTGAGCCGTTTTAGCCAATTACCCAGCCCCACGGAGGGGGTCTTGGGAAGCCTGACTTACAAGCTGGTCAGTCGGAAGTCTGGGCTGCCTGGGACCCCCCCCCCCTTCCCCAGGAGGGGTCTGAAGAGACTGGGATCCGAAGCCTTGGGGAGCCGGTTTTTCATGCTGGAAAATGACCTGGAAGCTGACACACAGCCAGGTGAAAACGCATCGGGGCTAGAAATCGTCTGGACGCCACAGCTGTGTCGTTTTAACACGTGGATGTTACGGAACTCAGGAAACATGAGCTATTTGCTGCTTCTGTTTGTACACACATTGCTTTTATTTCATTTCTTTAGATGCCAAAAGGATGGTTGCCAATGGGGAAAGGCAGGTAGGGTTCATGGGCGGGGGAGCAGGGCAATTTAGATGTTTGGGGTTAAAAGTGTGAACTGTAAATTGATCAATGGATATAAAGTGTTAGACGTAAAATAGATAAGCAGCAGAGATTTATGGTATACCTCAGGGATTCAGATAATCCTATTCCATACGATGTCAGATACTATAATGAAAAGGGGTCTGAGAAAAATGTATGTCTCCATAAGGGAATCAGTTTGCTGTACCCCTGAAACTAACACACTGTTGTAAGGCAGCCACGTGTTCAGTCGTGTCCGAGTCTCTGCGACCCCATGGGCCGTAGCCCCCCCAGGCTCCTCTGTCCATGGGACCCTCCAGGCAAGAACACGAGTGGGCTGCCGTGCCCTCCACCAGGGGATCTTCCCAAGCATCACACCTCTGTCTCCTGCATTGGCAGGCGGATTCTTTACCACTGAGCTACCAGGGAAACTATACTTTAAAATTAAGAAAAAAATTTAAAAGTCAAGTCACTCTATACTTTAAAATTTTTTTTTTTAAATGTAAAGTCACTCTAGAGGCGTCCCAGGTGACCCCCCAGCAAAGAATATGCCTTCGAGTGCGGTAGACATGGGTTCGATCCCTGGGTGGGGAAGACCCCCTGGAGGAGGAAAGGGCAGCCCACTCCAGTCTTCTTGACTGGAGAATCCCATGGACAGAGGAGCCTGGGGGGCTACAGTGCATGGGGTCTCAGAGAGTTGGACACGACGGAGCGGCTGGACAACAGCAAGAAGGTTATTGTAGTGAGAAAAAGGAAACAGTTCTTCAACCAGGCGCCCCTGGCACGGAGGATCTGATACCCCCAGCTCCCCTCCCCATCCTGTTCCCCCCAGATGGGTCCCCTCCTGGCCCCTGCTTGGCACTGAGGCTGCTGGCCCAGCTGTTCTGTCTCTGCTGCCCGGGAGGCAGCTGTGTACCCTCCTGGGTTTACACCACGATGCAAACCCAGACTTGTGGTTTGCACCACGATGCCCCTGCAGGAGCCAGCGACCGTGGAGTCGAGAGTAACGGGAACTGGTGTCTGCAGCGGTGCCTGGGAGGATGAGGAAGCTGGCGCAGCTGGGCTGGTGGGGTTGGTCCGGGCGACCCCAGCCGCCTCCTGGGTCCTCCCCGTGCAGGAAGGCACAGGGCAAGCACGTGCTTCCTGGGGCCCTTCTCGGGGCCGCTCTGCAGCCGGCTGAGTCGCATCCTGAAATAGACAGCTGATGTGCTCATTTAGGACTGGGTTACCGGGCATGGATACATGGAGCAGGGTCCATTTCAGCATCATGGGATCCCCAGGGTGGAGGGTGGGCGCTGGGAGGTGTGTGTGTGTGTGTGTGTGTGTGTGGTCCATTTCAGCATCATGGGATCCCCAGGGTGGAGGGTGGGCGCTGGGAGGTGTGTGTGTGTGTGTGTGTGTGTGTGTGTGGTCCATTTCAGCATCATGGGATCCCCAGGGTGGAGGGTGGGCGCTGGGAGGTGTGTGTGTGTGTGTGTTAATCACTCAGTCGTATAAGATTCTCTGTGAACCCATGGTCTGTGGCCCAACGGGGTCCTCTGTCCATGGGGTTCTCCAGGCAGGAATGCTGCACTGGGTTGCCGTTTCAGTATTCTTGTCTGGGAAATCTCACGGACGGAGGAGCCCGGTGGGCTATTACAGTCCAGGAGAGGGAGGGAGGCAGAGAATAGTTCCCACCCCGAGGGAGCCAGCTCCCGGGGAAGAAGCTGAGAACATGTCACGTGGAGAAGGAGGAAGTGGACGGTGTGTGAGTGACGTTGGTCTTTGAATCTGAAATTCCCCCCAACTTACAGCTTCTTCCTTGCTGTTCAGTCGCTGAGTCGTGTCCGACTCTTTGCGACCCCGTGGACCGCAGCACGCCAGGCCTCCCTGTCCATCACCAGCTCCCGGAGTTCACTCAAACTCATGTCCATCAAGTCGGTGATGCCATCCAGCCATCTCATCCTCTGTCGTCCCCTTCTCCTCCCGCCCTCAATCTTTCCCAGCATCAGGGTCTTTTCCAGTAAGTTGGCTCTTCCCATCAGGTGGCCAAAGTACTGGAGTTTTCAGCTTCAGCATCAGTCCTACCAGTGAATATTCAGGACTGATCTCCGGCCTGCAGAGCACTGAAGGTGCAGCCACACCCTTGCTGGCGGGTCAGCTCCGCTCAAAGCAACCGGGAAACAGTAGCAGTCAGAGATCTGCAGAGAAATAAGACGAACAGGGTGGAGATTTGTGATAGATGGGTGGATAGATGGGACAGACAGATCGGCAGGGAGACGGGTGGAGAGAGATGGTAGAGAGAGAGAGATGGTAGACAGATAGGTAGGTAGAGATGGTAGATAAGTAGGTACACATAGGCAAACAGAGATGATAGGTTCATAGAAAGTGAAAATGAAGTCGCTCAGTCGTGTCCGACTCTCTGCGACCCCAGGGACTGTAGCCCATCAGGCTCCTCCATCCCTGGGATTTTCCAGGCAAGAGTGCTGGAGTGGATTGCCATTTCCTTAGATGATAAATAAATAGGGAGACAGACAGGTAGGTAGAGACGGTAGACAGATAGGCAAATAGGTAGTAGAGATAATAGGTAAATAGGCAAATAGGATAGGCATAAACGTAGAAATGGCTGATAGATGCAGACGGTAGGTGGAGAGATAGACAAACAGGTACACAGACAGATCGGTAGGTAGACGCAGATGATAGATGGACCAACGGGTAGACAGATGGATGGACAGGCAGACAGAGGCGATACATGGGTAAGTAGACAGTAGGTAAGTAGGTAGATGGCAGATATAGATAGGAAGATAGATATGGGTAATAGGTAGACAGAGACGCTGGATATGTAGATAGAGATGGTAGGGAAATAGGGAGACGGGTAAATAGAGAGGATAGGGAGGCAGGTGCATATGGATAATAGACTGGTACGTAGACCAGTACGTAGGCAGACAGACAGACAGGTGGATGGAGATGATGGGTGAATGGAAAAATAGGTAGGTAAACAGGCAGGTGGGCAGAGATGAAAGTGAAGTCGCTCAGTCGTGTCTGAGTCTTTGCAGCCCCGTGGACTGTAGCCCATCAGGCTCCTCTGTCCATGGGATCCTCCAGGCAAGAGTACTGGAGCGGGCGGCCATTTCCTTCTCCAGGGGATCTTTCCCCAACCCAGGGATGGAACCCGGGTCTCCCGCATTGCAGGCAGACGCTTTAACCTCTGAGCCACCAGGGAGGCCAGGCAGAGATGCTAGGTAGACAGACAGGCAGATCGATGGGTGGGCAGAGATGATGGCTAGGTCGATAGAGATGATAAATCGGTGGATCAGTAGATAGGTAGGCAGAGATGACAGACAGACACATAGGTGGACGGATGGACGGGTAGATAGAGATGATGGGTAAGTAGACAGTAGGTAGATAGTAGATGATACATAGATTCACAGCTAGAGATGTATATAGGCAGACACAGATAAACTGATAGGTACATATATAATTCATAGATGAAAGAGATGAGATGTCGGAGAAGGCAGTGGCAGCCCTCTCCAGTACCCTTGGCCTGGCAAATCCCACGGACGGAGGAGCCTGGTGGGCTGCAGTCCACGGGGTCGCTAGGAGTCAGACACGACTGAGCGACTTCACTTTCACTTTCCTGCACTGGAGAAGGAAATGGCAACCCACTCCAGTGTTCTTGCCTGGAGAATCCCAGGGGCGGGGGAGCCTGGTGGGCTGCCGTCTATGGGGCCGCACAGGGTTGGACACGACTGAAGCAACTTAGCAGCAGCAGCAGCAGCAGAGGTGAGATGGAAGCTGTGGATATAGAGATTTATGTGTGTGTGTGTGTGTGTGTGTGTGTGTGTGTGGATATATGTATGGATATGTATAGATGTATATAGGGAGAGATAGAATCTTATACAGCTGGCCCTCCTCACCTACAAGTGCAGAACCCAGGGCCAACTGTATACATACGAAGATAGATATACAGATATCTCCCTATATATAGAAAGACATACAGCTACACGTACCTACTTGGAGAAAGGTAGACATGTATGGTGATAGATATGCATAAGCAAGGAGAGACGTTTATTTCAAGGAATTGGCTCGTGCGACTGTGGGACTGCTGAGTGTGAAGTCCGCAGGTCAGGGGCCGGGCTGGACACCCAGGCAGGAGTTGACACTGTGGTTCTGGAGACAGAATTTCGTCTTCTCTGAGAAACCTCCGTGTCTGCTTTTCAGACTTTAGCTGGAATTCTCTGGCGGCCCCGGGGTTATAACTCACTGCTTCCCATGCAAGGGGCGAAGGTTTGATCCCCGGTCGGGGAACTAAGATCCCACATGCTGTGCAGTGCGGCCAAATTAAAAAAAAAAAAAAAAAGGTCTCTTCACCTGATTAGACGAGGCCCACCACCACATGGAGTTTCTTCTCTTTGCTTCAAGTCCCCCCCACCATAAAAGACCTTCGCCTGATTAGATGAGGCCCACCACCACATGGAGCTTCTTCTCTTTACTTCAAGCCCCCCCATAAAAGACCTTCGCCTGATTAGACGAGGCCCACCGCCACATGGAGCTTCTTCTCTTTGCTTCAAGCCCCTCCCATAAAAGACCTTTGCCTGATTAGACGAGGCCCACCGCCACGTGGAGCTTCTTCTCTTTGCTTCAAGCCCCCCCATAAAAGACCTTCGCCTGATTAGACAAGGCCCACCACCACATGGAGCTTCTTCTCTTTGCTTCAAGCCCCCCCTGCCATAAAAGACCTTCGCCTGATTAGATGAGGCCCACCACCACATGGAGCTTCTTCTCTTTGCTTCAAGCACCCCCCTATAAAAGACTTTCGCCTGATTAGATGAGGCCCACCACCACATGGAGCTTCTTCTCTTTGCTTCAAGCACCCCCTATAAAAGACCTTCGCCTGATTAGATGAGGCCCACCACTGCATGGACCGTTTTTTTTTTTTTTGCTTCAAATCCCCCTCCCCACACATTAAAAAAAAAAACACTTCACCTGATTAGACAAGGCTCACCACCACTGGAGCCTGTTCTCTTTGCTTCAAGCCAGCTGGTTGTGAACTTGAGTCACACCTACAAAGCCTGTTCCCAGCCACCCCCTGGGGGAAGCATGTGAATGAATGGGGCTCTCACCTGGACAGATGGGCATGAACTAACCACCCCGGGAATATGTACAGCACATCCCAACCGACAGCAGTGTCTCACTATCAGCGTATCCACGGTAACAGATGTACAGGCTGCCCGCTGCAGGATGTTCATTAGGGAGCTCACGGGAAAATAGGGGAGGGCGGAGGAGAGGTCCAC
Source organism: Ovis canadensis (assembly GCF_042477335.2). NCBI lineage: Eukaryota > Metazoa > Chordata > Mammalia > Artiodactyla > Bovidae > Ovis > Ovis canadensis. Next base: position 696,684 of record NC_091727.1, read on the forward strand.
GGGCGCTCTGTGCCTCCTGCGAGGTGTCTCTGAAAAGCCAAAAATGTGAAAAAATAGAATAAAGTCCATTGGTAATAATCCCGCTGGCAATGCAGGAGACACAGGAGAGGAGAGGGAAGATCTCCCGGAGGAGCGCCTGGCAACCCACCGCAACGTGCTACCCTGGAGAATCCCGGGGACAGAGGAGCCTCGCGGGCTGCAGTCCACGGGGCGGCGGAGCGTCAGGCGCGGCGGAGCGAATGAGCGCACGGCGATCGTAGGAAATTATTCTCGAAGCCAGGAGGGAGAAGATAAACAGCCGATATCCACCGAGCGTTCTCAGGGTCTTCTGCAGCGAAACCCGCAGAGTTCTGCATCAGAGTCGGTCCCGGCCGACTCTGTCTTTTAAGGTGAGGAAACCCAGCAGTTAAGACAGAAACGTGAAACTTGAGGAAATGTCATTTGTGGGCGGGACCGCAGAACAAACCGAGTCGCTGCCGACTTTGCACAGTTTCCGGCTGTGTCTCTCTGTGTCTCTCTCTCTCTCTCTCAGACGAGCTCCCAGCGGCAGCAGCTGACTGGTTGGGTCCCCGGGAGCCCCGTCTCTCTGTCTCTGTCTGTCTGAGGCACGAGGGGGACGGCCTCTGCAGTGGGCGGTGCCTGCTGGCTCTGGGGGCCACGCTAGGCATCCCCGGCCCTTCCGTGGGTGCTTGTGCCGGGTCAGAGGTGAAAAGGCACATGGATTTGCAGATTCGCGGCCTCCGCTGTCTCCTCCTGCGAATTTCTCTGTCTCCTCCCCTGAGTCAGCTCCCACAGGTGATCCCGCAGGGCTAGGGCAGGTCACACCCTCAGGTGCCTGCAATCCCTGCCACCCCGGAGCCTCAGACGCTTTCCAATCACATCTTCATGTACTTTCTCACCCTGCTTATTTAACTTCTGTGCAGAGTACATCATGAGAAACGCTGGGCTGAAAATGGCAGAAAGCGAAGAAGAACCAAGGAGCCTCTTGATAACAGTGAAAGAGGAGAGTGAAAAAGCTGGCTTAAAACTCAGCATACAGAAAACGAAGGTCATGGCATCCAGTCCCATCGCTTCATGGGAAATAGATGGGGTTGCAGAGTCGGACACAACTGAGTGAGTAACACTTCATAGTGAGCGAGTGTGAGTGATTCCTTAGGGAGAGATGGACTGAAAGTCAGCTCAGTCCGTCCCTCCCTCTGCCCCCAGGCCCCTGGGGGACACAGACCCAGAGAAGAGCCAGTCACAGCCTCTGGCAGAGCTTCCGAGCTGAAAGGGAACCAGCTCCCAGTGGATGCAGAGGAAGCTCTAAGGAGATGCCAGTTTCCCGAACACGGTGACACCAAGCCGACACCCCAGTGACCCCCGACACCCCGCCACCCCCGACCAGAAGATGCAGGAGAGCCAAGTGGCCATCTAGCTCCCTGCTGCTAAAAGAGGAACCTTGGGAGGTCGATTAAACAAAAAAAACTGAGGGTTCAGGCTTGAGAGGAAACATGGACTGTGTTACGACATTTCCTGTTCCCTGAGATGATGATAACGGCGGGCCGGTCACTCGGTGAGGACGAAGGCTCCGCTGATAAGAGATTATTTCTGCAGTCGCTGACCTGGGGGAGGCTCCATTTAAAGAGAGAAGGAGACAGAGAGAGCGTGTTCGTGGGGAGGACCAGACTCAGGCTCTTTGTCACACCTGCCCCCCCATACATCCGGAAGGGCATTGCGGGCCTCCCCTCACCTAGGGAACCTGCTACCACGGCGTCCAGCACTGCCCACCTGCCACGTACCCCGGGCAGGCAGGACAGCGGCTTCAAGGAGCCCCACATTCACACAGTTGGGCGAGAAAGATCCAGAAAGTTGACGGACCGGTAAGTGGACGGTTCCCCCATCTTATGGGGGCTTGCTCTGACCGATAGGATCCTCTGACCACGTGGGTTTGTGATGGGACGGGAGATTGGAGTCGGGGAGAGATGGCCTCACCCTGGGGGAGGCTGGAGGAAGAAGCTACTGGGGTGAAAGTCACGCCACCTGAGCTTCGGGAAGGGAAGGGTGGACACTGGGCCTTCTGCATTTCCGACTGACGTGGCGGGCAGCCACGGGCTGGTGGGGTCCGTGTCCTCTGTACGCCGTGTTATCTGCATGCGTGCTTAGTCACTCAGGCATGTCCGACTGTTCGCAGCCCCGTGGACTGTAGCCCCGCCAGGCTCCTCTGTCCATGGGACTCTCCAGGCAACAAGACTGTAGTGGGTTGCCGTGCCCTCCTCCAGGGAATCTTCCTGACCCAGGGATCGAACCTGGGTCTCCTGCCTTGACAGGTGGATTCTTTGCCGCTAGCGTCACCTGGGAAGCCTGCGCTATCTACCTGTAAAATATTTCCTTTGGGGGTGTCTTTAAGCTACGAAGTCCTCGACGGTTTTGTTCTCACGGGACAACACGCACGGGACTGATTTCCACTCCCATCCCCTTCGGTCTCGCTGGGGACACAGACCCTCGGTGGGGACACAGCTCCCTCTGACCCGGCTCCTGGTGACACCCAGGGAGGGTATGGGGGGCGTCTCTCACCCAGGAAGCACAGAAGTGAGATCACCTTCACTCCGTCCTCATGAAAGTTAACAGAAGTGGCGGGGGAACGTCAGCCTGTGCTCAGAAGCGAGCAGAGTTTTTTTTCTTTAACCTCCTGACCGTGCGGCTTGTCCGATCTCAGATCGAACCCAGATTCTCCACAGTGAGGGTACAGAGATGTCATCCCTGGACCACCACCAGGTTCCCCCAGGAAGCCTTTCCATGCCTTGTGCTGCAAAGCATCTGGGAGCCATCGGTAGCCAGTGGGGATGTTTAGGTTCCTTGGGTGGAGAAGCAAATGGCAAGCCACTCTGGTATTCTCACCTGGAAAATTCCCTGGACAGAGGAGCCCGGCGGGGCTACACTCCATGGAGTTGCAGAGAGTCGGACACGACTGAGCAACTAAGCAGAAGAGGTGAGGGTCTGGGACTTTGCTGGTGGCCAAGTGGCTAAGATTCCGCATTCCCAATGCAGGGACGTGGGTTCTATTCCTGGTCAGGGGACTAGACCCCACGTGTGGCAACTAACACCCAGCTCAGCCAAATAAGGAAGGAAAGAAAAAAGGAAGGGAGGAAAGAAATGAGCCTTTGCAGCACAAATGGCCCAGGAGGCAGCTGAGTTCGTGGATGTGTTCAGGGAACAGGTGGCGGGTGAGGTGATGATGGTCAGAGGCGTTTCAGGGGACTTCCGCACACACGGAGATGAATTTGTCTCCAAAGGAGGTTGGCAGCCGTCCCCCAGAAGAAGCCGAAATGCCGAGGGTCCTTGCACCCCGTGCGGTTGGTGGCCTCCTGGCTGCTATCAGCTCCTCCTGCAAAGCTGAGTGATTGTCAGGCAGCTCGCCTGCAGCTTCCCTCCTGATCACCTCTGTGCAACCAGCAAGGGCCTGCCCATCTCTTTGTGTTCATAGAGTCATGAAGAAATCAGAGGGGGAAAAAAAAATCTACTCAAATGCACAAAACCCAGCCCTGTAATCACCAAGCATAAAGAGAACCTCCATCAGAATATTCTAGGACTTCTTACAGAGTTTTTTCTTTTCTTTCTTGCTGCCCTGGTGAAAGGAGCAGTTTTCTCAAAGGGGAGGTAAGTGTTTAGGAGTCAGCTGATCTTCCTAAGGCATGCTTTTATCCCCTAGGTTGTTGCTGGGAGTGTTCCTACCTGCAGGGGCCTTTGTGAGCAAAAGAAAATGGAAGAAACAGGGTACCTGACTCAGGGACAGACAGTTGCCTCATGCCCCAAAGTGGATGCTGTGGACCCAGTATCCTCATCATACATCCCTTCTTTTCACTGGGGGTGTCACCTCCCCAGACCCTCACTGGCCACTTAGGAGAAAATCAGCTTAAAATAATATTGATTAGCCACTCCCAAGTATACCTCTCAGGAGCAGTAATGTGGACCAGTGGTAGTGGGCTGAGGGGAGGAAAAACAGGTTGGGTAGAGCCCAGAAAATGTTTCTTTAATCTCAGTTTGCTGAGACTTGTCATCATGAATATGTGTTAAATTTTTTGATGCTTTCGATAGAGTTTCAAACAGAATTTAAAAGGGAATTTCATGTTGATGTATGGCAGAAGCTAGCACAAAATTTTGCAAAGCAATCATCTTCCAGTAAAAAAATTTTAGAAAAATGGAATCTGATGTTGCCAGCTAACCCAGAGGTGTACAAGAAGGATGGTAACCTCACACTGTGCTCTGATGGAATACTGCTGACCACATAGGGACATACGAACAAACCAAAAACCCTTTAGAGGGGTGGAAGAGTGAGGCCACCAGTGAACAGAAGAAGGGATATGTAATGAGAATGCAGGTCCCTGGCAGCCACTTTGGGATATGAGGCAAGATTGTCTGGCCCCGGGCCAAGTGCCTTGGGCCTACCATTTTTCTCTACTCACAAAGGCTCCGGCAGCTAGGTTCTGATTCCCAACGACTGCCTGGAGGTTGTGCTAAGAAGGAAGTCCTCCTGCCTTGACTGGAACCTGTTTTCTGAACTGCTGTCTCCTGTTTGGAGGTTTAGGCCCAGCTTCAGACCCGCAGCATGGTTGTCCTGTTGGATTTCGTAAGCCTCCTGGTACTCCTGAACTCAGCACGCTCCACGGTCCTGGGTAAGTGCCAGCTAGTCAGTCTTCCAACGCTGGGGAGTCCGTGATGTGGTGAGGGCTGCCGCCCTCCTAACCCCTGAAAGGACAAAGTCTCTCCTGACCAGAGTACCTTCCCACCGCTGCTAGGCGAAGGGGATCTTCTTACAGATCATTCTAGAAGTGGATACCTTTCGCATTCAGCAGAATCAGGGACTCAAGGGTGAGGGCGAGGCCTACAGCTCCAGCCCCAGGTCCTAAACTCAGCTGGAATCTCAGATTTGCTGCCTGTATTAGGGCTGTTGGTGTTCAGTAGCTCAGTTGTGTCCAACTCTATGACCCTATGGACTGCAGTCTCCATGCGAGTTGCGAGGGGCCTCCCAGGATTCCTCTGCAGTCGCTGCCGGGGCCAAGGTCTTCATCTGGAGTTGAGGCCAGAACCTCAGGGTTCCTCTCCAGTGCTGACATGGATCTTGGGGTTCCTCTGGAGTTTCCACAGGGAAGTCAGGCCTCGACAGGCTTCCCTGTCTTTCAGTATTTCCCAGAGTTTGCTCAAACTCATGTGTGTTGAGTCACTGATGCCATCCAACCATCTCATCCTCTGCCATCCCCTTCTCCTCCCACCTTCAATCTTTCCCAGCATCAGGGTCTTTTCCAGTGAGTCAGCTCTTCACATCAGGTGGCCAAAGCATTGGAGTTTCAGCTTCAGCATCAGTCCTTCCAATGCACACCCAGGACTGATCCTTTAGGATGGACTGCTTGGATCTCCTTGCAGTCCAAGGGACTCTCAAGAGTCTTCTGCAACACCACAGTTCAAAAGCATCAATTCTTCGGCGCTCAGCTTTCTTCACAGCCCAACTCTCACATCCATACATGACCAGAGGAAAAGCCATAGCCTTGACCAGACGGACCTTTGTGGGCAAAGTGATGTCTCTGCTTTTAAAGATGCTGTCTAGGTTGGTCATAACTTTTCTTCCAAGGAGCAAGCGTCTTTTCCTTTCACTCCTGCAGTCACCGTCCGCTGTGATTTTGGTGCCCAAGAAAATAAAGTCTGTCACTGTTTCCATTTTTTCCCCATCTATTTGCCATGAAGTGACGGGACCCGATGCCATGATCCTAGTTTTGTGAATGTTGAGTTTCAAGCCAGCTTTCCATCACTGAAAACGAAATCCCCTAAAAATCCCCGGGAAGCCTCTTGGTGAAGCAGGCAGAGAAAGAAAACAATTTTCTTGTGAAATAAGCCCAGAACCAAAGCAGATTGTGCATTGCAGGCAGCTCGCTAAAGAGGTCACACAGACGGAAAGATACCTCACCTCATGACAGAGGCAAGTCCAACATATTATCTGATGTGAGACGCTCCAGTGCTTTGGCCGTCTGATGCAAAGAGCCGACTCATTGGGAAAAAAAAACAAACTCTGAAACTGGGAAAGATTGAGGGCAGGAGGAGAAGAGGATGACAGAGGATGAGATGTTTGGATGGCATCACCGACTCGATGGACATGAGTTTGAGAAAGCTCCAGGAGTTGGTGATGGACAGGGAGGCCTGGCGTGCTGCAGTGCGTGGGGTCACAAAGAGCTGGACACAACTGAGCGACTCGACAACAAGCCTTTACCTTCAGTGGGTTTGCCATTTGGAGCTAGGTTCTGGCCGTAGCTGGATTGTCTCCTCTTATGAAACTGGGGAGGTGGGCGCACCTTTCTCCCAGGGTCACGTCTGGCCAGAGGTTTTGCTTAGACAGTTAAAAGATTTATATGCATTCGAAAAGGTCAGGCAGAGAAAAGACGAGAGAAGGTGAGGTGGGTGGTGAGAATGTCTTCGTTCAGGGCAGACTTGTCCTGACAGGTGGTATCTGTCCAGCACCAGTCACCTTCACTCCAGTCCCCAGCTCAAAGGGGACTCTCCCGGGACAGCACGCCACCACCCCCAGACACACACACAACTCACCCGTCCCCTCCTCCATCCTGAATGCCCAGAAAGGGGAAGCTGCTCAGTTAAACCAACACGTCATGCCCTGCCTTTGCATCTGTGCTGACAACATGGACGGTCCGGTTCCTACGCATCCTCTCCAACAACTACCAGCTGGTTCTTCAAATTATTACCATAGGTAGCCATCACTGTAGCACCGCTTCTCAGCGGCACTGAAAGAACCCGCCTGGCAGTGCAGGAGACGTTAGACGCTTGGGTTCCATTCCTGGGTGGGGAAGAAACCCCCTGGAGGAGGGCATGGCAGCCCACTCCAGTATTCCCGCCTGGGGAATCCCATGGACAGAGGAGCCTCGCAGGCTACAGTCCAAGGGTTCGCAGAGTCGGACACGACTGATCTCATGAGGATAATGGGGCGCTTCACCAAACTTTGGATTTGGGTCTGTCTGATCACTCACGATGCCCACCATCTTTCACGCGCTCCTGAGTGTCCCTGCATAAGAAAGAAAGAAAGTGAAGTCACTCAGTCGTGTCCGACTCTCTGAAACCCCGTGGACTGCAGCCTGCACCAGGCTCCTCTGTCCATGGGATTTTCTAGGCAAGAGTACTGGAGGGGGTTGCCATTTCCTTCTCCAGGGAATCTTCCCGACCCAGGGATCGAACCCAGGTCTCCTGCGTTGTAGACAGACGCTTTACCTGTGAGCCACCAGGGAAGTTCCTGCACTGTTTACGTTAAAGCAGCTCGCTTCAGAATTTCCCTCGTGCTTCGGTGGCTTAGGTCTCCTCCTCCTTCCAATGTAGAGGGTGTGGGTTCAATCCCTGGTTGGGGAGCTAACCATCCCCGCCACGTGCCCCGTGGCCCAAGAGCCAAACGTGAAATACAAGCAGTGTGGTAACAGATTCGATAAAAGACAGGGAGAGAAATGGTCCACGTCAGAATAAAATAGCTAATCCCAGAGAGAGGCAAGTACTGTGTGGTGTCCCTTAAATGTGGCATCTAAAAAATACCAGTAACTAGTGAGTGTAACAAAAAAGAAGCCTCCTCCCAGGTGTAGCAGACGGATTAGTGGTTCCCAGTGTGGCGATGGAAGTGGGGGCTGGGCAGGATAGGGGCAGGGATTCGTAAGAGCCAGGAGGTCAAACTATTAGGCATAAAATAAATAGGACATGAGGATGGATCGTAAAGCGCAGCGAATATGTCCCATGTTTTGTAGTAACTGTAAATGGATCACAACCTTTAAAAGTGGTGAATCGCTACGTTGTACTTACGTCGTAACATATTGAAAGGTTGTTGCTGAACCACGAAAAGACGCAGGGATTCTTGGCCTCTGGAGAAGAATTCAATCCAAGGCCAGAGACGAGGCTTCATCGCTCAGAGCTTCTGTGTAATACAGTTTTATTAAGGCGTAAAAGAGAGAGAGAAAGCTTTTGACAGAGGCATCAGAAGGGGGCAGAAAGAGTACCCCCTGCTGGTCTTTAGCTGGATGTGATATAGTTACTGCTGCTGCTGCTGCTGTTGCTGAGTCGCTTCAGTCGTGTCTGACTCTCTGCGACCCCATAGACAGCAGCCCGCCAGGCTCCCTTGTCCCTGGGATTCTCCACACTAGCAGTCTGCTAATTAAAGGAAGGGAATCAGGCCCCTCACCCACAAGATGCATTGTGAGATAACCTTGGCACCAGCTGAGCCATCCCGGGCCGTAAAGCGGCTGACGTGAATCTTGAAGAAAGGCAGATTCCCATTCAAACGTATAGTTTCAGTAACATAGATTAAGAGAACAGTAGCTGAGTCTAACAGACTGGCTTGTCAAGTCAGTTCTGTGCCCTTAGGCGGAACGGACCTGAAGACAGAGGCTGGGATAAATGGATAGCGCAGGAACATGCCGTAAGGCAAACATTTCCATAAGGAAAATGCGATGGTTAGCTCAAGGCTTGAGAAAAGGCAAGTTCAGCTGGAACCAGGTGCCATTCTGGCAACACAGTATTTTAGGATAAACCTCTTTTTAAATTTGTATAGAGACGGCAAAAAACACATATCACTAGCTTGTCTCCTCCTGCCGCTTAAGATAGAGAGAAAATGTCTGACGCTTGCAGCCTGTTTCCTCCGTTCTGAAACCCCTGGCCTTCCTGCCTGTTACCCTCTCAATATTATATACATATATTGTATTTTAATATACTGTTATATTTATAGTTATATCTACTTATATATAAATATATGTATTATATATTTGTGTTATAATTCTATTATATAATATATTTAACATAACAATATACAGTCTATGTTGTATAATATATTTACTATATAATATTGGAGAAGGAAATGGCAACCCACTCTAGTATTCTTGCCTGGAGAATCCCATGGACGGAGAAGCTTGGTGGGCTACAGTCCACGGGTCACAGAGTCGGACACGACTGAGCGACTTCGCTTTCACTTTACTTATATATAAATATATGTCTTATATATTTGTGTTCTAATTATCTTTATTGTATAATATATTCAACATAATAATATACAATATAATAATATATTCATATAATATATTTGTATGTTGGTGGTGATTTAGTCGCTAAGTGATGTCTGACTCTTTTCGACCCCATGGACTGTAGCCTGCCAGGCTCCTCTGTGCCCGGGATGCTCCAGGCAAGGATACTGGGGTGGGCTGCCAAGCCCTCCTCCGGGGATCTTCCCGACCCACGGACAGAATCTGCGTCTCCTGCACAGCAGGCGGGTTCTTTACCGTCTGAACTACCAGGGAAACCCTGATTCTCCCTCACTGTCTTTTTTTGTTCTGTTTTTAATTACTGCAGGAGAGATGGAATCTCCTATTGTAAACCTGACTCTAGATCCAAGGAAAAGAATATTAAGCTGGAATTCCCGGAGAACCGTGACTCAGCAAACATGTACGATAGCCACACCTCTTGACCCGGACACCAGCCAAGAGCCGCGGGTGGGTGCTCACGGCCCACATCTGGTGGGTCTGTCTGCTCCTTCTCAATCTTGAATTTCCCTGTAAAATGCCTCACTCTTTAACATTTTTGGCTGGGAGGAAAACACATTTCCTCCATCTTCTTAGGTTCAATGATGAGGGTCTGCAGATGAAGTGAACAAAAGCCAGATTACCAGGAGAAAAAGCATCCCGGTTATCCACTTTTTCTTTTTTTTTTTTTCCCCACTCGGCATATGGCACCTTAGTTCTCCCACCAGGAATCGAGCGCACAGCCCCACTGCACTTAACCATGCAGTCTTAACCGTGGGTCACCAGGGAAATCCCAACATTCCTAATTGTTACATAAACGAGGCTTCGCAGAAAAGACATGATGTGATCAGACTAGGGAGTTTGTGTGGCTTTTTAACAAAAGGTAATAACTTACAGAAACGTGAGGAGACAAAGAAAATGGGATTTGGGTTTCTGGGGCTGAAACATTGTGGGGAAATGATTCAGAAATGTGTCAGGAAACTAGTGGAAGATGAAGGTTGTTTTAAGTTCCTTAAGGTAGACTTCCTTCAACTTGCTTAAGTCCCTTGCGGTGAGGACTCTCGGCTTTCACGGCTGTGTTCAGTCCCTGGGGAGGGATCTCAAATCTCACAAGCTGCAACAGTGCGGCGTAAGAAAGAAAAAAGTTATTTTATGAGGTCACCTTGAAGCTGCTTCCCCATCTCAGTTGGTAAAGCTCAGCCTCCTCAATCCGATATGGATATGATAGGATGTGTAGGCCAGCTTCACAAGGGGGAATCTATGCCTGCTTTTATGCAGATAGCAAGTGGTTCTGCATTTCTGGATTCTTAACTGCCTTTAGCTCTGAAGAGTCTTTATGCCAAAGTGGCGTGTTCGGGGGATCCCCCAAAGCATTAATTTGAAAAGATGCATGCACCCCACTCTCCGCAACAGCACTGTCCCCGAGAGCGAGGACACAGACGCAACCTAGGTGTCCACTGACCGATGAATGGATAAAGCTGTGGCACGTATATACAGCGCAATATCACTCAGCCGTGAACGAGAACAAAGAGCCGCCGTGAACGAGAACAAAGAGCCGCCGTTTGCAGCTACGTGGGTGGACCTGGAGGGTATGAGGCGGCGTGAAATACGTCAGGCAAAGACAAATATTAGGTGATATCATTTGTACGTGAAATCTAAAACAGACCTCGGACTGCTGAACATAGCGAAACAGAAAGAGACGCACGGCTGCAGAGCCTGAAGTAGAGGTGACCCTGGGGAGAGGGAGGTGGGAAGGGGAAGAGAAAGGGACCAAGAGCACTGAACCGCTACGATTCAGTAAGCTCCCGGGATATGTGAGGCAACACACGGCAAGGAACCAGCGCTACACTGTGACGAGAAACGGAGCGCGTGCACGCGTGCCAAGCCGCTTCAGCCTTAGTGAAGTCTTGGCGGCCCCGTGGACTGCAGCCCCGCCAGGCTCCTCTGTCCATGCCGTTCTCCAGGCAAGAAGCCTGGAGTGGGGTGCCCTTTCCCCCTCCAGGGGAGCTTCCTGACCCAGGGATGGAACCCATGCCTCTTGCATTGGCAAGCGGACTCTCTACCACACAGCGCCACCTGGGAACCCCCGGAATATGATTTCAAAACCTTTAAAAATTGCACACCACACTGTCATACGGCAGAAACTAATCTCACACGGTCCGTTAACTGTACGGCGGTAAAAAGGACGGGGGTCCTCGCGGGGGTGCCCACCCGACCCCGAGTGGCTGGAACTGCCACGGGGTTGAATCCGATCGCAGGGAGCCCACACCACAGGCTGCACGCTTATTCTCGCTTCTGCACCCCTGCAGGTCAGAAACAACGACACCTACTTCTGCTGGTTTCCCAACGCCGTCCTGCACAGGGGCGCCACGCTGACCGTGAACGCCACCTCTGAGGGCCAGGAGTTCTCAGAAGAGCTGGCCTTTAACAACTCAGGTGACGTCTCCCTGGCCGCTGGGCACCTTTCTGACGGTGCCCAGTGTCCTTGTGGTCGGCGGGGTGCTGGTGATGACTCGGCCAGTGGTGAGGATCTGGCTGTCTTGTCTTCCCAGGCAAGGAGGGCTCCGGAGCCCAGAACCTCTCGTGCGTCATCTACAACATCCGACTCATGAACTGCAGCTGGACGCGGGGCCCGGCCGCCCCTGCAGACGTGCGGTATCAGCTGTACATGTGGACCTCTCTGTAAGCCTGGCTAGGGTCCTGATGCTGAATGCTGGGTGAGCCGCGGGCTTGTCCCATGGTGCAGGGACTCACAGGGTTCCTGATGCTGAACTCTGAATGAGCCATGGGCCCCCTATGGAGCAGGGACTCCCTGGGGTCCTGATGCTGAATGCTGGGTGAGCCGCGGGCTTGTCCCATGGTGCAGGGACTCCCTGGGGTCCTGATGCTGAACTCTGAATGAGCCGTGGGCCCCCATGGTGCAGGGACTCCCTGGGGTACCTGATGCTGAATGCTGGGTGAGCCTCGGGCTTGTCCCATGGTGCAGGGACTCCCTGGGGTCCTGATGCTGAATGCTGGGAGAGCCGTGGGCCCCCATGGTGCAGGGACTCACAGGGTTCCTGATGCTGAACTCTGAATGAGCTGTGGGCCCCCTATGGAGCAGGGACTCCCTGGGGTACCTGATGCTGAATGCTGGGTGAGCCTCGGGCTTGTCCCATGGTGCAGGGACACACAGGGGTCCTGATGCTGAATGATGAGTGAGCCGAGGGCTCCCCCATGGTGCAGAGACTCACAGGGTCCTGATGCTGAATGCTGGGAGAGCCGAGGGCCCCCCATGGAGCAGGGACTCACAGGGTCCTGATGCTGAATGCTGGGAGAGCCGAGGGCCCCCTATGGAGCAGGGACTCCCTGGGATCCTGATCCTGAATGCTGGGTGAGCTATGGGCTTGTCCCGTGGAGCAGGGACTCACAGGGTTCCTGATGCTGAACTCTGAATGAGCCATGGGCCCCCTATGTGGCAGGGACTTATAGGGTCCTGATGCCAAATGCTGGGTGAGTCGAAGGCCCCCTATGGAGCAGGGACTCACAGGGTCCTGATGCTGAGTGCTGGGTGAGCCGTGGGCTGCCCCCCATGGTGCAGGGACTCACAGGGTCCTGATGCTGAGTGCTGGGTGAGCCACGGGCTTGTAACTTGGTCCAGGGACTCACAGGGTTTCTGATGCTGAACTCTGAATGAGCCATGGGCCCCCCATGGAGCAGGGACTCACAGGGTCCTGATGCTGAATGCTGGGAGAGCTGAGGGCTCCCCCATGGAGCAGGGACTCACAGGGTCCTGATGCTCAATGCTGGGTGAGCCGTGGGCTAGGCCATAGTCTGAGGCCTCACTGGAGATTTGCTATGCTTAGTCACTCAATCGTGTCCGACTGTTTTCGACCCCTCGGTTTGTAGCCCACCCAAGCTCCTCTGTCCATGGGATTCTCCAGGCGGGAATCCTGTAGGGGGACGCCACGCCCTCCTCCTGGGGATCGAATGCTAAATGTTGAGCCTGTCCCATAGTCCAGAGATGTTTCTTCTGAGACTGGAGGACGTCGATCAACAAGGTCCAAACATCCAGAGAGAAAACCTCCCATCTCCCTTTCTTCTCCATGCTGCTCATTGCTCTAAGTTGTGAAGCTCCCCGTGGTCCGAGAGTGTCAGGAAATTAGCAATTTTGTATCATTTTTTAACAACTGAAGTACAGTTGAAACTGAAGCACAATAGTTTCAAGTAGACAGCGTGCCCACACACACAGACACAGCATGTATATATGTGGGTGAGCTTCCCAGGTGGCGCCCGTGGTAAAGAACCCTCCAGCCAATGCAGGGGACGCAAGAGACGCAGGTTTGATCCCTGGGTCGGGAAGATCCCCTGGAGGAGGGCATGGCAGCCCACTCCAGTGTTCCTGCCCGGAGAATCCCATGGACAGAGGCGCCTGGTGGGCTGCAGTCCATGGGGGCTCAGAGAGTTGGACACGGCAGAGCCACTGAACAAGAGCAACCCCAGGGGGATGCACACTGTTTAGCTGCTCCTTGACGTCTTTTTTGGACGCCACAGGCATGGAAACGTGTCCGAGTGCAGCCGCTACATCCTCGACTCGGCCGGGACGCGCGTGGGCTGCCATTTTGACGAGCTTGGCGAAGGCCACACCACGGACGATTACTTCTTCCTGGTGAACGGGACCAGCAGCGGCACGGACATCCCGTTTTTGGACTTTCGTAGCGTGAACGGCCCTAGGCTGGGTAAGGGTGAATCGCTCCCCTTGTATTCCTCTGCTCCTCTGCCAGCTGTCCGCTTCATGGAGTCTGCATTTGTCCCCGGGCTCTGGAGGCTGTGCGTTGCGTCCCAGACTGGACTCAGCAGGATCTAGATTAGGGGTGAAAGACCCTGATGCTGGGAAAGATTGAGGGCAGGAGGAGAAGGGGATGACAGAGGAGGAGAGGCTTGGATGGCATCACCGACTCGATGGACATGAGTTTGAGCAAGCTCTGGAAGTTGGTGATGGACAGGGAGGCCTGGCGAGCTGCAGTCCACGGGGTCGCCAAGAGTCGGACACGACTGAGCGACTGAACAACAAGCAGAGACGCAGAGAGGGAGACAGGGGGTCGTAACCCTCCCTTGGGGTGGGATGTGCATGCTTGTGTCTCACGTGAACAAGTTGGACTGACGGACGCAGCGTTGGAAAGGAATTCCTGTCCGGTTAGGGGACCTACTGTCCTTCTGGAGAACTCTCCAACGTCACAGAGTCTGGTTCCAGACAGACCCTCCGCTGGGTTGGCCGGTGTGTCTTCCTTCAGTTGGGCCCGTGGGTGAGTTCAGGCGAGTGTGTGTTTCGTCGCTCGGTCGTGTCCAGCGCTTTGCGGTGTGCAAACTGCGTGGAGGTGTGGAAGTGTCTCAAAAAAACTAAAAACCGAACGAACGTGTGACCCAGCAGTTCCACTCCTGGCTACATATCTTAGAACAATAAAACACCAAAAACACAAAGCTGAAAATACGAGTTCAGAAAGATAACACGCACCCCAAATGTTCACAGCAGCGTGGTTGACGACTGCCAAGACAAGGAAGCCATCTAAAATGCTCATTACCTGGTGAATCGATAAAGAAGACACAGGACATACACACAGTGACATACTGTGCTAACTTGCCTCAGTCACTGAGAACCCATGGACTGCAGCCCGCCAGGCTCCTCTGTCCATGGGATTCTCCAGGCAGGAACACTGGGGTGGGTTGCCATGCCCTCCTCCAGGGGATCTTCCCGACCCAGGGATGGAACCCAAGTCTCCTGGATTGGCAGGTGGATTTTTTTTTTTTACCACTGAGTCCCCCTGGGAAGCCCAAGTGACTCCAAGACTTGACACCAAGTCTGGCCGCTTGGGAGGTCCATGTAGATGCTGGCTGAGTCTGCTTCCCGCTTGGAGGGTGTCCCGGAAAAAAGGCGAGGGATGTGCCCAGAGAACATTCTCCTAATGGCAGCCCACTCTGCTGTTCTTGCCTGGAGAATCTCCATGGACAAAGGAGCCTGGCGGGGCTGTAGTCCATGGGGTCACAAAGGGTCGGACCCTACTGAAGCGACTTAGCTCTCTTGGCAGCGTCTCTGCCTGGGGCTCCAGCGAGTCTGCAAGGCAGAGGCAGAGAGCGGGGGGAACCCGGCCTGGAGCGGACAAGCCCAGGATGCGCGCTCAGCCGACCTGGGGTTTTGCTTCCTCAAGACGCAGGGTTTGTCCGGGTTTTATGCAACACACGGGGATGGGACCAGGTTAGCGGGGGATGTCCTTCCGCTGCCTCGCCCCTGCTCGACTCCTGCAGGTTGCGGGTTTGTAACCCTGTTTCGTGTTTGGGTCTCTTCTCAGAAAAGTATAACCCGCCGGCGAACCTCACCGTCAAGCACAACGTATCGCATTACGCGATTCGCTGGGATGCCCCCGCCATGAGATACAGCCTGTCCAACAGCGTCTTGTGTTACGCGCTGGACATCCAGAAGACGGTGAGGCCCCGACCCTGCGTGGAGAAACTCGGACTGCGTCTCCTCTGCTCGTCTCGCCACACACACACACTCGGGCGCCCCTCTTTGCCTCACGAGTCTCTTCTCTGCTTACTGTCTCTTTGTCCTAAAACTGCCTCTCATCCCTCTTAAAATGTTTAAATTTCTTTCATCTTTGGCTGCGCTGAGCCTTTGTCGCTGCACGTGGACCTCTTTTTCTAGTTGCAGACAGCGGAGGCTGCTCGCCAGGGTCAGTAGTTTCAGAGCCCGGGCTTACTTGCTGCACGACACGCGGGATCTTCCTGGGCCAGGGATCGAACCCACGTCTCCTGCATCGGCAGGCCGAGCGTTAACCACGGACCCCCACCCCCACCGCAGGGAAGTCCGTGCGCATTCATTTTTGCTGACGTTCACTTACGAGCTTTTTTTTTTTTTCTCTCGTCAATGTTCTTGGTGGCCGTACCTAGGAAACCCGTTTGCGTCACCCGAGGTCATACAGATGGCGCTTGTGGTTGAGTCTCAGGGTTTCGGGTTCTAGCGGTTCCCTTTAGGGCTTTCATCCGCCTCTGCTGTCTGCCTCTCTCCACCCCGTGCAAGGCAAGTTCCCTCAGAGCAGGGGCCCCGACAAAAAGAAAATAAATCAACATTCATTCATTCCCGTACAGAGCTCACACACTGAAAGGTAGCGTCCTTCCTTCCCAAGTGGAGAGGAAAGGCAAGAACAGGAGAGAAAACCTTCTCTGGGGGGAAAAAAATGTGTTGCTTCTTTTTCTTTTTGGCTACACATCTTTTGTGGTCTTTGTTCCTGACCAGGGATAGAACCCTTGCCCTCAGTGGTGAAAACACATAGAGTCCTAACCGCCAGAATGCGGTGGGCTGCAGTCCACGGGGTCACAAAGAGTCAGGCACGACGGAGGGGTGAACACAACAGGAACTGTGGTAAAGAATCCACCTGCCAGAATACAGGAGACGTGTGTTTAATCCCTGGGGGGGAAGAACCCCTGGAGAAGGAAACGGCAACCCACTCCAGTATTCTTGCCCGGAGAATCCCACGGACGGAGGAGCCTGGCAGGGCTGCAGTCCACAGGGTCCCACAGGGTCAGACATATGAGCAACTGACCACTCACTCCCAGAAGCTTTTTGCTTTCAGCTTGATAAGAGAAACTCCGAGAAGCCTCTTTTAAATCCCTGCATCTGTGGAAACGCGATTATCTCCAGCTTAAACTAATCGTCGAAGCGCTCCTGGGATTCCCAGCGGGTTCGCGCGTTTGCAGACAAAGCCGAAAGGCCAGGCGCTTAGCATCTCTCCTTTGCTCTCTCTTTACAGGGCAGCTTTTCCAAGAGAGAACCCGTAAGTATGCCTTCCTTTCTCTGCTGCAGCCGTGGTTGGGTCGTAGATGCTCAGACTCCCTCCCTTGGCGGGCAGGGTGCTCAGCTCAGCCTCGGATCCCTGTATGCCCCCATTTAGGGGTCACCAGGCTCTGGTGACTGATGGAGAATTTGCGGTCTCCCAGACGCCTCTGACTCAGCTCAGGCAGCCTGGTGTCACCCTCCTCGTGGACGGAATAACGTCACGGTGCCGAATGGGCCTCCTTGCACCTTCTGAACCACACACTGTAGTGAGCTGAAAGGGTCCCTGCAGAAGTCAGGTCCACCGAGAACCGCACAGCAGGACTTTATTCAGAAACAGGGTCTCTGCAGAGGTGATGGAGTGAGGGTCTGAGATGAGGTCCTCCTGGATGGGGGTGGCCCTAAACCCAGCGACAGGGTCCTTTTAAGACACAGAAGAGGAGAGACACGGACGCAGAGGAGAAGCCACGTGGAGACGGAGGCGGAGACCGGATGGAGGCGGCCACCAGCCCAGGGACGGATGCCTGGAGCCCCCGGAAGCTGGAAGAAGCGGGGAGGACCCTCCCCTGGAGACTCTGGACAGAGCCCAGCCCCAGATCTTTGGGGCCACCGGGCACCCCCAGGCCCCACCCCGCTTTCCTCCCTGACCACCCAGCCTCTCCAGACTTGCAGGTCCCAAGAGAGCCCCAGGGAGTGTCCAGGGACTGCCATGCTCTGACCCCCAGCGGGAGGAAAAGGACAGTCCAGTGTCTGAGTGTGAGAGAGGCGTCCATGGGCTCAGAGCCGGGCTGCGCCCTGCACGCTCCTGCCCTACCCTGAGTCGTGTGTGTAGAATCCTTTCCCTTTTTTCTCTTTCAACAATTTTTTTGAAGCATTTTAATTTTATTTATTTATCTTGGCTGTACCATGAGGCACGTGGGATCTTAGTTCCCAGGCCAAGGATCGAACCTGCACCCCCAGAAGTGGAAGTGCAGTCGTAACGACTGGACCCCCCGGGAAGTCCCCCTTCTGTGTAGACTCAGAATAACCGCAAGCCCACAGCCCAAGGGCACGGGGACTCTGCAGGAGGCCCGGACGCAGGCGGACAGCTGTGCTTGCTCAGTCGTGTCCAACTCTTTCAGACCCCACGGACTGCAGCCCCCCAGGCACCTCTGTCCTCTGTTATCTCCCAGAGTTGGCTCAGGTTCATGTCCATCGAGTCAGTGATGCCATCCAACCATCTCATCCTCTGTCATCCCCTTCTCCTCCCACCTTTAATCTTTCCCAGCATCAGGGTCTTTTCCAGTGAGTCAGCTCTTCACATCAGGTGGCCAAAGTACTGGAGCTTCAGCTTTAGCATCATTCCTTCCAAAGAACACCCAGGGCTGATCCCCTTTAGGATGGACTGGTTGGATCTCCTTGCAGTCCAAGGCACTCTCAAGAGTCTTCTGCAACACCACAGTTCAAAAGCATCAGTTCTTGGGCGCTCAGCTTTCTTCACAGTTCAACTCTCACATCCATACATGACCACAGGGAAAACCATAGCCTTGACTAGACGGGCCTTTTGTTGGCAACGTGATGTCTCCGCTTTTTAATTCGCTGTCTAGGTTTGTGAGAGCTTTTCTCCCAAGGAGTAAGCGTCTTTTAATTTAATGGCTGCAGTCACCGTCTGCAGTGACTTTGGAGCCCAAGAAAGTAAAGTCTGACACTGTTTCCATTTTCTACGCACCCGTTTGCCAGAAAGTGACGGGAGCCCCTGGATGCGAGATGGCAAAGCCCCTTCGGGCCCCCACAGTGGGCCGGGAGGGAGGGACCAGAGGCGGCGGGTCCGCTGTGCCCCCAGCTGTCGGGGGGCACCCCCTCCGCCTTCTCCGTGTTTCCAGCCTGGTGTCTGCGGCCGTCACAGCATCCTCTTCTCTTTCAAAGGTTTTCCTAAGCAGACAACATAAAAATGAGTACAGGCTGCCCAGCTCTGACGTGAGGGGAGAGCACGCCGTCCGCATGAGGGTGCGACACGTGCTGTTTCAAATCTGGAGTGAGTGGAGCTCCACCCACCGTTTCGGTGAGTCTCCCGGAAACATCCGGAGATGCTGACATGTGCCTGCTGGGGGACAGGAATGACCTTTCCTTTGAATATTGCAGTCCGATCCTCCTTTTTTTTTTGTTTTTTAACAGTTTCTCTTTTATTTCAAACCAGTTCACCTTCATTTTTGTTGTTCAGTTGCTCATAGACACTTCTTTCTCTCACCCTTGAGATTTCACAATTACGCATTCATTCCTTTGGCTATGCAGTGCAGAACAGAAAGTTAATATCCTCTGACGAGGAAGGCATTGTGCAGTCTTCATTGTGCCTTCGTGGAAAAGTAATTGGTGGATCATCTTTTCAGAGTGGCAAGGGGGGAGGTGGGGAGATTTGTTGTTTAGCTCCTCAGTTGTGCCTGACTCTTTGCGACCCCATGCACTGCGGCCCACCAGGCTTCCCTGTCCTTCACCATCTCCGAGAGCTTGCTCAAACTCATGTCCATTGAGTCGGTGATGCCATCCAACCATTTCATCCTCTGCTGCCCCCTTCTCCTCCCGCCTTCAATCTTTCCCAGCATCAGGGTCTTTTCCAGTGAGTCAGCTCTTTGCATCAGGTGGCCAAAGGGTTGGAGCTTCAGCTGCAGCATCCATCCTTCCAGTGAACATTCAGAGTTGATTTCCTCTAGGATGGACTGCTTGGGGACAGTGACCTACGGTGGGGTGGGGTGGGCGCAGGATCCCAGAAGAACAGATTCTTTGGTGCCATCCTTCTCAAATCCCTGGGGTCCCTCTGTGTGGAAGTTCCCCCCTCCTCCTCTCCAGCCCTGCTTCTGCCCTCACGTCTCCCGCCCTGTCGTCCGATACCAGGGGTGGGCAGCCAGGGCCCGTGTGTGCCAACCGGAGCCCGCAGTCACTCCTGACCCTCTGCTTGTCTGCCCACCAGGTGTCCCAGAGAAGAATTTCTTGGTGGCCTCGATCGGGCTGGCGGTGGGGGCCGCGGTTTTGTTTGGCACGGCCCTGATGTTCCTCTGTAAAAGGTAAGACAGACACAAACCCCCAAATAAACTGGAAAGCGGCAGGTCAGAACCCACGCACCAAAGGGCCCACACCTGTCACTGCAGACCCATGGAGTGGCCAGAATCCCAGACTCAGAATGCAGCGTGGAGATTGCTCTGGGTGCAGGCGTTGGGAACACGGAGTGGCTGTTACTAAGGGGCCAGTGTTTCGACATTGGTCTGTCGTGGGGCCGAGTCACGGCACCATTTAATTTTCCTGTGTTCCTAGGCGTTGAGTGGTTAGTGCCAAAAATCCTCTTTAAAAAGAGGCTTCCAAGAGAGAGGTGAGGCCAGGGGGTCTCTGCAGATAACACAAACCTGTGCGGAAGATGGGTCCCGAGCACGTGCCTGGGCAAAGCGAGCGCCCCAGTTAGGGGGCAGTCCCTGGCGTCACAATCCAAAAATGCCTCCCAGGGGACCCTGCAGGCTCAACCGGGAAGGTGGTGGCGGCCGGCCACGACCGCAGCCGCCACACGGGGGCGGCAGCGAGCTGCTCGCCCATTTCCAAGCCCCAGTTTCTCAAAGGCGGGAGAAGGGGGCGACAGAGGATGAGAGGGTTGGATGGCATCGCCGACTCCATGAACACGAGTCTGAGCAAACTCCGGGAGATGGTGATGGACAGGGAGGCCTGGCGCGCTGCAGTCCATGGGATCGCGAAGAGTCGGTCACGACTGAGCGACTGGACTGAAGTGCGGAACGCAGGGCTGGACTCTGGTCCCGGGGAGGCCCGGGCTGTGCGCCGTCAACTGCAGCTGCAGACGCAGGCTCTGCCCCTTTTCCTGGCTTCCTCCTCGCACCTGCGCAGGCGTATTGACAGCCGGGGGATTCGCCCCTGCAGTGTCCGGAGAAAGGCTGCCCATAGGGGACCCCAGGCAGGGGGCCGCTGCGGGCGCGCGGAGGGCAGTTGAGGGCGTTTTCGTATCCACGCTGGATGTGTCTGGAACGTTTCATTCACAAGGACAAAAATCAGTGATGGGGTGTCTAGGGGCTCTCATATAGAATGCATTCTGTGAGGGCACACGGGGGCTTCCCAGGAGGCCCTAGTGTAAACCCACCCGCCACCGTAAGAGCTGCAGGGTCGATCCCGGGGCGGGGAAGATCCCCTGGAGAAGAGCGTGGCAACCCACTCCAGTATCCTTGCCTGTAGAGTCCCGTGAACAGAGCAGCCTGTTGGGCTACAGTCCACGGGGTTGCAAAGATTCGGATATGACTGAGCGCCTTAGAGCGTGCACACACACACACACACACACACACACACACGCACACGCACACGCACGCGCACGAGGACAGGGGGCGTCCTGGCGGTGTGTGTATGGCATCCAGGAGGCTTTGGGGCCTGGAGGGGGACACTTTAGGGTGCTCAGAGGGTTCGGGTCCCTGGAGGGTCTTGAGGTCACATGCTCGCCGGGTTTCCGCAGACAGGCTGGAGGAGTGGCTGGCGCCGGTCCCGAGGCCGCCTGCCTCCGGGTTCCCGCTCTGGCTGCGGCGTGGGGCCTGGGGTCAGGGCTGCTCGCTCGCGGGGGCAGGGTCTCCTGTCTCAGCTGTCTGTCCTCGCAGCCCGCCCCGCAGTCGGGGCTGAGGCGGGCAGCTCCGTCAGGCGGTGAGCGGTCCCCAGGACGCCCGGCCTCCCTGCCCAGACCCACGGGGCGCCGCTAGCACCGACCCGCCAGCTCGGGACGCTGGCCAGGGCCAGCCACGCGGGCTCCTGGTGCCCGCCGCGCCCCGGGCGAGGAGGGAGGGCTCCTCGGGCAGCGCCGCCCGCCCCGGCCCGCGTTCCCCCCTGAGGCCGGCCGCGCCACACGCAGAGCCGGCCTCGCCGCGGGGCCGGGGCCACTGGGACAGGACCGCGCCCCTCGCAGCTCTGAGGCTGGGCCGCAAGCGTCTCTCGTCTCTTCCCGCCAGGCTCTCGCTGAAGAAGAAGCTCTTTCCGCCCATCCCGCGGGTGAAGCAGGAACTCGCCGGCTCATTCCTGGCCAGCCTGGAGGTGAGCGAGGCCGCCTCCCAGGCGCCGCCTGGGCGGGGAGACTGGCGCTCGGAGACGCGGGGGGCGCGAGTGTGCGGGGTGTTGAAGGCCGGCTTGGGGCGGTCAGTGGGCAGGGCAGGGGAGGGGAGGGGAGGGGCCTAGGGGGAGGGCAGGGCGGGGGAGGGGAGGGGCCTAGGGGGAGGAGGGGAGGAGGTGCCTAACGGAGGGGCGGGGCCTAGGGCGGGGAGGGCGTGGAGGGGAGTGTGGAGGGGAGGGGCCTAGGGCAGGGGCGGGGCCTAGGGGGATAAGGAGAGGAGGGGCCTAACGCAGGGGAGGGGCCTAGGGTGGGGAGGGCGTGGAGGGGAGTGTGGAGTGGAGGGACCTAGGGGAGGGGAGAGGCCTAGGGAAGGGAGGGGCCTAGGGCAGGGGAGGGGCCTAAGGCGGGGAGGGCGTGGAGGGGAGTGTGGAGGGGAGGGGCCTAGGGCAGGGGAGGGGCCTAGGGCGGGGAGGGCGTGGAGGGGAAGGACCTAGGGGAGGGGAGAGGCCTAGGGGAAGGGAGGGGCCTAGGGCAGGGAAGGGGCCTAGGGCAGGGAAGGGCGTGGAGGGCAGTGGGGAGGGGAGGGGCCTAGGGCAGGGAAGGGATGTGGAGGGGAGGGGCGTGAAGGGGAGGGTTGGGACAGGACTGGGAGGGGGGTGCAGGGCAGGGCTGAGGGCTCATGCGGAGGGGGGGACACTGGTGTCCAGCTGCCCGCACCCGCAGCTGCTTCTGCAGCGAAGTAGAGAAAGCGACACAAGGCGACTTATCTCCACGTGGGAAACTGCGGATCTTGGGTTTTGTCCCTTTCTGGGGTCGCCATGGAAACCGCGGTGCGCTCACCTTGGGATCTTCCAGGAGTGGCATCTGCAAAGACCGCATTTCCGATCCAAGCGCCCGTGTGCGCTCCTGGGTGGATGCTGAATTTTGTCAGGAGGGCGCCCGTGTGACCCACAAGCTCCCGCCCATCCCCGACCCCGTGGTGGCTGGAGGCAGAGACCCTCCCGGGAACAGCTCTGCGCCCCTGACTTCCGTCTCCCCATCCGCCACACGTGCCTCCATCCCCGTGAGAAAGCAGAGATGCCCCTAAACCACGACCTGTGTTCTGGGCCCAAAGCCACTTCCCCAGGAAGCCCCCTCCCCGGCTTCCAGTGGCCCTGGGTTTCTTCGGTGGAGCCCGTTGACTCCAAAACAGTTTTGCGTGTCTCCATCTGTGCCTGACGGTGGTTCACTGTGCTTAGCGCTGTTGAGATAAAGAGATAAAACCACAGATTGTCAACGATCTGAACCTTCCAGAGGTCCCACACTGACCTCTCCCCTCTGCCCCGCACATGCGTCCATGCGTACTAAGTCGCTTCAGTCGTGTCCAACTCTGTGCGACCCTGTGAAACACAGCTGGCCAGGCTCCTCTGTCTATGGGATTCTCCAGGCAAGGATACTGGAGTGGGTTACCATGCCCTCCTCCAGGGGGTCTTCCCCACCCAGGGATTGAGTCCAGGTCTCCGGCATTGAAAGGCGGGTTCTTTACCAGTAGCGCCACCTGGGAAACGTCCTGCCCTGCACAGGCAAATCCCAGGTCCTTCAAATGTGTGGTCCTGCATGTGAGACTCAGTGGCTTGACAGCAAGGGTCCTTATTTCCTGGAGGGTGGAGTTGTGAACTTCCCACCCCCAGCCCTGACTCTCAGCCTTAGGCCAGCCGGGATCACCCACTACCTAAACTGGGGAGTGGGGCTCCCCATGTTTTCAGTCAGCCACCCACCTGGCTCCCCAGGCCACTGATCCCTCTGCTCACTTCCATACTTGGGGTCTAGACACCAACTTGGTGGGCCTGTGGCATCCACCAGAGGTCACGCCAAGACAGGGGAGGGTCTGTTCAAAATCGGGAACTGTCTCTCTGTGATTCCCCGGGAGATGGCAAAGACCCATCCCTCGACCTGGATCGCAGTCATCTCCGAGATGATTGTACCCATGATGTGCTCATTCTTTATTAAAAAAAAAAAAGTATTATTGAGATTTCACTCACATGTCATAGAATCCACCCATTAAAGTAACAGTTTGGAGCGTTTAGCAAGTTCCCAACATTGTGCAGCCGCCAGCTGTGTCTAGGTCCAGAACAAGCTCATCGCCCCCCAGGACACCGTGTCTACATCACCAGTCACTTCTCCCCTGCGTACCGCAGTCCCTTGCAGCCACAAACCCACTTGCTGTCTCCGTGGACTCGCCTGTCCCGGACGTTTCCTTTCAGTGGAGCCACGTGCCGTGCGGCCTTCTGTGTGTCCTTCTCTCACTGAGCAGCGTCTGTTCAGGGTCCATCCACACTGTAGCCTGTGCCAGAACTTCCCCCCCTCTCATGGTTGTGTGACGTTCCACTGTGTGGGTGGCCCCCATGCTGTTTACTGACCCATCCATCCATCCGTCATCCATCCATCATCTACCATCCATCCATCATCCACCATCCATCCACCATCCAGCATCCATCATCCATCCATCATCCATCATCCATCCATCATCCATCCATCCTCTGTCCATCCATCCTCCATCCACCCACCATCCATCATCCATCATCCATCCATCCACCCATCCATCATCCGTCCACCATCCATCCACCATCCATTCATCATCCATCATCCATCATCCATCCATCCACCCATCCATCCTCTGTCCATCCATCCTCCATCCACCCACCATCCATCATCCATCATCCATCCATCCACCCATCCATCATCTGTCCACCATCCATCCACCATCCATTCATCATCCATCATCCATCATCCATCCATCATCCATCCATCCTCTGTCCATCCATCCTCCATCCACCCACCATCCATCATCCATCATCCATCCATCCACCCATCCATCATCCGTCCACCATCCATCCACCATCCATTCATCATCCATCATCCATCATCCATCCATCATCCATCCATCCTCTGTCCATCCATCCTCCATCCACCCACCATCCATCATCCATCATCCATCCATCCACCCATCCATCATCCGTCCACCATCCATCATCCATCATCCACCCATCCACCCATCATTCATCCGTCATCCATCATCCACCCACCATCCTCATCCATCCACCATCTATCCATCATCCATCCATCCATTCATCATCCATCATCCATCCATCCATTCATCATCCATCATCCATCATCCATCATCCATCCATCATCCATCCATCCATCATCCGTCCATCCATCCTCCATCCACCCACCATCCATCACCCATCCGTGGATACACAGGCCCTTTCCACCTTCTGGCCGTCATGAGTGCCACTGATTGGGAGCACCAGGAACTCCAGAGTGTGGCCTCACCTGTGCGCCATGTCCTTTCTTCTAGGAGACAGCCTCGTGTGGAGGCCCCCCGCCGTCAGCCTCCCAGGACCCCGAGGACATCTTCATCGTGGAGGAGACCCTGTTGTTGGCGAGTGAACCAGCAAAGACGGGAGGTCCAGCCCCAGCCCCCAACCCTTACGTAAACATCCCTTCTAGGGGTCCTCTCCTCAACCACTGAGAGGACTCTGATTCGACTGGCCCGCCACCTGCTGCCCGATCCCACTGCCTCAGCCTCTTCTACGTCGTCCCCCACTTCCCCACCCGCTGGCCACCACAGCACCCACCTTTCCCAGCTGCAGGAGGCACCGGCCGCCAGCCCGTCGCCCAGATGTGCCCGGTAGCTGGCTGAGGATATTCGCAGAGTCCGGCTCACACTCTGGTCCAAGTTGTCCCTGTGAAGATGGGCACCAAACTTGCCCATAACAGCACAGACTTGGGGATGAAGAAATAACGGGATGTCCGGTCTCCATGGGTTCAGGAAGATGCCCGGGAGGAAGGCACGGCAACCCACTCCAGGATTCTTGCCTGGAGAATCCCATGGACAGGAGCCTGGTGGGCTGCAGTGTGTGGAGTCTCGAAGAGACGGACACGGCTGAGCGATTAACCAACCACACGAGGCACAGCATTCACACGGTGGAGCCGCCCCATGTCGGTAAATACAGGACAGCGTCAGCGGGGTTTCCCTGTTGGGGACAGGTTTCCCATTAGACACTCCTGAAGGGTGCCCCAAAATTGACGCTTTTGAACTGTGGTGCTGGAGAAGACTCTTGAGAGTCCCTTGGACTGCAAGGAGACCCAACCCGTCCATCCTAAAGGAGATCAGTCCTGGGTGTTCATTGGAAGGACTGATGCTGAAGCTGAAACTCCAATCCTTTGGCCACCTCATGCGAAGAGCTGACTCTTTGGAAAAGACCCTGATGCTGGGAAAGATTGAAGGCGGGAGGAGAAGGGGACGACAGAGGATGAGATGGTTGGATGGCCTCACCGACTCAATGGACATGAGTTTGAGCAAGCTCCAGGAATTGGTGATGGACAGGGAGGCCTGGCGTGCTGCAGTCCATGGGGTTGCAAAGAGTCGGACACGACTGAGTGACTGAACCGACTGATCTGAAGGGTGCCAGCCAAGCAGATAACCTGGGAAAGGACGGAGGCTTTAGGAGAAACGGCCTCTGTCCGTTTTGGGGGCGAAGGGAGCAGACGCAGGATGAGGACGGAAGACGTCCAGTGGAGCGCGATTCTCTTCCATGGTGTCTCTGAACAACCACCCATGAAGCATCTCACTGGGTTCCAACCAGGTCCAGGAGGGACCCGTCTCCTGGGCACAGCTCTCTCAAGCTCGGGCTGCCGGCCGGCGATGCTAGAAGCAGAGACACCCAGCTTCGACTGCGGGAGCCTCCGGCACCGATTTCCCGGGAACACCATGAGCCAGTCCCAAGTCCACGCTGCAGAGAAACAGGCGTTTCGCAAGAGACGGCAGCAGCTGGTAAGATTGCATTGTGAAACTTCCGCGTTTGGGGCTGGCGCAGCGCGCAGGAAGAGCATCTTGTGAAGCGCTTGCGGTGTTTCGAGAAAATAAGAGATAAGATGAGGTTGTGGAATCAGAGAAGGTGCCCGCTATCGCTGTGGCCGTGGAGCCTGCGGCCCCGAGATACGCCGTGTGGTCAGCCCAGCGAGTCTCCGGGGCGAGGGGCCGCCTGTGATCACCAGGCTGGGATGACTGGAGGCCCCAGCTGCGGCCGGGAGTGGCCTGGACTCGGAAAGACCAGCTTCTCTTCCGGCATCAGCTCCGGCTTAAAATGGGCTTGGACTCCGGAACATGCTGATTGACAGGGATGAGTTTATGAGTAAGTTAAATGTCAGAACCCAGGGACTTTCTTGTCTGTCCGATGGTGAAGACTTGGCCTTCCAGTGCAGGGGGGTGTGGGTTTGATTTCTGGTGGGGAACCTGAGATCCCACATGCTTCAACGCCAATAAACCAGAACATAAAACAGACCAATATTGTAACAAACTGAATACAGGCTTTAAAAATTGTTGTTATTGTCGAGTCTCTCGGTCGTGTCCAGTTCTTTGCGACCCTATGGACTGCAGCACGCCAGACTTCCCCTGTTCCTTACTCTATCCTGGTGCTTGCTGGAACTCACATTTATTGTCAGAGATGCCATCCGGCCATCTCATCCTCTGTCGTCCTCTTCTCCTCTGGCCTTCAGTCTTTCCCAGCATCAGCGTCTTTTCCAAAGAGTCAGTTCTTCGCATCAGGTGCCCAAAGGATTGGAGCTTCAGCTTCAGCATCAGTCCTTCCAATGAATCAGCAATGGGATTTTCTGTAATGGGACCCGCTGGCTTTTTTTTCTGTGAAACCGATCCATATCCCTGTGAATACCATCATTGGTGGTGGCCAAGTACCTTTTTAGAAAAGTTATCTTAAAAAAAGAAAAGAAAAGTTATCTTTCCTGTTGCAGACTGGTGAACAAGTGAGGATTTGAGAAGCTCAGGGAGCAAAAATTGGTTTACGTGGCTTCTGTTTCTTTCTTATTTCTTGCCTTCCAAGATGTTTTCTATTTGTAAAGGAAAATAATTTCACAGTAGGGTTGGGGGAAAAAAAATGCAGCAAAGGTCTTCCTCCTCAGACAGGGAGCTGGGGAATCATAAGTGCCTCGTGCCCAGAGGTCAGGCTTGGAGCCAGTCTGGGGGGTGGGAAGGGGGTAGGTATCAAGTTCTCGGAGGTCACAGAGGGCAAACCTGGGGGATCTCGGAGCAAGGAGCGGCCCCCGCCACCGGCCACCCCCCAACACGCACCCACACACGAGGAGGATGGCTTGGTCACTGTCGGCGGAAGTGTTATTTGCCGGAAAATCAGGGAAGCCCCTCGTCTTGGGGGAACCCCACGGGCGACGGTTGCAGAGATAACAAAATGAGAATACCTCCTGCCGTCTCAGTAAACAAGAAACGTCTCGGCCAGCAGCGAGCTCTGGGCTCCGATCGTCTCGGCCAGCAGCGAGCTCTGGGCTCCGATCGTGAAGGCGGGCTCCTGAAGCTTTGATCCCCCGCTTCCTGTGGTGATGGACCCCGGGGGGCCGTGGGATCAGACATCTGTCATTCCTGAAGGCGAACAAGGGAACAGCGTTGGCCCCAGACAGCTGAGATGCACGGGAATGGAATGACTTTGGTGAGCCCAGAGGCCCGCACCTCCCGGGACGCAGAACCATCAGTTTGCCAACTCGCCTCTTATTTTTCGCGTCTCCACTGCCTGGCCCCCAAACGGGTGTATCACGTGCCTCCCCCTCCCGCCTCCTCGGAGCAGTTTTCTCAGAGCTACGTTTTCCAAGAGCTAAGTCTCAGAGCCAAGACTAAGATGCTCTCTCCCGGGGCTCTGAGTCCTAAACGTGCCGGAATAGAAAGTGTCTCCTTCCAGGTCGTGACTGTATTTTATTTTATTTTTTTTTTAGTTGACAGAGAGTAGGCTGGCTTGACTCCCAAGGGCACGGCCAGCTGTGTGTCCTGTGGTCTGCGCGTGGGCATTGGTCCCCGCCTGAGGCTGAGTGGGAGGGGGTTTTAGGGGCTGTGCTTGTGGGAACACAGAAGGAGACGCCTCTCCACCTCCCGCCCCAGGGACTGACCCGCAGGTCCAGCATCTGCATGGACGCTCAGAACCGCCAGTCTGGCTGGGATCCCAGAGAGAGAGCGCTGTCGTCGTCCAGCCCCCGATGGCCATGTGGCCTTGGGATGATGTCCGTCACCCGTGCGGCCACGGGCTTCCCAGGATCCGCCCATTAGAGGTCACACTTGAGCGAAACCGCCGGCCCTGACCGGGGCACCCTGGTGACTGTGTGCGTGAGTTATTTTTATATGACAAGAGATCCTGAGAAGGGACACGGATCTGACGGGCCACCACCCGCTGGCAGAGTTCAAGAAAGGTCTCCTGCCTTTCAGTATCTCGCGGGCACCCTTCTGGGCTGCACAACGCCTGCGCCAACCGGGAGGACCCCGATTCAGAGCCATTGGCCGGAGGTAACCTGCAAACGCGTGCTCTCGAGTCTGTCCTCTCGCTGTCCTCCCCGACGCGATGGACGCGAGTCTGAGAAAGCTCTGGGAGTCAAGGATGGAAGGCGAGGCCCAGCGTGCTGCGCAGTCCACGGGGCTGCAGACAGTCGGACACGCCCAAGCGGACGAACCACGAAGCTCATTTCCATCAAAGCCGGGACCGCGAGCCATGGCGCAGAGCGGTCGTCCTGGGTTCCCTTACCCCCGTGTTCTCCGCCCGGGGGAGCCCCCCTGTCCCAATGAAACCTCTTGCTTTCTCAGCACATGTGTGTCTCTTCAGACGGTTCGTTTCTGAGCGTCGCAGAAGAGCCCGCTCTCGGGCCCTGGGGAAGGCGTCCCTTCGCTTCGTGCACCGAGGCTGCTGCGCGCTGCTGGCCACAACCGCGGGGGGCAGGGGGTGAGGGGAACGCAGGGACACAGCTGCCCATCGCCGGGGCTTGAGAAGCCGTGATTCTGGTCTCCCTCCCGGCCCAGCTGCTCGGAGCCCCGGGCTCGCCCAGTCCCGCTCGCGGTTCCCCGTTTCTGTTCCGCGAAGACCCCGCCCCGCCTGGAGGGCCGGATCCCGGCAGCACGGTGAATAAGCGCGTCCTTCTCTGGCACGCCTGGTTCTGTGCCGGCTTTTCTGAAGCTGGTCAGTGGTGGTCGGCGGGCGCTCAAGCACGAGCAAGGAAACAGGCGATGGAGGAGCTAGTGGGGGCGGGGGAAGGCAGGTGGGGATGGGCCAGGGTCCCCGGAGTGGGGGACCGACGGCTCTGCGATGCCAGGGAGGGTCAGGGCTTAGCACACACGTGCCCACAGGCCTCCGTGCCTCAGACCCAGATGCTGAACGTCAGCACCTCCCACTTTGTGGGGACGCTGGCGGGGCTGTGAGCAGATCTCGGGGTGTACAGTTCCTGACACAGGCCTGGCACTGGCAGCTCCCGTCACAGCACGTCCAGGCTTCCCTGGTGCCTCAGGCGGTAAAGAATCTGCCTGCCACTCGCGAGACCCAGGGTCCACGCCTGGGTGGGGAAGATCCCCCGGAGGAGGGCGTGGTGACCCACTCCAGTGTTCTCGCCTGGAGAATCCCGGTGGACAGAGGAGCCTGGGGGGCTGCAGTCCATGGGGTTGCAGAGAGTGGGACGCGACTGAGCCACTGAACAAGAATGCCCACAGGGGGACTGTGCCCCATCACATTGTCCAAATAAAACATGTCTTATTTTAAAAAAAGAAGAAGAAGAAGAAGAAAAGAAAAAGGGAAAGAAAGAAAGCAAATGAAAAAATAAAGAAAAGACAGAAGATAAAGATGGAAAGACAGAAAGGAAGGAAAAAACGGGGAAAGAAAAAAGAAAGGGTGGGAAATAGAAATAGAAAAGAAAGATGCCAAGGCAGACAGGAAGAAAGAAAAGAATGTGGGGAGAGAAAGGGAAAAAACAGATAAAAAGAAATAAGACAGAAAAGACAGATGAAATGAAGGAAAAGAAAGGGAAAAGAAACAAAGGGAAAAAACAAATAAAGAGAAATGAGACAGAAAAGAATGTTAGAAAGACAGAAAACACAGGAAATGAGAGGAAGAAAGGCAGAGAGGAAGAAGGAAAAGAAAGGGGAAAAGAAAAAGGGGAAAAAGAAATACAGATAAGACGGAAAAGAACGGAATGACAGAAAGGAAGAAAGAAAAGAATGTAGAAAAAAGAGAAATAAGGCAGAAAAGATGGAAAGATAAAAATAGGAAAGAAAGATGGAGAGACAGGAAGGAAGCAAGAAAGAAAACCAAAAAAAGAAAGAGCAAGAGAAGGAAAGGGAAGAGGAAAGACGGGGAAGGAAGAGGGTGAAGGTGGAAGCCGGGCAGCCCCCGGGGGGCCCCTCCCCTGGCCCCCTCGGTGCCGCCGCTGGAACTCGGAGCGCCCGTGTCTGCACGCCCAGCGCTCACCCCTTCTCCTTGGTGGCTGCGCCTCCTTGTCAGAGCCCGGGACGGCGCGAGGGCCAGCCGGCGTGTGTCGTAACCGCGGGGCCGGCTCCAAGCTCAGCGTGGCCTCCTTATCTCTGCGGGCCCCTGCCGCCCCCGCTTTCTGCAGAAACTGCCCGGTTCCTCCCCTGCCACCCACCCAGCCCCGTGTCGGGGCGCAGGGCAGACACGCTGCCTGGAAAGGGGTCCACCCGGGGCTCAGCGCCGTGCGGGCCATGTCCGCTCTGGACTGACTGCGATCCCCTCACTTGGGTCATCTGTCCCCCTCCTCCGTCTCCCTGGAACCTCCCACCAGCTCCCCATCATCCTATTTCCATCCTAGACCAAGAGGGGCCTGAGACAAGAGGCGTGCACCCCAGGCGGTCATTGTCCATCGGGTATTCTGGAATTGCCCCGGTGTTTAGCAAGATGGTCATCATCCCTGAGGGGGACGAAGCCACCAGGGATCCGACCCTTTCCTGGGGGTGGGGGACAGTGACTTTCGTCTCCCGGAGCGGGAACTTGGGAACCAAGACTCCTGCTCTGTGGCAGGCAGGCAGCCGTCACAGAGGACTCCACGCTGGATGGCTGCAATCCACAGGAAACCATCCTCTCCCACAGTCCTGGGGACCACACGTCTGAGGTCCTGGGGTCCCAGGACAGTTCAAGGGGTCCCAGGACTGAGCTCCCTCCAAGGAGTCTCCAGGGGAGGGTCCTCCCCGCCTCTTCCAGCTCCTGGGGGCTCCAGGCATCCGTCCCTGGGCAGGTGGCCACCCCGCTCCTGTCTCTGCCTCCATCCGCAAGCGGCTGTATCCTACCTACGTGCCCGTGTACAAGCAGCTCAGGACGGCGGCCCCGTGGGCCGTGGGGACCACGCTGTCCAAGCTGGGCTCTGTGTTACCCTCATCCTTACCCCTGCGAGAGAGTCCCAGTTCCACAAGAGGTCAGGCTCTGAGGTTCCAGGTGGACGTGCGAGGCCTAGGTGGGAGGAGAGGAGACGGGAGACAGGGAGGCAGGCGGGAGGACCCAGCCCACGACATCAGACTCTGGTCTGCATCCTGGGTAAGACCCCCACACACAGCCCCACCCAAGGGGTGGGGAAGGCAGACGGCTGCCCATGGAGATGCAGTATTGAACACCACCTCCTGGGGGACTCCGGGATTTGGCTCGCATCTCTTGGCCGCTGAGATGTGTTGTCCGGGATCCATCAGGAGGAGGGACCAGCAGGCGGGGCTGGAACCCAGGGGCTGTGACAGACACACGGATGGGTGACCCATATTGAGCGAGGGCAAGGAGGAGGCCCCGGGCACGGGGAAGTCAGAGACGGCGCCTGGGAGCATCCTGGTGGGCGTTCCAGGCTGAAAGGTGGACGTGTCGGACTGAGACTCAGGCATCCAGTGTGTGGGGGCGCCCGGGGGCACCTCCCTGTCCCCACGGGCACGAGCGGTCACTCCCACAGGGACTTCGACAAAGGCGGGGCATCCAGGCGACCAGGGGCCCCCCAGACATTCATTCTGGCTGGCTCCAGGAAATTGCCCAAGACCGAGGTGGAGGGGTGGGCAGACGCTGGGGTCCTGACAAAGCAGAAGCTGCAAAGGAGAAGTGAGAACAGGAAAAGAAATACTTTGAAAGAGAAAGTGTTTCTTCCAGGAAAAACCGAGGGCTGTTGCCAGGGTCCTGACCCCCAGATTTTAATTCTGACTCAAGGGCTGGGGAGGAGGGGCCAGATGGCAGACTCGCTC
Organism: Ovis canadensis; assembly: GCF_042477335.2. Classification (NCBI taxonomy): domain Eukaryota; kingdom Metazoa; phylum Chordata; class Mammalia; order Artiodactyla; family Bovidae; genus Ovis; species Ovis canadensis. The sequence continues at coordinate 729,617 of NC_091727.1, forward strand.
ACACCCTCATGGGGTTGATGCTTTTTTTTTTTTCTGATGGAGTGGAGCCGCCTCCCCCACCCCTGCCACCACCGGAGACTATAAAAACATTGAATGGGGCAGAAAACACTCACACACACACACAGAAGGTTTCTTTCTCCTTCAGGAAGCAGACTGCAGCACGCGGCCGGGAAATCAAGCCCAGGGTCCACCCCCAGGCCAGCAGGACAGGCACCAGGGAGGGGCCGCCTGTCTCCCACTGACGTCAGACTCTCCCCTGCATCCCAGGTAAGACCCCCACACCCACCCCTCACCCAGGAGGTGGGGAAGGCAGACAGCTGCCCCTGGAGAGTCAGTCCTCAGCAGCACCTCCTGGGGGACACCGGGATTCGGAACACATCTCGTGGCCGCTGAGGTGTGTCGTCCGGGGTCCATCGCAGGCTGGATCCAAAGGCTTTCTGCCCGAGAAGCAATGATGGAGGGTGTAGCTAACCAATGCAGGTCAAGCAGGTTCGACCCCTGGGTTAGGGGAGATCCCCTGAACCCACTCCAGTGTTCTCGCCTGGAGAATCCCATGCAGGGAGGAGCCTGGTGGGCTACAGTTCACAGGGTTGCAAAGAGTCAATGTTTTGTGCCGGGTCTTATGGCCGAAGGAATGAGCCAGTCGGAGACCAGGACGAGAGGCTCCCGGTTACCACAGCGCCCACCAACTCTTTCTGGCTCAAATTCCTGCCACCTCCAACCCAGGCCAGGCGGGCTGCTAATGTCGAGAGCTCCAGCGTCTCCCCCTTCCAATTCTGCGGCCCCCAGCCCCCAGCCTCTGGGGGCCAAGGTCTGTCCAGGCAGGCCCTGTCCCTTCGTCCTTTGGGGTCAGCAGCATACGATGACCAAGTTCATGCCATTAGGGTCTTTAGAGGTGTGAGCGTCTCCAAGCGAGGGTGGAAGTCTGTGGGTGGATACGAATGTCACGGGCGGGGAGCTCGGCTCACCTGAGCAGAAGCCAGGAGCCCACCGCCGCCCTTCAGGGACATCCCCGAGGGCTGTCTCCATGGATGAAGACGAGCCCCAGGCCCTCCTCATCGGATCGTGATGAGTGACAGTCGCCCAGTCGTGTCCAACTCTTTGCGACCCTGTAGACCATACAGCCCATGGGATTCTCCAGGCCAGAATACTGGGGTAGATAGCTGTTCCCGTCTCCAAGGGAATCTCCCCTCCCAGGGATGGAACCCAGGTGTCCTGCATTGCAGCCTGATTATTTACCAGCTGAGCCAGCAGGGAAGCCCAAGAATATTGGAGTGGGTGGCCTTGCCCTTCTCCAGGGCAGCTTCCTGACCCAGGGATGGAATCCAGGTGTCCTGCATTGCAGCCGGATTCTTTACCAGCTGAGCCACCAGGGAAGCCCCCTCATCTGATACTTGTTCACTGTTTGGATTTTTTTTTTTCTCCCTGTGAGAGCTTGCTACCTGGACCATTTGCTGTTGTTAAGTGGTGTCCAGTTCTTTGCAGCCCCATGGGTGGTAGCCCTGCCAGGCTCCTCTGTCCATGGGCATTCTCCCAGGCAAGAAGACTGGAGTGGGTTGCCATGTCATCCTCCAGGGGAATCTTCCCGACCCAGGGATCGAACCTGCCTCTGCTACGCGGGCAGGCAGACTCTCTATCACTGAGCCACCCAGGGAGCCAGGACTCTCGTGGGCAAGGCGTTGCGCTGTCCTGGATTGCGACGCTGGGCTTGGAGGCAGCCTGCTCTCAAACTCGGTGTCTAATGCCTCACTCTCCACACCCCGATCCTTGTTCTTTAACTGGATTGCCAGGCGTCCGTCCCTGTATACCTCCCCGTGATACTAAGTCTTGGGTTTTCCCTGTTGACCTGTCCTGAGAAGGAGTCTCTCCCGGCTTCCCCCCCCAGTTCAGCAAGAACTATGAGAGTCAGCCTGTGGGATCAAATGTGTTGTGAAAGCTGGCGCTTTTGTGCGGGGGGGGGGGGGGGCGGCCGGGGCACAGGGGAGTCTCATGGGAGCCTCGGGCCAGGCTGGGGAGGAGGCAAGATCCTGGATGGCTGAGTCTAGGCTGCGTGTCGTGACGGAGCAGCTGAGAAAGCCTTGAAGGATGGAGGGGAGGGTCCTCGTCCCTCCTCATCAGTCACAGGCTAGATTCTCGAGGTGAGGTGCGCTGGGAGGGGGCACACTGAGGGAGCAATGCTGAGGCCCTGGGGAGGGGCGGCCCCCAGGCAGGGGAGTGTCCAGGGCTCCAACTGTGTGGCCGCCGCCCACTGGCCCGCAAGTGCCGTTGGCGTTTGTGTGAGTGACGCAAGCAGGTGGGGAGGGGTGGGTGGGCTCCACCAGGAGACCCCGTGGCTGGGGCCTGGGAGGTGCAGACGGCGGAGCCCCCGGGGAAGGTTCAGGAGAGCCAGCCTGCTGAGGGGGGTGCTTCATGGGGACCCCAGGGCAGAATTCTGGTGGGGGTGGTGAGACAGCACGGACTGCGTTACCGTAACTCGCTCTGAGCAGGAAACTGAGTCCATGTGATTTCATGCGTTTAATTGCACTTCCTTCCACTGTGTGTGAGCCCAGCATTTCCCGGCGCTGCCTGGAAGGTGCTTTCCGGGCTCCTCTATGGGGTGGTGCCAAGGGCGAGTTAGAACCCAGGGCGGGAGCACCCGTGGAGACAGGCTGACAGACACGCGGGCGAGTTAGAACCCAGGGCGGGAGCGCCCGTGGAGACAGGCTGACACACACGTGGGCATGCAGACACACAGGCTCACAGACATGCAAACACATGTCATGTGTGCACACAGACACACACAGGTACATATGCATACACAGCACACACAGACACGTGCGCACATGCAGACATGCAAGCACGTTTTCTCACAGACACGCAAACACGTGTGTGCACACAGATACACACATGAAGATGCTCACACAGATACATGCGGATGCATGAAAGGCCCAGAGACACGCGTGTGCACACATGCAGACCTGCGTGTACACGTGCACACACTGTGCACACACACGCACACAGATACATACATGGCATGCACACACATAAACACAGGTAATGTGTGCTCATGTGTGCATATACAGAGACAGGTAGTTTGCACAGATGCACACACGAGACACACACACATGTGCACACAGGCACCAGACATATTCCCAGAGATACATATATGCACACATATGCTCACACAGATACATGCGGATGCATGCAAGGCCCAGAGAGACACGCGTGTGCACACATGCAGGTAATGTGTGCTCACGTGTGCACATACAGAGACGTAGTTTGCACAGATGCACAGACGAGACACACACAGGTGCACACAGGCACCAGACATATTCCCAGAGATACATATATGCACACATATGCACACAGTGTCTCAACAGACACATAAACACAAGTAGCATCTGCACACAGGCACACACAGGCACATGCGTACGGTGCCCACAGATGCATGTATAACACATGCACACACGTGCACTCACGCGCATACACACATGCACACAAACATATACACACGGATACACATGGGCACACATACGCACACTCAATGCACAAGCTCATAAATGCATGCACACACACGTGCACACAGGCATGCCTGTACACACTCATGCGTACAGACAGATACACATGGGACACATATAGACACACTGCACACACAGAAACATGCACACACATACAGACACGCAGTGCACACAGATGCACGAATATGACACATGTACACACGTGCACTCACACGCACACACGCGCACACAGAAACAGAACACAGGTACACAGTGCACACATATGCACACTCCGTGCACACACATAAACACTTGCATGCACACACATGTGCACACAGACATATTCACAGAGACACACCCATGCACGTGTGTGCATGCAGCCACATAAACACAAGTAATGGGTGCGCACATCCATACACACGCACAGACATACACAGACATACGTACATGCCACACACACACAAACACAGGTAACCTGTGGTTACATGTCTGGATATACATATAAAGAGACATGTAGTTTTCACAGATGCATGTACAAGACACACACAGACGTGCACACACAGGCATGTACACACATGTACACAGACATGCGCATGCACGTATAGGCACAGTAAACACATAAGCATATGGATACACATGCAGACGTAGGCATGCAGTACACACGGGGACACACGGGTACAAATGTACACACACACATACGCACACTCAGCGCGCACACACATGTGCACATGTAGGCATGCCGTGCACACGAGTACACGCATATGCACACTCTGCACACACACGCATAGACACACGTGCACACATGCACACACACAGGAGGCTCCCCTCCTGAAGCGGCTCCCTGCCTTCCAGCAGGACACCCCCGGGGGGTTCGGTCCCCTCCCGCCCCCTCCCCCAGCCGTCCCCGCAGCCACCCCACTGGTCACTGTGTCTTCTCCTCCAGCTGCCGCCCGCTGTCCTGTGGGGACCGCCTCGCCCATGGCCCTCCCCGGGCTGGCCGCGCTCCTGATACTCATCTGCTGCTCGATGACCACGGACCACGGTAGGAAAAGCCGGAGGGAAACGGCCCCGTGCGGTGCGCCAGGGTCCCTGGGGCTGTGCAGCTTTTCAGTTAAACGGCCATCGCTGGGGTCTCGGCCACGCCGCTTGGCCGCCGTACGAGATAATCAGCCGCTTCCCATCGTAGCCCTCTTCTCAGCCGACTTGGTGGGTACATCTTGCAAGACTCGGACCTTGGAGCCAAGATGTTCATACTGATACGGTCACGAGGCTACCGCCAGAGCTGCTGGTGTAGCTGGGGTGCCGGGATCCGTCTCTTCTCTTTGATTTCCTGTCATCCTTTTCCTGGGTCGGGAGACGTCCATGGGAAATGAAGGTGACGGGCTGAACTCTCTCCTCAGCAAGTTCACGTGCTCAAGTCATAACCAACAGAACCGCAGAACGGGAGTTGTCTGGAAATAGAGTCTTGACACCTGCTCTGTTTTAAATATTATATATATATATATATATATATATATATATATATATATATATATATATATACATATAGGCTGTTTGGGGTTTCCGCTTCAGCATGCAGGCTTTCCTCTGCTTTCAGCGAGCGGGGGCCTTCTCTCTAGCTGCGATGTACAGGCTTCTCGTTGCCTTGGCTTCCCTTCTTGTGGATCACGGGCTGTAGGGCATGGGTTAAAGGACAGAGTTTGGGACTTCCCTGGCCGTCCAGTGTTTAAGGCTTTGTCTTCTGATGCAGAGGACACAGGTTCGATCCCTGGTCGGGGAGGTGAGATTTTTCGCCTTTGTGGCCAAGAACCGAAAACGAAAACGGAAGGAATATTGTAACAAATTCAATAAAGACTTAAAAACTGGTCCACATGAAAAAAAAAAGATGCTTTGGGGGCAGCCCCATCCTGTTCTTCTGACGTTCCTCCTGGAGATTTAAGGGAGGTGAGGGGCAGACCAGGGTCTCAGGTTCCCAGGATCGTCACTGATGATGGTGGACAGTGAGCAATTCACGAAACCATCGTGAGACTCCTCGGGGGTAACAGTCGATCAAGACGTGAGAACGGGTGACGGAGATTGTCACGCCGCATGCCCATCTCTGACAGTCTGGCTGATTTGCGGTGGCGGTTGTGGCTGACTGAGAACATTCAGAGTGGGGATTAGGGGAGCTAGCCAGATGCTGCAGGAGAGGGTCCCCCCGGGGACGCCCCCACCCTCAGCTGCCCCAGGTACAGAGCTCGTACGTTGCTTCGGCAGCCAGCAGTGAGTGCAGTGGGCTCCAGCTGCAAACCCGGGGATGCTGGTGGGATTCAAGGACACACGGTGCCCACCAGGCAGGCGTGTGCCCTGGTGAGGGTCTGCACCGGAAGCCCGTCCCGTGCGGACTTCTCTGGCTGAGCAGCGGATCCCACACAGGGGCCGAGGCGGCGATGTACTCCTCGGGTTCCTGTCCGACTCCCCCTGCACGCAGTTGGGAACCAGGCTTTGGGCGACAGAAGGGCGCGGAGCCCGGGCAGCTGCTCACCACAGACGCTCTGGGATTGCGTCAGACAGGGTGACCTGCCTGCGGTGACAGCCACAGTGTTGCGTGACTGAGAGAGGTTTGTTCCTTCCACACATGGTGGGGGAACGGAGGTGTGCGTGCAGCTGTGCATGTGTGTGTATGTGTCTGTGTTTGCACGTATATATGTGTATGTGTGTATATGCGCGTGTGCATATGTGTGTATACACACCCATCCCATACATGACTGTGTATGTGGCGTGTATACATATGTGTGTACTCATGTGTATGTGTATACGCGTGTGTCTATATACACACACACCCCGTACATGCATGTGTATGTGGCGTGTATATGTGTGTGCTCACGTGTATGTGTGTATACATGTGTATACACATGTAGATATATATGTGTCTATACACACCCCCATCCATGCATGTGTATGTGGTGTGTATACGTATGTGTATACGTGTGTGCTCACGTGTATGTGTGTATACGCGTGTGTGTGTATGTGTGTCTATACACACCCCCATCCATGCATGTGTGTGCGGTGTGTGCACGTGTGTATGTGCGCGTGCCTGTGTCTATGGATGTGTGTGTGTGTCTGCATGTACACCCGCCCCATTCACGCATGTGTCTATTGTGTGCACACATATGTGGACATGCATGTGCGGACGGATGACTGCATGTGCTTATGTGTGTCTCCGTGTGTCTGCATGTGTGTATGTGTGTATGTACGTATACACTCACCCCCATACATATACGTGTGTGTTGTGTGTGTGTGTGTGTCTCTATGGGCATGTGCGTGTATGGATGTGTGTGCGTGTTAAGGTGTTCATGCATGTATGGATGTGTGTGCGTGTATAGGTGTGTCTGTGTGCATGTGTGTTGTGTGTGTGCATATGTGTATGTGTGTCCATGTGCCTGTGTGTGCATGTGCTCACATATATGTGTGTGTGTCTCTATGGGCATGTGCGTGCATGCATAGGTGTACGTGTATAGGTGTGTCTGTGTGCATGTGTGTATTGTATGTGTATGTGTGTGCATATGTGTATGTGTGTCCATGTGCCTGTGTGTGTGTGCTCACATGTGTGTGTGTGTGTGTATGTGTGTTGGGGGCATATGTCTCCCTGGGGGCTACTGGCTTACGCAGCTTTGCATTGCCTTAATAAAATAACATAGTCTGGGGGATTAAGTGACAGATTTCTTTGTCATAGCCCTGGAGACCAGATATCTGAGGTCAAGGGGTCCCAGGGCTGAGCTCCCTGCAGAGGCTCCGGGGAGGGTCCTCCCCGCCTCTTCCAGCTTCCGGGGGCTCCGGGCGTCCGTCCCTGGGCTGGTGGCCGCCTCCCTCCCGTCTCTGCCTCTGCCTCCACATGGCTTCTCCTCTGCATCCCTGCCTCCCCTTTTCTGTCTCTTTCAAGGACGCTGTCCTTGGGTTTAGGGCCACCCGCACCCAGGAGGACGTTGTTTCAGACCCTTCACTCCGTCGCATACTGCGAAGAACCCTGTTTCCAGAGAAGGCCCGATGCTCAGGTCCTGTGATGGTTTGTGGGGGAGGGTGGAGAGAGACCAGCGTTCATTCCACCCCAGCTAGCTCCATCATCTCCTCGGAGGAGTGTGTAGAGGCTTCCCAGGGCGGGTTTTCAGGGGCCGCTACAGCAAGGACCACAGGTTGCTTCTGTCTGCCTCTCCGTGTCGAGACCAGTCCCATGACCTCAGCTGGTGACCAGAGGGCCTGGGAGATGCAGGAGCTCTAGAAGGGGACGGAGCTTCCTTCACATCTCAGGGTGCTGCCCCGCCCCCCACGTCCTGCCTCTTCTCTGCCCTCAGCTGTCCTGGGGCCAAGGCTGCCGCCACCTCTGGGATCACATCAGGCCCCTGAGTAAGGAGGAGTCACTGACCACAGGCAGGAAGAGACCGCCTCTCAGGGAGACCCGGTGAAGGAAGCGGGCTGCAGGCTGCAGCACTGTTACCTGACCCCCCCTTCAAGCCCTCCTAAACATACAGCCTTGGTGGAACCGCATTAGAGGGGCTTGTGGGTACAGGAGACAGTGGAAGAGAAGGAGGCACTAAGTCATATGGAGAAGTAGTTAGCCTTTCACCACTGAGCCCCAATTTAGCGTGCGGATTTTTCATAGCTTTTCAGGGGAAGCACGTGTTCTTCCATTTCTAGTTTGCTGAGAGCTTTTAATCTTCAGGGGTGTCAAAATGCTGTCAAAATATTCAGAAAAGAGAAACAAAAGTTGGGACTTCCCTGGGGGTCCACTGGTTAAGACTCCGTGTTTTCAGTGTAGGAGACACGGGTTTGATCCCTGCTCTGGGTCCGAACATCCTGCACGCCACATGGTATAGCCAGAAGAGAAAAAAATAAATGAAAAAAGTCTCAAAATATTTCCTGCTTCTGTTGAGGAGATCATCAGTTTTCTGTTAAAAAGGGTGAATTATAGTGATGGTTAAAATAGCCTTGCATTCTTAGAGTAAGCGTCTTGGGTCAAGAGGTATTACCAGGCTTATATGTTGCCCTAGTTTACATACTCGCATTTTGTAAAGGAATTTTGTGTCTATGTGATAAGGCATATCGGCCTCTAGTTTCAGTTCAGTTCAGTTGCTCAGTCGTGTCTGACTCTTTGCGACCCCATGGACTGCAGCACGCCAGGCCTCCCTGTCCATCACCAACTCCCGGAGCTTGCTCAAGCTCATGATCATGGAGTCGGTGATGCCATCCAGCCATCTCCTCCTCCGTCTTCCCCTTCTCCTCCCGCCTTAAACCTTTCCCAGCGTCAGTGTCTTTTCAAGTGAGTCAGCTCTTCTCATCAGGTGGCCAAAGTCTTGGAGCTTCAGCTTCAGCTTCAGTCCTTCCAATGAATATTCGGGACTGATTTTCTTTAAGATGGACTGGTTGGATCTTGCAGACCAAGGGAGTCTCAAGAGTCTTTTTCTAAAACCAGTTCAAAAGCATCAATTCTTCAGCGCTCAGCTTTCTTCATAGCCCAACTCTCACATCCATACACGACTCCTGGAAAAAAAAAAAATCATAGCTTTGACTAGAGTGTCTCTAGTTTACTTTTATTATTATTCATTTATTATTCTTATTTATTTTGGGCTTCCCTGGTGGCTCAGACAGTAAAGAATCTGCCTGCAATACAGAAGACCTGGGTTCAGACCCTGGGTCAGTAAGACTCCCTGGAAAAGGGAACAGCAACCTGCTCCAGTATCCTTGCCTGGAGTGTCCCATGGACGGAGAGAGGAGCCTGGCGGGCTACAGTCCATGGGGTCACAAAGAGTCGGACACGACTGAGTGACCGAACTGAACGGCTGTTTTAACAGACTTCCCTATTCCTTTCATCATCTGCCACGTATGGCGCGACTTCTTTCTTTAACATTTATTTGGGTCTTACTTGTGGCACTCGGGTTGCTCAATAGTTGTGCTGTGTGGGCTCACTTGCCCCAAAGCGTGTGAGATCTTAGTTCCGTGACCAGGGATAGAACTCACGTCCGCTACACTGGAAGGTGGGTTCTTAACCACTTAGTTCCGCTACACTGGAAGGTGGATTCTTAACCACTGGACCACCAGGGAGGTCCCAACGGGACGATTTCTAAGCCCGGATATTTCTGGTCAGAGGCAACACATTCCTGCTTCTCTGTGTGTCTACTACCATTTTATCAGGTGCCATCCCGTAAACCCATCCCGTAAACCCATCCCGTAAAGGGTGGGTTGGTGAAGGTCGGCTCTGCTCGCCTTCTTTAAAGATGGTTGGGCTTTCCCAGGTGGCACAGCAGTAAAGAATCCTCCTGCCAAAGCTGGAGATGTAACAGACGTGGGTCCCATCCCTGGGTGGGGAAGATGCCCTGGAGGAGGGTATGGCAACCCACTCTAGTACTCTGGCCTGGAGAATCCCATGGACAGAGGAGCCTGGCAGGCTGCAGTCCCCGGGGTCGCAAAGAGTCGGATACAGCTGAAGCGACTTAGCACGCACGCATGCAGTGTTCCTTTCAGCCGTAGAGCAAAGTGGATCAGCCGTACGAACACAGCTTTCTTCAACATGTGCGGCTGAGAAAGGTACATTTCCTAACAATAAGGATGGGAGAGGTGACCTACTTTCCCGATGTTTTCCCCTCATCGTTGGTGAGAAGGTGGGATCACTAAGATGCTACAAATTCCTGACTTTGAGTTTGTACAAATTCGTGGTTGCTCCTGGCAACCGCATCTCCGCCTAGAACTCAGCTTGCCAAAGGCTGACTCCCCCACACACAGTTTAAGAGTTGTGTGTCTCTCTCCCACTCTGTAGCCATCTCTGATCCAGACCCACCGATTAAGAACTTAAGGATAGATCCAGAAAGAAAAAGATTGGTCTGGGACCAGCACGGAAACGTTTCTGAAATTGGGTGTTACGTCAATTCGAAAATTTTAAGAAAGGTAAGACGTCTTCAATGCACTTAGCATCACAGAGACATGGGTTCCACCCTTGGGCCCAGGGGTCATTTATGGGCACCACCGCTCAAGACATCCACAGTGATACCTACTGGACACGACTCGTGTGAAAAGGGGCTGAGATATTGCAGCTGGACGGACAAGCCCAGTTGAAAATGATGTGGTTGTTCAGGCACTCAGTCGTGTCTGAGTCTTTGCAACCCCATGGACTACATCAGGCCAGGCTTCCCTGTCCATCACCAACTCCTGGGGCTTGCTGAAACTCATGTCCATCGAGTTGGTGATGCCATCTACCCATCTCATCCTCTGTTGTCCCCTTCTCCTCCTGCCCTCAATCTTTCCCAGCATCAGGGTCTTTTCGAATGAGTCAGTTCTTCGCATCAGGTAGCCAAAATATTGGAGTTTCAGCTTCAACCTCAGTCCTTCCAGTGAAAGTTCAGTGTTGATTTCCTTTAGGATGGACTGGTTGGATCTCCAGGTGACTTGATTTTATTGCAAATAAATTGCTTCCTCTCTCTCAGGCAACAAAGAACCCCTATTGCACTCTTGGCGACTTGTCATGCGAAGTGAAAAACTACACCGTGAAGGTGATGAAAGGCCAACCGTTCTCTGACTGGATTCTGTATCCAAAACAAGGTGAGGGGTGGATGCTCTGTGGGGGTTTCGTTTGCTTTTGATCACCCGTTAGCGTTCTGAATGCTGAGATAATTACTTTAAACTTGGATGGATGGGTCATAGCTTTGTGGGAAAAAGGCCATTTCTTGAGAGTCCCTTGGACTGCAAGGAGATCCAACCAGTCCATCCGAAAGGAAATCAGTCCAACCAGTGTTCACTGGAAGGACTGATGTTGAAGCTGGAGCTCCAATACTTTGACCACCCGATGCGAAGAGCTGACTCATTTGAAAAGACCCTGATGCTGGGAAAGATTGAAGGCAGGAGGAGAAGGGGACGACAGAGGATGAGATGGTTGGATGGCATCACCGACTCCATGGACATAAGTTTGTGATGGGAGCTGGTGATGAACAGGGAGGCCTTGCGTGCTGCAGTCCATGGGATCGCAAAGAGTCGGACACGACTGAGCGACTGAACTGCACTGAACTGATGTTCAAATTCGTGTCCACTGAGTCCTTGAGGATTGACTGGTTATCTCTCCTTGCAGTCCACGTTAATGTCCGCCGTAGAGCACACGGACTCCGCGGTATACACGTCTATTCTTTCTCATAATGACGGTTTTTCTCGGAAGAGAGGGTACGGTTCCCTGTGGTCCACAGAGCCGGACCCTGGTGTTTATCGAGGAGCTCACTTTCCCCTCCCCTCCCTTTTCTTGGCGAACCCCAAGGCAACCCCCGGGCGGCCGCGGACAACCTGACCTGCCGGGTGCACGACGTGGATCAGCTCAGCTGCAGCTGGGCGGTGGGCGAGGAGGCCCCAGCGGACGTGCAATACCAGTTCTACCTGCAGCAGTCCGTGTAGGCGTGACCTCGCGCTCCGCGGGGCTCCGACCCCAAGGCCCGCCGCCCCAAACCCCAGGGGCGCGCTTCAGGATCGGGCTTTAGGGGGCGGGCCTTCAGGGGCGGGGCTTCAGGGTGGGGCGGGGCTTTGAGACGGGGTTTCAGGGGCGGGGCTTCAGGACGGGGCTTTAGGGGGCGGGCCTTCAGGGGCGGGCCTTCGGGGCGGGGCTTCAGGGGCAAGGCTTTGGGGCGGGGCTTTGTGTAGGGCGGGGCTTCAGGAGGGGGCGGGGCTTTGGGACGGGATTTCAGGACGGGGCTTTAGAGGGCGGGCCTTCAGGGGTGGGCCTTCTGGCCTGGGCTTCAGGGATGAAGCTTCAGGGGCGAGGTTTTGGGGGCGGGGCTTCAGGACGGGGCCTTCGGGGCGGGGCTTTGGGGGCGGGCCTTCATGGGGCGGGGCGGGGCTTCAGGGACAGGGCATTGGGCCGGGGTTTCAGGGGCGGGGCCTTAGGGACGGAGCTTCAGGGTCGCCGCCCCCTGACCCAGCCCCACGTGCCCGCTGCCGGTCCAGGGAGACGTGGCAGTGTCCCAAGTACACGCAGAACCAGCAGGGCGTCAACGTCCAGTGCCATTTTGACAGCATCTCCCTTCATCCTCAACGCCAAGCTCAGTTTCGTTTCCTGGTGAATGGTACCAGCGGTGACTCCGAAATCCCCTGCCGCGTAATGATTCATAGATTGCAAGAAATTGGTGAGAAAACGTGAAAACCTCCTTCGCGTGCCCCCCCGCCTCCCCTGCAGTTCCTTGTCTTTGCGATGCTGGCATCTTGTGGCGGAGAGTGGGGCAGGGTACCCCACCCTTGGAACCAAAGGGTAACCTAAGGGTAACACCAAGGGTCTTTGGTTACAAGACCCTTGGAACTAAATGCCTCAAGCTGGGGACTGTGTGTTACTCACCCAGCCGTGTCTGGCTCTTTGCGACCCCGTGGGCTGCAGCACGCCGGGCTTCCCTGTCCATCACCAACTCCCAGAGTCCACCCAAACCCATGTCCATTGAGTCGCTGATGCCATCTAACCATCTCATCCTCTGTTGTCCCTTTCTCCTCCCGCCTTAAATCTTTCCCAGCGTCAGGGTCTTTTCAAGTGAGTCAGTTCTTTGCATCAGGTGGCCGAAGGATTGGAGTTTCAGCTTCAGCATCAGTCCTACCAGTGAATATTCAGGGTTGATTTCCACAGACTCTAGGGCACTCGGATTTCAGTCGTTGCAGCTCATGGGCTCGCTGGTTCTGGCTCCCAGGCTCCAGAGCACAGTCTCAACAGTTGTAGCCCACGGGCGTAGCTGCTCCAGGGGATGTGGGATCTTCCCGGACCAGGGATTGAACTCCAGTCCTCTGCACTGGCAGATGGATTTGTATCCACTGGATGGCTCCACAGGGAGGAAGTCCTAGGAGGCCTGTCTTAAAATTATCTATGGGAACCATTTTTTTTTTTCCTGTGCTTTACCCATTGAAGTGTTTGTTTGTTTTTTCCTCTCCTAGAAATATTAGCTGCCCCGAACATCACAAAAAAGTGGTGTAACGAAAACGACTCTTTCATGGAATGGGAAGTAAGGAGTCTCTTTACTGAAGACACCAAGTATGAGCTTGAGATACAGAAGGTACGCATGCCACCTCCCGGGTGGGCATCTCTTGTGGTCTGATGCCGCGGACTCTGGAGTTTTGGGGGGAGTCAAAGCGTCCGAAGCAAAGAGGAACCGTGAGATAACTGAGCTGCGGTGAAACCCAAAGCGATTGGCTGTTTGGGACTCCCCCCCGCCCCGCCCCCCCGCCCCGCCGTCTGTCTGTCGGTTAAGACATCCCCTTTCAGTGCCGGGAGTGTGAGTTGAATGCCTGGTTGGGGACCTAAGATCCCACATGCCTCGAGGCAAAAAAAAAAAAAGAGCATAAGAGAGAAGCAATATTGAAACAGATTCAATAAGGACTTTAAGAATGGTCCAGAAAGAAAAAAAAAATTTGAGAGAGCAAAAACAAAAAAAAGGAATTGGGTGTTTGAAAGACTGGCCTTGGAAAAGAAGTCAGAACTTGCAGGAGTTTTCTGTCGTGTTCGGGGTGGAGGAGACATGCTCAGCTGTCGCTGTTCAGGAGACAAATGACGTGATAGAAAAAAAAAAAACAAACGAGGCTGAAACAGACACTGGGGAAACCCTCCGATCGAACGTCACGTGCATGCGTCTGTGGTAACTCCCGGCAGTCCTATCCGACACTTTGCTCCCCCATGGACTGCAGCCTGCCAGGCTCCTCTGTCCATGGGATGCTCCAGGCAAGAACGCTGGAGTGGGTTTGCCCGTCCTCCTGTAGGGGATCTTTCTGACCCAGGATCGAACCCGAGTGTCTTACGTCCCCTGCACTGGCAGGCAGGTTCTTTACCACTGGCATCACCTGGTCGTATGTCAGAGAGCCTGCAGTTTCCGTGTGAGAAATGAAATCCTTCCTCCCCATGAGCCTGGGTGTTCGTAGAACCTACGCGTATAATGGTCCCCAAGTTCGACACCACTTGAGGAACAGGATGCCTGAAATATGGCCACAGAGAGGAATCCTATCCACCAAGAACTGGAGGGTCCTATTTTACAATAGCCTGGACGTGGAGGCCACCTAGATGTCCTTTGGCAGAGGAACGCATAAACAAGATGTGATTCACACATAGACGATGGAATATCACTCAGTCATGAGAAGGAGTGCATTTGAGTCAGTTCTACTGAGGCGCGCGAACCTAGAGCTTCTTATACAGAGCACAGTAAGTCAGAAAGAGAAAAGCAAATGTCGTACATTAACGCCTGTACAGGGGAGGAGTTTGTCTCAGATGGTACAAAATCAGCCTGCAACGCAGGAGACCTGGGTTCGATCCCTGAGTCGGGAAGGTCCCCTGGAGGAGGGCCTGGCAACCCACTCCAGGATTCTTGCCTGGAGAATCCCATGGACGGAGGAGCCTCAGGGGCTACAGTCCATGGGGTCGGGGAGAGTCAGAAACGACCCAGTGCACGCACGGCCGCAGTGCGTGTATATAAATCCCGAGCTCCTCATTGGTCCTTCCCCCAGGTGCTTTTTCATCCATGGACACATTATAAGTAGTCGCCTCTATTTATTACTTTCGGGGACTTCTCTGGTGGCTCAGATGGTAAAGAATCCGCCTGCCAGCACAGAAGACCCAGGTTCGATCCCTGGGTCGGGAAGACCCCCTGGAGAAGGGCCTGGCAACCCACTCCAGGGTTGTGGCCTGGACGGTCCCATACGTATGACGTCTGTGATTTCTGTTCAGTGAGTGGTTAGTGCCGACTTTTCTGTGGCCATGAAACCGCTCGGACCGATGAGAGCCTTTCTTGGGTCTGGATCAGACTCCCACGCCCTCCTGTTCTCTTACAGGGCACGGACCTCGCCTACAAAGAGGAGGTGGGTATCCACCCCGTGCGCCCCCCGCAATCTGCCGTCCCAAGCACAGGCTCCTCATTTCAATCAGTGTCCAGACCCTCTGAGACAAAGCTCCCCATTGCTTGGACCGGGCGTTATCACCTACATACCCCTCCTTCGCGGCTACATCCCTCGGGACTCGGTGACAGCATCGTCACACCCAACTAACTGCATCTAATCCGCAGAGGCTGCCGCTCCCACCGGAGTCATGAACCCGTCTCCGTTGTCCCTCTGTCTCTGCGCCTCCCTCCCGTCTCTGCCTCCGCCTCCACGTGGCTTCTCCTCTCTGTCTGTGTCTCCCCTCTTGTGTGTCTTATCAGGACCCTGTCGTGGAGTTTAGGGCCACCCCCATCCAGGAGGACCTCATCTCAGACCCTGCACCCCATCACCTCTGCAGAGACCCTGTTCCGTAATAAAGGCGTCTTCTGAGGCTCTGAGCGTTAGGACCCCCCACACGTGAATCTGGAGAGGCCCCGCTCGCCCCTTGCCAAGCCCCCGTTCTGCAGCCCCAGACCTGCAGGGGTCTCTCCCCTCCGTCTGCTTGATTTTTCACTGCAGACGGAGCTCAAGTCCTTGAGGCTGAGGAACCCGGGACCCTACACGGTGAAGGTCAAGGCCATGGACTCCCTGTTTTCCGGGAGAAGACCGCCGGGCCAGTGGAGCGCCCCGCAGCACCTCGGTAAGGGGGATGCCCCTCGCGCCTCTCCAGGGGTGGGCAGGGGGTGGGCGGGTGGGTGTGTGTTGCGGCAGGGATCACGGAGGCATGGATCCCTGGCGGGCAGCAGCCTGCTGGACATGTTGACCATCACTGCCCCTTCATGCGCCTGCTCCAGGGAGAGGGGACCATCCACCCGCCTTGACCTGGTCCCCCAGAGAGGGCTCTGGGGACCAAGGCCGAACTGCGGAGGGCGGGAGACAGCAGGTGGTCCTGGGAGAGCACCCCTGCCCCCCACATCCCACTCAACCCCACACCCCAGCCCAGCCCATCATACGGAAGGTGTGGCCTAGTATCAGGGGTCTGTCTCCCACCCAAAGTCCCCCTGGGGGTGGGCTGGTATCAGGGTCTGTCTCCCACCCAAAGTCCCCCTGGGGGTGGGCTGGTATCAGGGTCTGTCTCCCACCCAAAGTCCCCCTGGGGGTGGGCTGGTATCAGGGTCTGTCTCCCATCCGAAGTCCCCCTGGGGGTGGGCTGGTATCAGGGTCTCTGTGTCTCCAACCCAAAGTCCCCCTGGGGATGGGTTTTCCTCCCCAGTTAGAAGGCTTTCCCCAGTTAACAGCTGCTGGGTGTCCCTGAGCTCTGCTCCAAAGCCGCACCTCCTATCTGGCCCCAGGCTGCACAGCATTCCTGACCTGACCCAGCAGGAAACCTGGGGCTCCAGGCTGAGGCCGTGAGTGTCCTGGTGCAAGGCGGAGGGCTGAGGCTGTAACAAATGACCACAGACAGGGGCTTAAGCAACAGACACACACCCTCCTCGAGTCGTGGACACCTAACGTCTGAGGTCAAGGGGTCCCAGGGCTGAGCTCCGTCCAGAGGCTCCAGGGGAGGGTCCTTCCCGCCTCTTCCAGCTTCTGCGGCCTCTGGGCATCCATCCCTGGGCTGGTGGCTCCCATCCTTGGTAGACTTTGCGCCCAAGTTTTTCCATGGAGATACACAAGGTGCGCGTGGAGACGGCCATTGCCGAAACTCTCAGAAGATAAACTTTTTAATGCATCAAAAAAAAAAAAATCCAAAGGGATGTGAAAAATCCCTGATGATCAAAAATTAAATTCAAAGGCTGAAGCAGGGGCGCACTCAGGACACCACAGGCAAGGCGGTGGGGATGTTTCACATGGGAAACACCAGCCCAAGGGATCCCAGTGGCACGTGCTGCGTCCTGTGTCCACGGGATTCTCCAGGCCAGAATACTGGAGTGGGCTGCCATTCCTTTCTCCAGGGGAATCTTCCCGACCCAGGGACCCAACCCGGGTCTCCCGCATGGCAGGCACATTTTGTGCGCCAGGCTCCATCTGGTGGTCAGTGGCGGGGGCAGCCGTTGGGTAGTGGTATTCTGGCCACTCGGGAAGGATTCCTGCGTGGCCCGGGCGGCGGGCGCAGGTGGCTGATGTCCACGGCGTGCATCGCGCTCCTGGGCGCGCCCCTGAGTCCCCAGACCCGCAGGGAGGCCGCGTCCCGGACCCCCGCCCGACGTTTCCAGCCCGCCCCTTCTTCCGCAGACTGTGGCAGCAAGAACGCGTCCTTCCCGTTCTGGCTGGTGTACCTGCTGGCCCCGCTCGGGGCGCTGCTCCTGGTGGGGCTCGTGTTCCTCTGTCGCAGGTGAGCCCCGCGCGCCCGCCCTCCCGGGTTTGCGCTCCGGAAAGTTTTTTTCTGAAGGGGGGCACGGGCAACCCACTCCAGTATCCGCTGTCTGGAGAATCCCCACGGACACAGGAGCCCCCCCTGAGCGGCTGACACTTTGTGCAGCGCGACCCGCAGGCCCGGCGGCGCGCGCTCCCGCCCGGACCCGTGCGCCCTGCGTCGTGGCCGCGCACCCCGGGGTCTCCGGCCGCCGCTCCCAGTGTCCCCAGCGGTCTTTTATCGACAGGACCCCGGTTTCCCCCGGCTCTTCTCTGCCTCCTGCAGAAGCCAAGGAGCCCAAAGTCCACAGTGCGCCATCCGGGGGGCGCGGGGGTGTCCCTGCCTCCCCGGGCCCCCAGTGCGCGTGGGGCGCGCTGTCTGCGGCCAGGCTCCGCGGCTGGTCCCCGCACGCCCCCCGCACTGTGCTCCTCACTCCTCGCCGCGACGCTCTGGGCCCGCACCCCGCCGCGCCCAGCAACCTCCGCACTGGCCTCAGGGAGCCTTCCTGAGCCCAGCAGACAGGCAGCAGGCGGACGCGGCGGCGCGCCGCCCTTTCACCCCAGACCGCGCCCCCGCGGGGCCTTCCCAACGCCTGCGCCCTCGGCCTCATCCGTGCGCCCCTGGGGCTCGGTGCAGCTCCTGCCTCGCGAAGCTGCTGGTTTCACAGGCACACACACACACGCACACACACACGGACAGAGACACACAGAGACACCCACACAGACACACACACACATAGACACACAGACACACACGGACAGGCATACACACACACACACAGACACACACACAGACATGCCGAGAAACACGCAGACACACACAGACACAGACACACACAGACACACAGAGACAGGCACACACACACGACCCCATACATATACACACAGAGACACACACTTGGACACAAACACAGACACACACACACAGACACACAGACATAGAACCACACGGACAGACATACACACAGACACACATATACAGACATACCCAGAAACACACAGACACACACAGACACACAGAGACAGACACACACACACACGACCCCATACATATACACATAGAGACACACACAGATATACAGACAAAACGTAGGCACACACGGACAGACATACGCAGAAACACATTGACACACACAGATACACACGACCCCATACATAGAGACACAGACGCACACATACACGGACATACACACATATACACAGACATACCCAGAAACACACAGACACACATGACCCCATATATAGACACACACACACACACAGACACACACACACACACACACCCCAGCCAGGGGCTACGATTGGGAGTGGATAGGCCGCAGCCCGAAAGGAGGGGGACCACCTGCTCCCCGTAGACGCCACTGGGAGTGAGGAGGTTGCCATGGTGATGGGATGGGGCGGCCTCCATCCTTACAGGATCTCGGGGGAGGTGCCCAGGGGGAGCTGATTGAGCCGCCGGGGCTCTGCTAAGGCTCTGATTTCTGTCTCCGGATGGTGGGGGGCGGGGCTTGGGAACGAAGACCCCCCCCCCCGCCCCCCGCCAACGGAGGGCGGAGTCCGAGTGCTTGCAGGCTTCGCCGGGGCCCTCTGGGGGGCGCCGCGGCAGCGCCATGCCGCGCGGGTTTCACACCCGCCGCGCGGCTCTTCTCCTCCGAGGTGGCCGGTGGTGCAGAAGCTCTTCCCGCGTGTCCCTCACGTGAAAGACCCGGTCGGCGACAGCTTTCAGAACGAGAGGATGGTAAGCGGTAGGCGCTGCGCGGGGCTGCCGCGGGGTGGGGGCGGTCTGGGGCCGTGCGCCCCGCCCAGGGATCGGGGGCGGAGGGGGGCGCGCTTCCCGCTGGCCGCCGGTGGCCGAGCAACGTGATGGGCAGGGGAGCTCGCCCCAGGGGCGCGGGTCTGAGAGCCACCCTCCCGAGGCAGGGTGCCCTGTCCGGGCCCCTGCGCTATCCGAGGCTTTCCGCCCCGCACCGTGCGCCTCCACTTACCCCCAGCCCCTGCGCCCTGCAGATGGCCTGGGACCCCGAGCAGGAGAGGCAGGAGGAGTGTCCGGTGGTCCAGGTGCAGGTGTTGGGGGAAGCATGAATCTGATGCAACCGGGGGCTTCGTTTTTCCGCCCGGGAGGAGGACGCACAGCCGGGCCCGGTTGGGCGCGGTCGTTTGCTGCACAGTTGAGGATGGCAAGGCCTGGCGCACCTGACTGGAGGGTTGCCTCTGTTGTGCTTATTTCTCAAATAAAGGGCCCCCTGTCACGGGCCCCCTGGAGGTGGGGGGACACCCCGCAATGCCGCACAGCCTCCTGGACACTCCCAAATGTCCGCTGTGTTGGCTGGCCTAGTTTGTCTTTAAATGGTTGCATTCCCATTTTGTGTGGTAGTCATTCATTTCCCCTTTAAATAACTTGAGATGTGCACACACACACACACACACACACACACACACCCCTCCCTCTACCTGAGCTATAAGGCTGAGTGTGTGAGACGGGGGGCAGGTAGACTTGGGGTGCAGAACTGCCTCCAGAGACAGCGGGTGGTGGCCCCGGGCGGGGGGAGACACCAACCCCCTTGAAAGCTAAGAAGGTAGGGACTCCCCCTGCAGAGCGGGAGAGCCAGGGTCGGGAAGGGTGCCCTGGAGGAGGGCATAGCAACCCACTCCAGTGTTTCTGCCTGGAGAACCCCATTGACAGAGGAGCCAGGTAGTCCATGGGGTCGCACAGAGATGACTGAAGTAACATATACACACACACAGAAAAGCCAGGGGAAAGGACTCAGCCCGCACGCGCACACACACACTCAGACACACAGATAACCCAGGGGAAAGGACTCAGCCTGCACGCACACACACACACACACACACACACACAGAAAAGCCAGGGGAAAGGACTCAGCCCGCACACACACACACACACAGAAAAGCCAGGGGAAAGGACTCAGCCTGCACACAGACACACACACACACAGAAAACCTAGGGGAAAGGACTCAGCCTGCGCGCATGCGCGCGCACACAGACACAGAGACACACACAGAGGAAACCCAGGGGAAAGGACTCAGCCCGCCCCCTACAGAACTCAGGGCTTCTCAGGAGAGACCTCAGACCTCTTTACTCTTGTTTACACGCTTCAGTTTCTGGCTGCAAAGAACTCACCCCAAACCGCAGAGGCAGGGTTGCCACGCCTGAGGGAGGGAAGCCAGCCGAGCGAGCACCTGTGGTTATTCCAGAGCACCTGTGGTTATTCCACTGGCCGTGCTTAAGGCACCCGGTAACACGTGCCCCGAGTCTGCCCCCGCCATCAGCGGAGGTCTGGGCTGACAGGTTCCTGACTCGGCGGCTAGGCCCGGTTGGAAATCAGGACACTTCTGCCTGGTGGGTGCCGGACTCAACCCCCCTGGGTGAGTGCGGGGCGGTCTCATCCTGGTCAGGCAGTGTGGGCTGGGCGACCTTGGGGACAGCGGGCTCCAACTTCCTGTTCCCGGAGTGACCTCACCCTGATCTGCAGATTATCCAAGCCCTGCCTTCTAAGACAGCCTGGCGGCGGGGCCCTGTGACCCGCAGACCACCCCCACCCGCTGGGTCCTGACAGCTGCAAGGGGAGCCGAGGGACGCCTCTGTGTGCACCTGCTGAGGGCTCAGGCTGCTGCTGACCCCACAGACACGCTCCCCGACCCCTAGACACCCCCAGGGGGCCTCAGAGCCCATCCCACGCACCGCCACAGCCCCCACCCTGACACAGCCCCCACCCTGACATCGGCCGGGGAGGCCTGGTCGGTCCCCGGCGGAGTTTTGTCCCTGCAGTATTAGGGGTCAGGTTTCTGCAGAAATGCTGAGCTGCACAGGGCTGGGGGGAGGGGGTGTGTGTGTTCAGTCCGCCAGTCATGTCTGCCACCCTGTGGGCTGTGGCCCACCAGGCCCCTCTGTCCATGGGATTCTCCAAGCAGGAAGACTGGAGTGGGTTGCTGTTTCCATAGCCAGAGGATCTTCACCACCCAGGGATGGAACCCAGTTCTGTGACATTGCAAGGGTGACAGCTGAGAGCCTAAAAGCTGGTGAAGAATCCGCCTGCAATGCAGGGGACCTGGGTAGGGGAGGTCCCTTGGAGAAGGGATTGGCAACCCACTCCAGTGTTCTCCCCTGGAAAATCTCACGCACAGAGGAGCTTGTTGGGCTTCAACCTGTGTGGTCACACAACTTAGCAACTACACCACCAGGGAAGCCCCAGGGTGCCCACCTTAGAGGGGATCCCACAGTGAACCCTGGGCACGGGTGGATCACACAGCTGCCCCCACATTGGGGGTCCTGTGTGGTTAAATCCCAGCTACAGTTGAGAAGGCTGAGAGCCCAAGGATTGATGCTTCTGAACTGTGGTGCTGGAGAAGCCTCTAGTCCCTTGGACTGCAAGGAGATCCAACCAGTCCATCCTAAAGGAAATCAGTCCTATTCACTGGAAGGACTGATGCCCAAGCTGAAGCTCCAATCCTCTGGCCACCTGATTCGAAGAACTGACTCTTTGGAAAAGACCTTGATGCTGGGAAAGACTGAAGGCAGGAGAAGGGGACGGCAGAGATGGCTGGATGGCATCACTGACTGGATGGACCTGAGCTTGAGCAAATTCCGGGAGTTGGTGATGGACAGGGAGGCCTGGTCTCCCACCTGGAGACCCTGTGGTCGGCTCATGGACTGCCCCTCAAAGCCTCTCTGCTCAGAAACGAGACCAGCGCCTCTGTGTCCTGATTTTATTGTTCCGCAGCGGAAATGCCCGACGAAGAAACATAATCGCGAGTATTCGGCTGTGCAAAAGAGAGGATAGTGCTTAAGTACAAATGGAGACATGATTTTCTTAAATAAATACTTAAACACGGCTCGGTCCTACAAGCACCTGGAGTCTAGGTCTGGTGTGCGGAGCTGCCTCGACTGTGGACCCATGGAGACCCCCCCCGATTGCCCTCTCCCCCCACCCCAATCAACACGTGGACCCAGGGCCGATGGTCTGCCAGTGAGGAGCCCCCGGCGCGGGGCGGCCCGGCCCCGGCAGGGACGCTGGAATTTCTCGAAGTCGGTGGTCCGTCACAGTGCGGGATGATGCTAGGTGGTCGCGGCGGGCGGCCCGGCTTTTAGATGACCTTCTTGAGCTCGTCGTAGAGGACCAGCACAAAGGCGCCGCCCATGCCGCGCAGCACGTTGGACCAGGCGCCCTTGAAGAAGGCCTTGCCGCCCTCGTCCTTGAGGATCTTCCGCCAGCAGTCCACGGTGCCCTTGTACATGATGTCGGCTGTGGGGAGACGGCGGGGTCACGGCGCGCTCGGACACGGCCCCCGGGGGACCCGGCAGAGCTGCTGAGGCCCGGGCCGCCGTATGCGCGCCAGGAGCTCTAGCGGAGAGGCGGCGGCCCTGGGCATGCGCTCTCGGGAGGGGATCGAGCCCAGGACGCCGGCCCCCACGAGGCTCGGGGACGCCAGGGCAAAGACCGAGGGAGCTGCGGGCGCCCGCGGGGGACGCCCTTATCAGATCCCAGGGCGCCAGAGGGCCCTGTGCCCGCCCCGCCCCATCCGCCGCCCCTCGCCCATCAGCGCAGCACCCCCCGCCCCCGCCCTCCCCGCGCCCGTCAGCGCTGCCCTGAGCGCGGCCGGTACCTCCTTTGCGCCCCGACTGCATCATCATGCGGCGCCGCACGGTGTCGAAGGGGTAGGAGACCACGCCCGCCACGGCCGTCACGGTCTGCGCGATCATCCAGCTCACCACGATGTGCGTGTTCTTGGGGTCTGGGAGCATGCCTGCGGGGGCGCACGGGGTGAGGCCCCAGGGCCGCCCACACCTCCACGTGGAGTTCCCAGCTCCTCCGGGGACACTCGCCGGGTCGGACTGGGGTCAGCACACGCCCTGCCAGCCGGCGGGACGGGCCCCGCTGGCAAGGAGGGGACGCTCTGTAAACGGTGCCAGCCGGCCCGGCCCCGCCTCCGGGGCGGCTCACCTACAGGGACTGAGCGGCGCCGTCCCCCAGGTCGTGGTGGAGCCCCAAACCCCGGGACTAGAGGATGGAAGTGCACTTTAAGGAACGCCACCGTCTCTAACTGTAGGTGTGTAGGGGAAACCAAACATTTCACAGACAAAACCAGGATCACACAGAAAGATGCTAACTCACTACAACTGGGGGCCCTTAACAGGTCAGGGCAGACAGACACACAGGGAGGGGCGGTGAGGAGGGAAGGCTCCGGAGGGACCGGCCCCGCCCCCACCTGGGTCTGACTCCAGCCTCCAGGACCGGGGGCAATAAAGCTGTGCTGCCCTTTCTGTGCTATCTGTCCAGGCCAACCAGGAATCCCTCTTATCCATGGTGATGAATTTACATGTATTCCTAACCCTCAGGAACCTAGAAGGAAGCTGTCTTTGGAAATGAGGGTGGTGGCTCAGATGCTAAAGGATCTGCCTGCAATGCGGGAGACCCGGGTTCTTTTCCTGGGTCGAGAAGATCCCCTGGAGAAGGAAACGGCAATGCACTCCAGCACTCTTGCCTGGAAAATCCCATGGATGGAGGAGCCTGATAGGCTACAGTCCATGGGGTCACAAAGAGTCGGACACGACTGAATGACTTCACTTTCACTTTCAAGAGAGAATGAAGGTGAAATGAGGTCACCAGGCGGCTCTGGGGTCAGACAGACACACCCAGAGGAAGCAGCTCATGAGGACTCAGGGAGTCCACTCGCCCAGGAGAGAGCCCCGCCCACCCCTGGGTCTCAGCCTCCAGCTGCTGGGGCTGGGAGCCCTCAGCTATCAGCAGCTGAGGTGCCTCCGCCCTCCCCCCAGGACTAGCCCCTGCCCCAGGGAGCAGAAGGCCCCTGCCCTCCCGGTGCCGCCCCCACCGTCGCCTCCGGCAGGGAGCTCACCCTTGGCGGTGTCGTAGATGCCGAAGTAGGCGGCGCGGTAGATGATGATACCCTGCACCGACACGTTGAAGCCCTGGTACAGCCCGCGGATGCCGTCGGACTTGGTGATCTTCACCAGACAGTCTCCCAGGCCCCTGAACTCGCGCTCACTGCCCGACTTGCCCACGTCGGCCGCCAGGCGGGTTCGGGCGAAATCCAGCGGGTAGACGAAGCACAGGGAGGTGGCCCCGGCCGCGCCGCCCGAGGCCAGGTTGCCTGCGAAGTACCTCCAGAACTGCGTGTGCTTGTCCACGCCCCCCAGGAAGATCTGCTTGTACTTGTCCTTGAAAGCGAAGTTGAGGGCTTGCGTGGGGAAGTAGCGGATGACGTTGGCCAGGTTGCCCCGCCAGAAGGACAGCACGCCCTGCTCCTTGGGGATACGCACAATGCAGTCCACGATGCCCTTGTACTGCTTGTCGGCCGCGATCTGCTTGCTCGCGTGCTGCACCTGGGGGGCGGCGGAGGGAGACACAGGGCTCTACCGGGGGCCTGGGCACACCGCCGAGACTTAGAGGAGATTCTGGTGAAGCTCAGACAGCTCTGAGTGACTGCTCTGAAGAGGTGAGGGAAAGGTCAGTATGGGTGGGATTCTGGTCAACAGAAGTTCATACGAGCTGGGACATATTCTCGCGGAGCGTTTCTTACAGTCTCAAGGTGCATTCGTCACCGTGAAGGTTTTTAATGCTTTTTCACACACGACAGACAGGGAAGCTTGGCGTGCTGCACCCTGGGGCGGGAGTGAGGGGGAACAGGGCTTCACCCAGGGCCTAGGGCAGACCTCCATGGCCACTTATAAAAATACACGACCCGAGAGTGGCGAGTTACGATCTGGGGCAAGGCGAGGACTACACCCCCCGGGGGAGAGCAGCTCAGATAGCTGAGAGATTGAGCCAGAGGTGAGACTGGATGAGATTCTGGTCAATGGGAAGTTCCTAGAGCGAGCACACACTCTGGCAGAGCCTTTCTCAGAGCCTCAAGGAGCACTCGTCACAGTAAGAGTTTTTAGTGCTTTTCTAAATGATAGACAGGGAAGCCTGGCGTGCTGCAGCCCAGGGGGTCGGCAATGATCGGACACGTCTGAGTGACTGAACTGAAACATGAGGTGGGCAAGCAAGAAGTGGGCTCACAATCAGCCACTGGAAACATCTGTCTCATGACCTGGCCTGTCACTTTTTCCCAGAACCCGCATGCCTCATTCCTGCTCTCCACCCTGAGGTCCTTTCACGGGGTCTGAAGGTCAGCAGCACCTGACTCAATACTCATAGAGACGGCTCAGACGGTCGAGAATCACCCTGCAATGCAGGAGACCCGGGTTTCACCCCTGAGTCAGGAAGATCCGCTGGAGGAGGGCATGGCAACCCATTCCAGTATGCTTGCCTGGAGAATCCCATGGACAGAGGAGCCTGGCGGGGCTACAGTCCATGGGGTCGCAAGAGTCGGACACGACTGATCTACTATCGCTTTCAGAGGTAAATAGCAGGTGCCCACAAGCGCCAATTTGCGGTTGACATCTGCAGAGGTCACCAACGACATACGTGTCGTTAATAAGACATTTACACGGGGCCTTTAAGCTCTCCTAGCATCCTTCCTGGGGAATCCTATTTTAAGGGTGGCAATCCCATCGCAACGCTAATT
Organism: Ovis canadensis; assembly: GCF_042477335.2. Lineage (NCBI taxonomy): Eukaryota > Metazoa > Chordata > Mammalia > Artiodactyla > Bovidae > Ovis > Ovis canadensis. The sequence continues at coordinate 755,821 of NC_091727.1, forward strand.
CCACTGGCTCCCCATTTGCGACGCTCCAAACAGACCAGCGCAGTTTATTCCACCTCAGACCCGCGCAAACAAGTGCGAACAGTGGGCAAGAAGACCAGTACAACTGCAGGGACTAAAGACCTTCCCCCGTCCACGGCCCAAGGGGACGGAACCCCACCCACAGCCTCGCAGGGTCCGTCCACGCGGCTCTCCCCCCGCGCATGCGCACCCCAACTCTGCAGCCCCCCAGTGCGCACGCGCGGAGGGCGCCGCCGCCGGCCGCCCGACGCGCATGCGGCCCCCCGCGCCCCAATGCGGACATCGCCGCCGGGCGCCCCCCGCGCATGCGCTCCCTCGCGGCGGTGCCCACGTGACGCGACCCCCCGGAAGCCAGCCGGGCCGGCCGCGCGCGGACAAAGCGGCGCGACCTCCCCGCTTCCGGTCCCGGGGGCGCGCGCGCCCCCGAGCTCCCCGGGGCCCGGCGCCGGCGGCCGCGCGCCAGCAGCCTGACACGCACCTGCAGCAGCAGCTTGACGCGCTCGATCGGGGCCACGGCCGTCTTGGAGATGGCGGCGGCGATGCCCCCGGCCAGGAAATCCTTGGCGAAGGAGATGGCCTGTTCCGTCATGGCGGCGGGCGGAGAGCGGAGCGGAGGCGCAGAGAAGCAGAGAGAGAGCCGGAAGGTGAGCGCCGCTGGCTCAGCGCTGCCGCCGCCGGGACCGAAAGGACAGGGCGGCCACCGCGCAGCCGCTAAGGGGCCCGCGCCCCGCCCCGCGGCCCCCGCGCGCCGCGCCCATTGGCTGCGCCGCCGCCCGGGCCCCGCCCCCTGGGCGCGCGCACCGCCCCCGCGCGGCCTGCCGGGAGCGGCGCCTCGTCCCGCCCCGTGGGTCCATACGGCCTTGCCCATTGGCTGCGCCGCCGCCCCCGGCCCCGCCCCCTGGACGCGCGCCGCGCCTCCCGCGGGCTGCCGGGAGCTGCGCCTCGCCCCGCCCCGCGGGCCCCGTGCGCCGCGCCTATTGGCTGCGCCACCACCCAGGCCCCGCCCCTGGCCCGCGCGTCTCGCCGCGGGGCATGTCGGGAACCGCGCCCCGCCTCTGCGCCGAGCGTGCCCGGGGCGGGTCGCGCTGGGTTGCGTGGCGGCCACTCTGACCTTTTCAAGGTCATGCTTGGCCTGGCGGCGGCGACGAACGACACTGGCGTAGGGGACAGGCCGGGCTTTGCGAAGGCCCGCGCCCTCTCTTCTCCCAATCGTAGCACCGGACGCTCGGGTCCCCAGGCTCGTCCACTCTGGCCGGTCCGATCATTGGGGCCCCGGCTCCGCGCCGCAGACCCCCGAGTCCCGCCCGCGACCCCCACCCCCCCATCCCAGCCGCCCCGAAAGGTCCTGATGACCCCCGGCGCCCTCCAGGCCCCTGCTCGCCGCGCGGGACGAGCGATGCAGTCTGTGCGTTCTGACCCAGCGTACGAGACGGCCCCGAACCCCGGCCGGCCCGGCCTCGGAGTAGGGTTTGCCTGTGCGCAGCCCGGGAGACCCGGGTCCGCCCAGGAGAGCGCCTCCGGAGGACCCAGCACCCCCAGCTCTGACCCTGATGACTCTGGGTGCATTTGGGGGTCCCGGGATGGAGGAGGGCCCGCTGCATTTCCAGGACCCACCGGGGCTCAGACTCGGGGTGTCCCTGTCAAGCCGGGCACTGCGACTTGGGTGGCGGGGGTGTCTCCTAGAAGAACAGGGGCATGTGTGTTGGTTTCACAGGCTCACTGACACGCTCACGTGTGTATACGTGTGTCTACAGACATGCACACGTATGCAGCTGTTGCACATACCCACGCGCCGACAGGTGTGTGCATACGTCACACGCCGCGGTATAGGCCCCCTGCCTCCAAAGGCGTGTCCGGAGACCTTGATGTTTGGAAGGCCTTACGCATGCAGTGTTCGCTCAGTCGTGTCTGATCGTTTGTGACTGTGGAAGAAAAAAAAAAAAAAGTGCAACTGGAGAGTTGTGAGTTAAGTTTTATTGGGGGCAAAATGAGGACTGCAGCCCTGGGAGGCAGCGTCTCAGGTGGCTCTGAGAGAGTGCTCCAAAGCGGCAGTGGGGGAAAGTCGATATATGAGGTTTTGGTGAAGGGCGAGTTCATGCCGAGTTCATGCCGTGAAGCAGTTTACAAAAGGTTTTTGTTAGTCTTGAGGATCTGATGTCACCCTGAAGGGATTTAGTGCCTCTCTAGGTATGAAGGGCTGATGTTGGAGCTGAGAGTCCAACCCTTTGGCCATCTGATGCGAAGAGCTGACTGCATTTGAAAAGACCCTGATGCTGGGAAAGATTGAAGGCGGGAGGAGAAGGGGACGACAGAGGATAAGATGGATGGCATCACTGACTCAATGGGCATGAGTTTGAGTAAACTCCAGGAGTTGGTGATGGACAGGGAGGCCGGGCATGCTGCAGTCCATGAGGTCGCAAAGAGTTGAACACAACTGAGCGAGTGAACTGAGCTGAACTGGACTAGATATGAGGAGTTGCAAGGATTGAGATCATAAAATCTGTTCCTCAAAACATAGAGACCTGTCCCACCACATTCCCCGGAGCACAGAGTGTCTCACTCCACCCAGAACTCCCTCAGGGATTGTTGACGGTCAACAGCGATAGCCGTTCAATCTCCGTAGAGGCAGATGGCAAATTGCCTTTGTTGTCCAGTCATCTGGACAATGCTTTGTTGTCCAACGCTCTTTAAGTGCCGATTTGTAGTTGATACGACCCAGTAGACCGTAGCCCTCCAGGCTCCTCTGTCCGTGGGATCCTACAAGCAAGATTACTGGAGTGGGTTGCCATTTCCCTCTCCAGGGGATCTTGCCCACCCAGGGAGTGAACCCAGATCTCCCGCATTGCAGGCAGGTTCTTTTCCCATCTGAGCCACCAAAGGAAGACCCTGTGAACTCTTTATTGAAACAAGTACAAAGTGTATCGTCCTGTGAATTTTCACAAAGCGAAAGCCGAGGTGTGTCAGTAGCCAGGTCCAGAAAACAAAGTCTTTGTAGCGACGCAGGTGCGAGAATTCTTTCTAATTTGCCTCTCTGCCCTGTTGCTTTTTCCTCTTTCTATCCCCCTTTCTCTTTTTCCTTTATGCCCCTCCCCCCACAACGGCTCTGATGGTCAAGAACCTGCCTGCAGCCAGGTTTCGATGGCGGGGTCTGGAAGATCCCCTGGAGGAGGGCATGGCCACCCAAGTCCGGTATTGTTGCCCGGGAAACCCATGGACAGAGGAGCCTGGTGGGCTACAGTCCATGGGGTCGCCAAGAGTCGGACACGACTGAGTGACTGACACTTTGCTGTTTCTGTTGCTTCTTTCTTTCTCATCCCTGCCTCTCTGTCCTTTCTGCCGCCCCGCCCTCCTTCTCATGAGGGGGTCTCCTCCACGTGACGCTGGATGGAGGGATGGATGCTAGGGGCTGCTGACCCGCGAGAGCCGAGGCACCCCCCTCCCCCCACCCCAGCCCCCGGTGTCCTGGCAGGAGGGCCTTCCTGAGTCCTCTTCCTGGGGAGAGGCAGGTAAGAGGTGAGGCCTGAGAATGGCTGGGCCCCAGAGGGGTGGGGACAGATCAGGCCGCTGTCAGCAGATGCGGATCGCAGCGGGCTAAGTGCCTTGGTGTTCTGGCATCTTCTGAAGCTTCACTGAAGCTGGCCTGGGGCCTGGAGGATGGAGCTGGATGGTGGCCCAGCCCGGTTCCAGCCGGTCGCGACCACACGGCGGCGCTGGAAGAGAGGGCGAGGCCGCCCCAGGTTCTGGGCCGGGACCCGTCGCTGGCTCCGGGGCACGCCCGGGTGAGGGAGGCGTCCCTCCTGTCATCTGTGGTTTCTATACATCGGGTACCCGCCCGTGTGGGCGGGGCGGGGCCCTGCGATGCTTATCTCTGCCCGCTGGGCCAAGGAGGATTTTCCAGCTGGAGCTGGTCCTTCAGGCTGCGAGGCCCGGGCACTCTGAACTTTGCTTTAAGAGCGGGCGTTGGGCACCCCAGGACGGCTCTCTGCAGCCTTGGTGGTGGAGGCGGTTAACCTCTGCGCCACCCTGTCCCCTCCCCTATGTGACGGACCCCTCCCCCCAACTCCCTGGGGTCCTGCGTGCATCCCAGGGGTCACCCCTCCCCCCGGCCCCGACTCCTCCGCCGCTTGCTCTCTGCGGGAAGGACTGGATCAGTGTGACGTCTGTCCTCGTTGCTAACTAGGCCGCAGAACATGTTTCTCCTTTAAAAGCACTTCACGTGGGCCTTAGATGGGTGTCTGCTCCCTGTGTGTGTTCTGGGAGGACGGCTGGGGGGCATTGGTGGCCCAGGCCTTGCGCTCCCCTAACGGCTGACCCGGGAGGGCAGCAGGACCACAGACACCCCGGGTGTTGGGGGAAAGACTGTGCACCTGTGGGAATTGGGATGGGGACGGTTAAGGGAGGTGGGATGGTGGGTGGGGGTGGGGGAAGGAAGGGGTTCTGTTCCAGGACTCCGGGGGGCAGGGGTGCAGAGACCAAAGGCTGGTCCCTATTCCTCAGCACCGGCCCGAGCTTTAATTCCGACGTGCACAGCGTTAGAGGCTGCGTATCCGAGAGATGGTTTTTGTCCTGTCACGTCCGACTCCCCGACCCCACAGACTGTAGCCAGCCTGCTGGAGCGGGTTGCCACTTCCTCCTCCAGGGGGATCTTGCCGGCCTCTGGATCGAAGCCAGGTCTCCTGCACTGCAGGCAGATGCTTTACCATCTGAGCCACAGGGAAGCTCCAGCAGTCTTGGCTGAGAAATCCCACGGACAGAGGAGCTTGGCGGGCTGCAGTCCGTGTGGGTTGCAAAAAAAAAAAAAGCCAGACAGGACGCTTAACGACTCAGCGACATCTGAAAGATGGGTGGGTTAACTAAAAGAGGTGGTTAAAGACGATTGGCTGAGTAACGCAAGAGCTGAGGGGCGCATTTCGGGGGTGGAGGGGAATGGGGTGCACGAGCCAAGCTCTCTGTGAGTCCCCCCTCGGTGTCAGCCAGAGACAGCATTGCCCTCTGCTCAGTCGCTCAGGCGTGTCTGACTCTCTGCGACCCCATGGACTGCAGCCCACCAGGCTCCTCTGTCCTTGGGATTCTCCAGGCAAGAATCCTGGAGTGGGTCGCCATGCCCTCCTCCAGGGGGTCTTCCCAGCACAGAGATGAAACCGACGTCTCCTCCATCGGCAAGTGGCCTTTTTGTTTGTTTCTTTTTTACCACTGGCGCTGCCAGGATCAGACCCTGCCTTTAAGGGACCTGGTCTGGTGACTGATGGGTGGCCCGCTCGGTGACCGTGCCCGCTGGAGACCCCCAGGGATCCTACGAGGGAATGTTGGTGAGGCGGGCAGGCCGGACACACTGGTGGTCAAGTTACATCCTTTTGGCCTATGGTCGTGCCCACCCACGCACCCCAGAGGCGTGAAAAGGGCAGATGTGAGCCCGTGATGCGTGCAGACAGTCCTGCTGGGCAGTAGGCAGGCCGTCATCTGCTGAGTGAGTAAATGAACGGACTGCGCCTGGAGGGTGGGGCCAGGCCCTGGCAAATTCTAGCCTGGAAACCCTTGTGCACGCTCAGTTGCTTTGCTCGTCTCCGACTCTCTGTGACCCCGTGGACCGCAGCCCCCAGCCTCCCCTGTCCGTGGGATTCTCGAGGCAAGGGTACTGCCGTGGGTCACCATTTCCTCCTGCAAGGGATCTTCCCCACCCGGGGCTCGAAGCTGCGGCTCTTAGGTCTCCGGCACTAGCAGGCGGGCTCTTTGACCCTAGCGCGCCTGCTTCTTCGCGTTTGGAGCGATGAAGAGACGGGTTGCGTGTCCGTCAGTCGTATTCCACCTCTCGCGTTTAATGTGTGTGTGTTTTTTTAACTGCAAAGAGTCCCAACAGGAAAAGGAGAGTGAGGCGGATAAGGCCCGCACGGGCCGGCGCGCCTCGCTTCCGCAGACGTTAGCTGCCGTCAGCCTCCAGCTGGGGGTCTCGCTCGGGCGTGTCCTTGGCTCGCGGGCCTGGTCGTGGGTGTGGGACCCCTGAGTCCCGCCTGCATTAGGCGGACTGCAGCAAGGGCTCTTGGGGGTGGGGTGGAGGGTTCGGGTACCCCCCTCCCCGCGGGCGGGTGTTCAGACCCCTCTGGTTAGAAGGGAAAGTTTCTTCTAGGGAACCTGTCGTCCCGAGGGACCGCGCCCCCCACGCGCCCCCGGGGCTGGCTTTGCACTTGTCACTTGTCACTGGGGGCCCAGCCCGGCTGCGACCAGGTGCCCTCGGGGGGAGGACCGCGCCCCCTGGCTTTCCTGGGGGTCCCCTCTGTCGGTCGCCTCCAGCCCCGGGGCGCCCCAGGCCCCTCTCCGAGTCCCCGCGACGCTCCCCCACCAAGCACTCCCAGCCCGCGTAGCCTTCCGCTCCCGGGTTGGGGGCGCGCATGTCCTGGGTCCAGGGCACCCCCTACAGACGCGCGCGGAGACTGCCTGCTTTCCGCCTCCTTTAATAATCGTTGCCCCGCGAGACACCTCTTCTCTGGGAATCATCCCAGCCGGGCTCGCGCTGTGAGCTCGCGGCGGGGCGACCGTCAGGGTGGGGCCCGGGTCCCCAGGACCACGTGCAGCAGGCCTCCCGCGCGCGCCGCCTGCACGTCCTGGAAGCCGAGCCGCTGCAGGAGGCGCCGGTACTGCCCGCGGCTCCGGGGGCCCCGGCCCACCCCCAGGGTCCGCAGCCCGGGGGGCCTCCGCGCCGCCCCGCTGGCCTCGTCCTCCTCCTCGGCGGGCGCCAGTTCGGCCAGCAGGAGGCCAGCGCCTGGGGAGACAGACACGGAGATAAGGGGAAGGGACCGGCAGGCGTCCCAGGACCCAGCCCGCGGGTGCCCCCGGGGCTCCCCGCCGGAGGACTTCCCTGTGGGGAAGGTGGGAGGAATTCTGTCCGCAGGCCCAGAGCCGCAGCCTCTGCGATGCCCGGAGCTGCGCTGTGCTCAGTCCCTCAGTCGTGTCGGACTCTGCGACCCCGTGGACTGTAGCCCACCAGGCTCCTCCATCCGTGGGATTCTCCAGGCAGGAATACTGGAGTGGGTAGCCTTTCCCTTGTCCAGGGGATCTTCCCAACTCAGGGATCGAACCTGTATCTCCCGCATTGCGGGCAGATTCTTTAGCCACCAGGGGGAGCCCATGAGACCCCCATTCGCATACTGCTGCTGGAAACCTCAGAAATGAATGAGGACGACTGCGAATCAGCCGTGTCCCGGGCAGACGGTAAACTGGGCCCCGGACCCCGAGCCGGATGGGTGGGGAGGCTGACTGTGAAACACTCATTCCGTTTCTTTGTTTCTTTTTTGAATCGGAAATTGTCTTTAAGTGTGAAGACAGAAAAGTGCACGGAGAAAAGGCAAGTCCAGGGTCTCACCTGGTTTGCAGCTGCCGGAGATCCGGCTCAGGAGCCCGTGGAGTCGGTCGTTGGGCCAGTCGTGCAGGAGGCTGCAGAAAATGTATAGGTCTGCGGGCGGGAGGCTGTCGCTGGAAAGGTCACCTGGTTTAAACACAGACGGGGTGGAGGTGTGGAGGCCACAGGGACCCCTGCGGCCGGCGTCCTACACACAGATGTAACACACAGAGACACAGCGACACACAGACACACAATTACACACAGACAGACAGCTACACACACAATTATATACAGACACACAGTGACACAGATGTAACACACAGACACAGCGACACACAGACACACAGCGACACACAGCGACAGAGACACACAGCGACACACAGCGACAGAGACACACAGCTACACACAGCGACACAGACACACAGCTACACACAGCGACACACAGCTACATACAGACACAGAGACAGCGACACACAGACACAGCTACACACAGTGACACACAGACACACACAGCTATACACACAATTATACAGAGACACACTACACACAGCTACACATACAATTATACAGAGACACAGAGCTACACACACACACAGCTATACACACAATAATACACACACAGCTACACACACAATTATACAGAGACACACACCGCTACACACAGACACACACAGCTATACACACAAGTATACACACACACAGCTACACACAGCTGCACACACAGTTATACACAGACACACACAGTGACACAGACACACGCAGCTACACACACATGCAGACACACAGACACAGGCAGAAACATGCGTGTGCACAGGCCACAGAGAGCCAGAGACGCACCCGGACGCACACTCAGGCGGAAGCGTGCATGTGTACACACACACGTGCACACTCAACACCCCGGTGGCCCAGACAGCAAGGACTCCACCCCCGGTGCAGCAGACGCGGGTTCAGTCCCTGGGTCGGGAAGGTCGCCTGGAGGAGGGCCTGGCAACCCGCTCCCCCGTTCCTGCCCGGGTAGTCCCCATGGGCAGAGGCGCCTGGGGGGCTAGTCCACGCGGTCTCGGAGTGAACAGCTGACGCTTTTTCACTTTACACACACAGACACGACGACACACGGGAAAATGCACGCCTAGACACGCAGACCCACGCGCACATACATGTTTAGACACACACACACAGACCGCGCATGCATGCGTAGATACACACACACATGCACACACTCGGGCACGCACACTCAGATACACACTCAGATACACACTCACATACAGAGACACAGATGGAGACACAAACACACTCACAGACACAGGCACACACTCAGGCACGCACACTCAGATACACGCTCAGATACAGAGACACAGATGGAGACACAAACACACTCACAGAAACACACGCACACACTCAGGCACGCACACTCAGATACACACTCAGAGACAGAGACACAGATGGAGGCACAAACACACTCACAGACACACAGGCACACACTCAGGCACGCACACTCAGATACACACTCAGATACAGAGACACAGATGGAGGCACAAACACACTCACAGAAACACACGCACACACTCACAGGCACGCACACTCAGATACACACTCAGACAGAGACACAGATGGAGGCACAAACACACAGAAACACATGCACACACTCACAGGCACGCACACTCAGATACACACTCAGATACACACAGATACAGAGACACGGAGGCACAAAGACACACATACACACACATGCACACACTCAGGCACGCACACTCAGATACACGCTCAGATACAGAGACACAGATGGAGACACAAACACACTCACAGAAACACATGCACACACTCAGGCACGCACACTCAGATAATACACACTCAGATACACACTCAGATACACACTCAGATACAGAAACACAGATGGAGGCACAAACACACAGAAACACAGGCACACACTCACAGGCTCGCACACACAGGCACGCACACTCGGATAATACACACTCAGATACAGAGACACAGATGCAGGACACACACAGACCGCATACGTGTACGCGCTCAGTCGTGCCCAGCTCTCTGACACCCCATGGACTGTGGCCCACCAAACTCCTCTGTCTGCTGGATTTCCCAGGAAAGAACACCGGAGCGGGTGCCACCTCCTCCTCCAGGGGATCTTCCCGACCCAGGGACGGACCCACATCTCCGGCTTCGGCAGGCTGGCTCCTTACCACTGCGCCACCGGGGAAGCCCCAACTCACCCCATACAGGAGACAGATAAGGCCGCCCAAAGACGGACAGCAGGCAGGCAAGGACGCCGCACTGACCTGGCACAAAGTGGACCCGCTCTGACGGCTGTGCGTCGGTCTGGAAGTCCCCGGCAAGCTTGATGACCTCTGGGAGGTCAAACACGGTCACCTGCAGACGCGGGTACTCCTGGACAAGCTTGTGGGCCAGGGCGCCCGTGCAGCCTGTGGGAAGACACGTGGACTCTGGGCCATCCTGGCCTGTCTCCAGAGGTGCAGCTCTGGCAGGGCCAAATCAGCGCGCTCGGACGTGACCTGAGCCTGTGCCCTCAAAGGAGGTCAGCCAGTGGGAAGACCTCTGCTGTCTCAAGCTCAGGGCCTTGGGGAGTGGTGCTGGAGCAAGCGCTGGCCTGAGCCAGATGAGCAGGGTGGACAGAGATCCACAGGGAACCCTTAGAGCAGAGTTCTACAGAGTTATACTCTTTGCTTCTCCCTTCTGTTGCGGGAGTGCAGATGTGATGGCTGGTACCAGAGCAGCCACTCTGGGCCACTCTGGAGGAGAGCTCTGCAGAGGACGGGAAAATGCAAGCTGGCAGCTCAGGAGCCCTCCTAGGACCCCAATCCCACCACACCCCTTGGGAAGGCATCTGCTCCTCCTCCGTCCCATGTCCTGGGGAAGCACTGGCTGGGAGGGGTGGAGGATGTGTGTGTGTGTGTGTGTGTGTGTGTGCGGCATAATTAGACCTCGTGAGATGGCAGCAGACAGGTTCCATGGTCCCCTCCTCTGCTTGGCAGCCCCCAGGAAGGGTCTGATAAACTCTATGAGGGTCCCGAGCCATCCCTGGGACCTCCTAGCACTTGGGAATATCACCCCAAGCCCCGCATCCACCCAGGATACACGTAGATGCTTGTGTGGTTTGTAGAGATAAACCCATTTTCCAAGTCTTATTAGTAGGTAGAGCATATTAGTCGCTCAGTCGTGTCCGGTTCCGCAGCCCCATGGACTTGTAGCCCCACCAGGCTCCTCTGTCCCTGGGGATTCCCCAGGCAAGAACACTGGAGCGGGTTGCCATTCCCTTTTCCAGGAGATCTTCCCGACCTAGGGACTGAACTTGGGTCTCCTGCCTTGCAGGTGGATTCTTTCCCATCTGAACCACTGGGTTAGCCTATCTGCAGGTACGGCATCTGCAGCTTCCGACAAGAGAAGGGACGCTCGCACCCGTTCCCCTGACTTCTGTCGGGCGAAGGGACGTACCTCCCAGGTGGCAGGCGGAGGTGAATGGGGATAGGTCAAAGGCCGTGGCCACGTGCTGGGCGGTCAGCTTGCTGAGGCTGTGCGAGGCCCTCATGAACTGCAGGGTCGCCTCTGTGCTCCACTTGTGGGGGCCCTGAAACGGAACAGGATCTCAGGAGAGACCCACCGGGGGCCCAGGCAGTCCTGCACCCGGGATGACGTTCTGCGTGGCATCTCTTGAGGGCAGGGGACATCAAGGGCTTCCCTGGTGGATCAGACGGTAAAGAGTCCACGTGCCGTGCAGGAGACCTGGGCTCCACCTCTGGGTCGGGAAGATCCCGTAGAAGAGGGCATGGCAACCCACTCCAGTATCCTTGCCTGGAGCATCCCATGCGCAGAGGAGCCTGGCGGGCGACAGTCCATGGGGTCGCAGACAGACAGACACGACCGAGGGACTAAACAGGGGGGGCTTGGTAGGCAGATGGGGAGGGGCCCGGGGGACACAGCAAGGGACGGAGGGGAGGACAAGAAGACGTCCATCGAGGAGCCAGGAACTGCGTCCTCACCGGACACTAAACCCAGCTTCGCCGCGATCTCAGACATCCAGCTGCTACGACCATAGGAAATAAATGTCCTTCGTTTCTAAGTGGAAAGAAGCTGAGAGTCGCTGAGTCTTGCCCAGCTCTTTGTGACCCGTGGACTATACAGTCCGTGGGATTCTCCAGGCCAGAGTAGTGGACTGGGTTGCCACGCCCTCCTCCAGGGGACCGTCTTCAGCCAGGGATCGAACCCCGGTTTCCCACGTTGCAGGCAGATTCTTTACCATCTGAGGCACCAGGGAAGCAACTTGCTCAGTCGTGTCCGACTCTTTGCAACCCCGTGGATAGTCCATGGGATTCTCCAGGCCAGAATACTGGAGTGGGTTGCCATTTCCTCCTCCAGGGGATCTCCGCAACCCAGGGATCAAACCCAAGTCTCTGGCATTGCAGGTGGCTTCTTCACCAGCTGAGCCACCAGGGAAGCCCCACCCGCACCCCCGCCCAGACCCACTGAACACCCAACAAGGCTCTCTCTGGAGGGTCAGGAGCCAGGAGGCAGGGCAGGGAGGGATTTGTGGACCCCGAGCTCACAAGGCACTGTCTCTGCGCAATCTAACCTCACGAAGGAAACGGGGGGCATTGGCTTGCGGCAGCCCCTTCATGGAAACACCCTCTTCGGCAGCTGTGGGCGGCTGGGTGCCCCCCACGCCGTCCCTAAGAGCCCGCATCCACAGCCTCCCACTGGGATAACGGGTTCTGATGGTCCCCGGGTCTGGGATGCTTTCGGCGCCCGTGGCAAGTCCCTCAGCGGCAGAGACGGCACGTGAAAAGCAGCATCAGGTTCTGGGGTACCTGCAGCAGTGGCTCTGGGGTCCACGCTGCCCCCTCCCGCACGGCCCGGCCCAGGTGCGTGAAGGCGCCCCAGACGGGCCCGTCGTGGTAGGCGGCCAGGCCGTGGAGAGACTGCTCGCCGTCCGACGCCAGGTGCAGGCTGGCCGTCTCCGTGTTGCTGTAACCTGAAAGGACGGGGTGTCGTGGGACCCCCATAAGGGCTGCCCGGAACATCAGAGAGACGGGGAGGGGAGCGGGGGCAGCCGCCGCTCGGGTTCCCGGGGGGTTAGCGCAAGCATCGTTGGCCGACAGCGTGACGCCCTCGCGCGCGCCCGACTCTCTGCAACCCCATGGACTGCAGCCCGCCGGGCTCCTCTATCCATGGGACTCTCCAAGCCAGAATACTGCAGTGGGTTGCCACTTCCTCCTCCAGGGGATCTTCCCGACTCAGGAGCCGAACCCGCGTCTCTTGCACTGGCAGGCAGGTTCTTCACCATGGAGCCCCCTGGGCAGCCCGTCTATGTATCAGCCTGTCTGTTTAGTATCTGTCCATCACCTCCATCTCTCTCACGCATCTGTTAACCATCTATCTGTCCGTCTATATACGTATCATCTCCCTGTCTGTTCAGCATCTGTCATCTGTGTGTGAATAAATCTATGTACCTATCATCTGTCACCTCAGCTCATCTATTGTTTATCCATCGACACATCTGTTGCCTATCCATCAATCCCTCCATGTATCGCCCATTTATCCATCATCTATCTGTCTACCCTGGAGAAGGAAATGGCGACCCGCTCCAGTGTTCTTGCCTGGGAAATCCCGTGGACGGAGGAGCCTGGTGGGCTACAGGCCGTGGGGTCGCAAAGAGTCGGACACGACTGAGCGACCTCACTTTCCCTTTTCACTTTATCGGTCTACCTGACTGTCATCTCTGTTATCAGTTTATATCTCTTAATCTATCAGTGTGTCTACTATCTGTTTATCCGCCTGTCCGTCCGTCAGCCTGTGCTTATCGTCCGTCTGTCTTCCTGTCACCCCCCCATCCCCTTATCCTGTTTTCTGTTTATCTGTCTATCTGCCCTCTGCTTCTTCATCAGCTATCTGCCTGGGGAGCTTTCTGCCAACTATCAATTCACCCATCTGCTTACCATTCACACGTCTATACATTCACCTATGAATCGGTCACGCTACCTATCATTTACCCATCCACCCATCCATCTGCTGGGCTCCCCGGGGCCTCAGCAGTCAACAGTCTTGTGGCCGCTGCAGGAAACACAGAAGACGCAAGTTTGATCCCTGGGTGGGCAAGATCCCCTGGAGGAGGGCATGGCAGCCCACTCCAGTCTTCTTGCCTGGAGAATCCCGGGGACAGAGGAGCCTGGCGGGCTACAGTCCGTGGGGTCTCAAAAAAGCTGGCCGAGACTGCAGCGCCTGAGCAAGCGGCATGCATCTGTTACCTGTTTGCCCACCCGTGAATCCATCCATCCATCCATCCAAGTATCATGCCACCATCAGGCAGCCTCTAGGCATGCACCTCACCTGTCTGCCTAGCTGAACAGCTAAGTAAGGACACGCAGGTATCTATGCTGCACACACGCACACACCCTACGAGTGGTTTCCTTGGAGAACCTTGGCTGATACAGCCCCTCTGAGTCCGTCAGGAAGTCTCTCTCTTGAACACCACACACATACACACACACACACACCCCTGGTTCCTCCTAAACATCACACACACACACACACACCTGTTTCCTCCTAGACATCACACACACACACACACCTTTCCTCCTAAACATCACACACAGACACACACACCTGTTTCCTCCTAACATCACACACACACCTGTTTCCTCCTGAACAACACACACACACACAAACTGTTAACTCCTAAACATCACACACACACCTTTCCAGCATCACACACACAGAGCTGTTTCCTCCTAAACATCTCTCTCACACACACCTGTTTCCTTCTAAACATCACACACACAGACACCTTTCCAACATCACACACACACACACAGCTGTTTCCCCCTAAACATCTCTCACACACACTTTTCCTCGTAAACATCATGTACACACACACACCTTTCCAACATCACACACACACACACAGAGCTGTTTCCTCCTAAACATCTCTCTCACACACACACCTGTTTCCTCCAAACATCACACACACACACACCTGTTTCCTTCTAAACATCACACACACACACACCTTTCCTCCTAAACATCACATACACACACACACACACCTTTCCAACATCACACACACACACAGCTGTTTCCCCCTAAACATCTCTCACACACGCACCTTTCCTCCTAAACATCACACACACACACCCCTCTTTCCTCTTTGCCCCGCCCCGCTCCCCACCTCTGGGAACCGCCCCGCGCCCGGGACACAGGGCCGGCAGGTCTGCCCATCTCTGCTCAGGAGCCACCGTCACTTGGCGGCCGGGTCCTGCCTGCGGAGCCACCGCGACGACACCCGGGAAGCCCCCTCACCTCTGTCCGACTTGTCCAGCAACCCCAGGGCTGCACAGACGTCAAGCAGGCGCGCGGTGCCGCCCACCGAGGCGTCGATTTCGCGGGCGACGTCCGTGGCCGACAGGGGTCCTCGGTCTTTCAGTACATCGAACACTTGGAGCTTGCAGGCCGTGAGCAGGACCTGACCGTGAAGGAGGGCCACAGTCAGGCTTCGACGTGTCTGACCAACCGCTTGTGACCCCCATGGACGGCGGCAAGGCGTGGGGAAGGGGCCCGGGACTGTCAGAAACACCCCGCCCATCAGGGAGCCTTCTTCCGCAGGGGAGAGTTGGCTTCAGGCTCCAGCTTGCACAAGGCTTGCTCCAGGGAAGAACAAGTCGGTGAGGGTTAAGCAGCAAAGCTCTCTCGGCAGAGAAAACCCAGCGTGCCACAGTCAAGGGGCGCGTGGTAGCTCCCCACGGTGCCCACGTCGAGACCACAAGCCCTGGGACCTTGAGGTGAGGCTGCGTGTGGACTTGGGTGCTCTCTGCAAGACACACCCTGTCCACGCCGCTCACCACACAGCTCACGGGACAGCCTAACCTCCCCGCGGCTCTCGTGACAAAGGGGCCTTCCCCGGACACGTGGGGACAGGGTGGGGTGAGCCGTCAGCCTCAGACACCCACACGGACCCCGCCCCAGCCCTGCCAGCCGTGTTCAAACACGATGACGCTCACGTCCTGGCCCCCAGAATGTGCGAACGAGGCCTTCCGTGGAAATACAATGCGAGCCCTGTCAGCCTCAGACACCCACACGGACCCCGCCCCAGCCCTGCCAGCCGTGTTCAAACACGATGACGCTCACGTCCTGGCCCCCAGAATGTGCGAACGAGGCCTTCCGTGGAAATAAAATGTTTCCGTAGACATGATGGAGTGAAGGTCTGAGATGAGGTCCGCCTGGATGGGGGTGGCCCCAAACCCCACCACAGGGTCCTTATAAGACAGCGAAGAGGAGAGACACGGACGCAGCGCAGAAGCCACGTGGAGACGGAGGCGGAGACGGGAGGGAGGCGGCCACAGCCCAGGGACGGACGCCCGGAGCCCCCAGACGCCGGAAGAGGCGGGGAGGACCCTCGCCTGAAACCTCTACAGGAAGCTCAGCCCTGAGACCGGGAGGACCCTCGCCTGGAACCTCTACAGGAAGCTCAGCCCTGAGACCCCTTGACCTCAGCCGTCTGGTCCTCAGGGCTGGGGTGGCGGGTGTGTGATGGCTGCCTGTGGTTTGAAGCGCCTCCGTGCTGGGGGTCAGCTGACTGCGAATGCACACAGGTACCTTGGATGCTTTGAAGCCGTCCATCAGCTCCAGGAGGCCCGCGGGGAGCCCGGGCTGGCTGTCCGCCACCCCGTTCAGGTCCGCCTCCTGGGTGCGGGGAGCCTGCGGCCGTGCCCCGCCAGCCTGCAGGCCCCCGCTGGCCCGAGCGGGGTCAGAGCCGCCTCCCTCGCCGTCGCTGAGATCCTCGAACGTGTCGACAGCTGGGATGGAGTCGTGCTGGACCGGCCGCGGGGTGCCGGGGGCCCGGGGTGCGTGGTACAGGCGCGCCAGCTCCTTGCAGAAGCGGTTCAGCGGGAAGCCCACCACGTTGAGGAAGTCGCCACGCACGTACTCCACCAACATCCCACCCAGCGCCTGGATCCCGTAGCCGCCGGCCTTGTCCCTGCACGGCGGGAAGCAGAGAAGAGGTGGACACGGTGATGCTGAGCTTTGCTGGCTGCGCACACCCGGCCGGCTCTGGGCAGCTGTGTGCCGGGGGTGGCCGGCTCCAGGACCAGCCCCCAGGAGCATCCGTTGGTCCCGCCCCCAGGACGGGATGAAGGCTCCATGGCGGCTTATGGGGGTGCGCGAGGGGGCACCTGCCCCCACACCAGGCCTGGGTCTCCTGAGGGGTGAGCTTTGCCCACAAGAGACTGGGGCCCCCCAGTGGGGTTTTCCCGCATGTCTCTGACCAGAGCCTCGATAGGAGGACTCCTCGCGGGGGTCCACAGCCCGGGTCTTCCTGGAAACCTCTGCTGAGACCTCCTTACAGGGGAAAAGGGGTCCATCCTTTTCTGTCCACCCTGACTGAGCCCCCAGCCCTTCTCAACTCTAACCACCAACCCCCCACAGACCAGGGTGCACAGAACGGCAGGAGCTGGGATTTGGGGTGGGGGGGGTTTCCTTGTGCCAAAGAGTTTCCCAGGGGGCACTAGTCGTAAAGAATGTGCCTCCAATGCAGGGGACACAGGTTCGATCCCCAGGTTGGGAGGATTTCCTGGAGAACGGTCTGGCAACCGACTCCAGTGTTCTTGCCTGGAGAATCCCACGGACAGAGGAGCCTGGTGGGCTACAGTCCGTGGGGTTGCAGAGAGTCGGGCATGACTGAGTGACTATCACGGACACTGGGTGGGGAGACCAGCCCCACGGCAGCATCTGCCCTGACCCGCCCGACCCACAGCGCTGCCCTTTGCTGCGGGAGACGGCAGTGGTGTCAGGACGGGAGGGCGGGGTAAGACATCCTTCCATCCTTCCTAAGCACGCTGCCCGGCCCTGGGCCCTTGAGCCCATGGCAGGCACAGGCCCCCAACGCAGGCTCAGCCCTGTCCTGTCTCCTGCCCACGGCGGGCATTCAGCACCGCGGTTCCGGACAGAGACTGGGTTCAGCACCGCGGTTCCGGACAGAGACTGGGTTCAGCACCGCGGCTGCGGACAGAGACTCACATGGGCTCCCCGCTGTCGATGTATTCCCACAGCAGCTCCTCCGACAGCTCCGAGAACTTCACCGTGGTCTCCTCGTAGAACTCGGACACCTCAGTGTCCAGCTGACCGTCTGCAAGGAAGTGTGCGCTGTGGTGAGGGGACGCAACTGCTGCCCCTGGGGGCCCGTGGGTCTAACCCTTTGAGCCCAGGAGGAGGCAAGCCTGATGCTGAAGCCGAAGCTCCAGTGCTTTGGCCACCTCATGAGATGAACTGACTCACTGGAAAAGACCCTGATGCTGGGAAAGACTGAAGGCGGGAGGAGAAGGGGACGACAGAGGACGAGATGGCTGGATGGCATCACTGACTCAATGGACATGGGTTTGAGCAAGCTACGGGAGTTGCTGATGGACAGGGAGGCCTGGCGTGCTGCAGTCCACGGGGTCGCAGAGAGTCAGACATGACTGAGCGAGTGGACAGCAACAAAGCCTGAGCTTTGCATGTGATCCACACACACACACACACACACACAGGATCATTAATACGGGATAAAGCCTGAGCTTTGCATGTGATCCACACACACACACACACACACACACAGGACCATTAATACGGGATAAAGCCTGAGCTTTGCATGTGCTCCACACACACACACACACACACAGGACCATTAATACGGGATAAAGCCTGAGCTTTGCATGTGCTCCACACACACACACACACACACAGGACCATTAATATGGGATAAAGGATTGCCCACTGTAGACAGGTAAACAGAGACAGAATAAAACAGAAAGTGAAGTGAAAGTGAAGTTGCTCAGTCGTGTCCGACTCTTTCCGACCCCGTGGACCGTAGCTCTCCAGGCTCCTCTGTCCATGGGATTCTCCAGGCAAGAATGCTGGAGTGGGGTGCCATTTCCTCCTCCAGGGGATCCTCCCCACCCAGGGACTGAACCTGGGTCTCCTGCACTGCAGGGAGATCCTTTACCATCTGAGCCGCCAGGGAAGCCGATAGAACATTTATGGGCTGGAGTTATCATTATGACAGGGTAATTCTGGGATCTTCATGAGGCTTTCGGCTGCAGGGTTGGAAATGCCCCATGCACGTAGCATGCTGGGCACACAGAGGGGCCCCTTGTGAGAAATCTCCACACCAGGCGTCCCGGGGTCAACGAGTGTGTGCGTGCAAGGTCGGTGTCTCAGTCGTGTCCGACCCTTTCTGATCCCAGGCTCCTCCGTCCCTGAGATTCTCCGGGCAAGAACACTGGAGTGGGCTGCCATTCCCTTCTCCAGGGGATCTTCCTGACCCAGGGATCGAACTCCCGTCTCTCGTGTCTCCTGCACTGGCAGGCGGGTTCCTTACCGCTGAGCCACCTGGGAAGCCCCCAGCAGGCTCCACGCTGCTCCTTGAACGTCACGCCCACCTAGAACCTCAGAACAGGACTGTGTATGGAAACAGGGTCTCTGCAGACGTGATGAAGTGAAGGGTCCGAGATAAGGTTCCCCCTGGATGAGGATGGCCCTAAATCCCATGACAGGGTCCTTCCTGGGGCTAAAATCCCTTTTAAGCAGCTTTAAAAGTTATTCCTCAGGCTTTCTGTGCTTTAAAAAAAATAAACAATCTTTTCATCACGGTATGTCTTAATGCCTGCCAATGGGAGCCAAACTTCTCCCCCGTTCAGACCAGAGAGCTCAAAGGCAGGCTCTGGGTGGGTCGTGTTGGACGAGGTGGAATGTCCCCCGCACCCTACATGGGGTCCACTGGGTGCTCACGATGAACCCCCATATTTCCACGTGGGACCCCAACGTTCCCAGGCTAGCTGGGAGGGCGGGCCCACGTGGTAGCAAAGACAGGGACGCCCCAGGGCGCCCGGGTCCTCCCCCCAGGAGCCCCGGCTGCTCCGACGGTGGCCCTGACTCCCAGGGGAGGTGGGGGATGCGGGCCGTCCAGGTACCTCTGGTGCAGCAGTGGACGATGGCCACGCCCGTGAACACGCTGTGCTCCTTCCCGCTGAGCCTGCAACACACGGCCGGGCCGGACGGGTGAGTGTCCGGAGTGTCTCTGGAAAGCAGGGCGACCCCTGCCCCGCAGCACGAGGCCTCTGTCCACCCACCGCCCCACCCCCCTCCCCGCTCATCACCCCCGCTGCGCGATCGCCAAGGCAACCGTCTCGGGGACCGTGAAGCTTCCCCGCGAGACTGTGGTCACTGCACTGAGGGGCTGGGGGGCTGGTCAGGCCATCTCACGGGACCACGTGGACCCTGCTGGGAGCGGCCGGCGGGGCACGGAGGACCCAGATCCTGGCCACTCTAGGCCGCCCCTTTCCCGGGTCCCTGTGCAGTCCTGGGCCTGGACACTCAGCATGACCGAGCCAGGAGGAGACCCTGAGTGTGGGGGGGGGGGGGGTATGGGGAGTCGGAGCCCGGTTAAGAGTCGAGGTCGGTTCAAGGGCGTGGCCTGGTCCTCTGACCTGAACCAGGAGGGGCTGTCTATGGGAGACAGCCGATATGATGCCCGTGGCAGACACGGGGACGTGATGGGTAGTGGGTGGGTGGACAGACGGCTGATGAGCGGATGCTGACGGTGAGTGGGCAGATGGCGAGCAGCCAGCCTCTGTCCCACGCGTCCCCGGAGGCCCGCCGGGACCCACCCACCTCGAGAGCATGCGGTAGGCGTCTTGCTTGTCCACCGGCTTCTCCAGGATCAGCCCCCCGACCGCCTGCGAGAGGAACGCCACGGAGAGTTGCTTCTGCTCCGCGAGCTGCTCTGCGCCAGCTGCACTCTGCACCGGTTCAGACTCACGTATTTTTTTTTCTTTAATTTAGGTGAGATTCGTATAATGTGGCACTCACCATGTTAAATGAAACCACGTGGTACATTTCCACTGTTGGCTGAGGGTCGCTATCCAGCTCCCCAAGTCTTCCATCATCTGGAACACCCCATCCCCACAAGCTGCTCTCCCCACCTCGCTCCCCAGCCCCTGACAACTGCTGATCCGATTCCTTCCTCAGTGGATTTCCCTATTCTGGATATTTCATACAAATACAGTAATATGCACCCGTCTGCGTCCTGATTCTCTCACTGAGCGCTGTGTGCTCGAGGTCCATCCACGTTGTAGCCTGTGTTGGGGCTTCCCTCCTTTGATGACCGCGTCATATTCCACTGTGTGGCTGGACCCCATGCTGCTTATCCATCCATCCACGTATCATTCTATCCATCCAACCACCTACCCATCCATGCATCATCCATCCATCCACCCATCATCTATCCACCCATCCATCTAGCCACCCATCCATCAGTCCATCCAACCATCTACCCAACCATCCATCCATGCATCTTCTATCTATCTATCCATCCACCCATCCATCCATCTATCCATCCAACCATCTGTCTAGCCACCCATCCATCAGTCCATCCAACCATCTTCCCAACCATCCATCCATGCATCTTCTATCCATCTATCCATCCATCCATTATCCACCCATCCAACCAACCATCTACACATTCATCCACCATCCATCCATCCATCCATCCACCATCCATCCATCCATCATCCATCCACTCATCCATTTATCCATCCAACCATCTACCCAACCATCCATCCATGCGTCTTCTATCCATCTATCCATCCACCCATCCATCCATCTATCCATCCAACCTTCTACTCATCATTCATCCACCCATCCATCCACTCATCCTTCCATCCATCATCAATCCATCATCTGTTCATCATCCATCCAACCATCCATTTATCCATCCAACCATCTCCCCAACTATGCATCCATCTATCCATCCATCCATTATCTAACCATCCATCCATCCACCCATCAACTCAACCATCCATCCATCTATCCATCCACCCAACCACCCATCATTTGCCCATCCAACCATCTGTCCATCTATCCGTCCATCTATCCATTCAGTCATCCATCCATCCATGCATCTTCTATCCATTATCCATCCATCATCCACCCATCCCTCCAACCATCTACCCAAACATCCATCCATCATCCACCCACCCATCCATCAACCATCCATCCATTCATCCTTCCATCCACCCAACCATCCACCCATCCATCATCCATCCAACCATCAACCCAACCATCCATCCATCTATCTATCCACCCATCCATCAACCATCCATCCATTCATCCATCATCCATCCAACCACCAACCCAACCATCCATTTGTCCATCATCCGTCCATCCATCATCCACCGACACACTCCTCCAGGGACACTGCTGCTATGAACAGCTCAGCAACGAGGCCCAGCATCCCTGGGCAATGCTCCCCATCAGGCCAGCCGGGGTCTCAGACAGACAGCCATGCCCAGCGAGACAGAGCTGCTCTACGGGTCACTGTGATGACCCGTCCGAAGGCCCGACTCTCGGCGGCCAAAACCCCTATCTCGGGGAGATTCCTTTTCCCCAGGTCCTGACCCCCCAGCCCTGAGAACAGGACATTATCCGATAATAGGATCTTTGCAGATGTAACAAAATCTACCAGTAGGTCATACTGGAGCCAGGCGCATCATAATCCGTGATGGATGGTGTTCTTGTAACAGGAGAGACACAGAGCAGAGGCCGCGTGGAGACGGAGGCAGAGACGGGAGGGAGGTGGCCACCACCCCAGGGACGCCCAGGAATTTGGAAAAAAAAGCATCAGCAGCCAGGACAGAGAGAGGCCTGGGGCGGATTCTCCCCCAGGTCTCACAGAAAGAACCCGCCTTCCCAAGGCCTGGATTCAGCCGCCAGTGACACCGAAAGCCGGAAAGCAGGCTCACCACGATGGTGTCGGCTCCGATGACCACGTCCGGGGCCCGCAGGTCCTTCTGCAAGAAACGCAGACTCAACTTTAGGCAGGACCAGCCTGTACGCCTTACACATTTTCACGTCACGACGCGCGGCACCCAGCATCACAGCTTAGTTAAGGATCCAGTCCTGCTTTAGAGAGTGAGCCTGGAGTGTCCTCAAGCCACCGATCAAGGGAGACAGTGGAAGAGAAAGTTAGCCACTCAGTCGTGTCTGACTCTTTGCGACCCCGCGGACTGTAGCCCGCCAGGCTCCTCTGTCCATGGGATTCTCCAGGCAAGAATCCTGGAGTGGGTTGCCATGCCCCTTCTCCAAGGGATGTTTCCCACCCAGGGATCAAACCTGCGTCTCCAGCATTGGTACGTGGGTTCTTTACCACTGAGCTACCACGGGGGCCCCACTTATATATTAGTATATATAATGTGACTTCCCAGGAGGCTGAGATGGTAAAGAACCTGCTTGCAATGCAGGAGACCTGGGTTCAATCCCTGGGTGGGGAAGATCCCCTGGAGGAGGAAATGGCAACCCACTCTAGTATCCTTGCCTAGGACTTTCATATACAATAATATATACTTTATAACTTATAATTATTATAAGTAATAGGAAGCTACATTGATTCTATGTCATAAATGACACTGTTATATTAATTAGCACAGTTTATAGTAACAGAGATAAGCTATATAAATTCTATATTAAAGTGGTACTTTTATATTATTATAGTGTATATAATTTCCTATGTATGCTATATAGCATTATATATACTATACATGAAAGTATATAGTATACGACACTATATATTTTCTATATTAGAGAATAACACCTCATAATAGATGAGGTGTACTAATTCTACATCATTAAGTGATATGGTTATGTCAATTGCAATTGGATATTCCATACTAACACTTACAGCAATAAAGAGAATATGTTATTCCCATAAGTGATGCTGCTATATTAAATACCATAGCATCTTAAACAGTAACAGTAATGTATTAGCAACACTGTTTCTATATCATAAACGATGCTGTTATGTACTATAATTGGTTATACAGTAATAGTAATAAACTACTTATATCATTTTCTATATCATGATGCTGTTACACTAAATACCATAATATATTAAATAGTAACAGTGCACCATGTCTCCATCATAAATAATGCTGTTATATTAAATAGTATACTATATTAAATAGTAACTGCAATATATAAACTACACTGTTTCTATATCATCAATGACGCTGTTATATAATAAGCTGCTGCTAAGTCGCTTCAGTCGTGTCCGACTCTGTGTGACCCCATAGACGGCAGCTCACCAGGCTCCCCCGTCCCTGGGATTCTCCAGGCAAGAACACTGGAGCGGGTTGCCATTTCCTTCTCCAATGCAGGAAAGTGAAAAGTGAAAGTGAAGTCGCTCAGTCGTGCCCGACTCTTAGTGACCCCATGGACTGCAGCCCACCAGGCTCCTCCGTCCCTGGGATTTTCCAGGCAAGAGCACTGGAGTGGGGTGCCATCGCCTTCTCCGGTAAATGCCACAGTATATAGTATATTATATGGTAATTTAGTGTTAAAGATGCATTAATTCTAGATCATGCTCAGTCGCGTTCAAGTCTCTGCGACCCCAGGGGCTGTAGCCCGCCAGGCTCCTCTGTCCATGGGATTCTCCAGGTGAGAAGACTGGAGTGGGTTGCCATTTCCTCCTCCAGTATTCTATCCAGAATCCAGGGAATTCTGTATCATAAACGATGCTGTGTTATTAGTCACAGTAGCACACGGCATGGGAACACCTCGGAACAGACTAGGCACATCAGTTCTTTGTCCTGAGTGGCGCTCTGATATGAACTGCAACAGCACCTTACGTACTAGCAAAGTGACGGATAACGCTGTATAAACGATACCATCGCGTGAATTACACGTGGCCACAACACAGGGACACTCAGTCGCAGAGAAGCTACACCTACTGCCTGCTGCGAAGGGCACCGATTTACAACAGGTGTGAGTGAAACCTGAGGACAGCCCGCTGGCAGGAGACCCAGGAAAGGAGCCCTCGCCTGGTGCATCCGGTCGGCCACCTCCAGCGCCTTCTGCTTGGCCGTTTCCACGGCGTACGCGTGCGGGGCGGCGAACGAGCCCTTGTGCAGCTTCTCCTTGAACCTGGACGGGACCACCTCGAACCTGAGGCCCTGGAACAGGAGAGAAGACGGGTTTGGGCGGGGGGAGCCCCAGGATGCTGACAGTGGGCAGGAACTGAAAGTCCCTGCCCAGCCCCCCTTCCCTGACTATGGACACTGACCAAGGGCCGACGCCCGGCTGCGGCGCGAGTGTGACCGGTGTGTGTGTGGAGCGGGGGCGGGCAGCGGCTCGGGGACCCTGGTGGGAAGACCTCTGTGCACGCAGAGGCCAGCAGGGCACTATTGATTGGGGTGCAGCCCCGAGGGGTCAGAGGGCTCCTGGAGAGTCCCAAAGGCCGGCATTTCGCCCTTACAGCGATCAGACTACTGAGACGGCAGCACGTGCAGGAAAGGCCACAAATACGGCGGCTGCGTGTGTGTGGGAACAACTAGGCTGCTCTGACTTGGTGCCCGACACAGGCGACCCGGCAGCGCCTGCGGAAGGCGGGTCACGGACACTGCTGCCTCCAGAGTGGGGGCTGGGGGTCTTGACCACACAGGGTCAAACTCCCCCTCCCGCACTCCCCACGTGGGGACCTCTGTGAGCAGCCTCTGCTTCTTACTTTTCTGCACCCCAGCCCCCTCCCCACCTCCATCGTGGACCTCCCGGACCCCCAGTTAACCCCTGGGTCACACTATGAGACACCCCCCACCTCCGGTTCTGTACCCTTGCTGGGAGGTACATATAGCGCTTCTCATTCTGTACCTTTCCCCGCCCATCCCAGCTCACGCCCCCGCCCAGCCCAGCTCACGACACCCCCAGCCCAGCTCACGCCCCCTCCCCAGCCCGGCTCACGCCCCCCCCGCCCAGCCCAGCTCGCGCCCCCCACCCAGGCAAGAATTTCTGGCTCTATCTGTTCCCCTAGCTGGTATCCCCGCTTCTCTGCGCGCCCCCCCCCCCCCAGATAGGGCCACCCCGTGCAGACCAAGCCCTGTCCAGGGTCTCTGTCCCCTTCCCTGCCGCCCCTCACCCCCCCCAACAACACCTGGACGAATCCAGCTCAGGCACACAGACCTGACCTTGGCCTGGCAACCCCACACCCCCTGGCCAGCAGATCGCCAGGTCACTGAGCCCTGGCTGGAAGACCCTGGCCCTCCCCCGATCACGAACACCATAGATCTGGACCCTGGTCACTAGGGTCCTACCCTCTGGCCACCGCAGGCCCCAGTGCTGCACCCGGATACCCAGTCACTTAGGCCCCCAGCCCTGCAGATTCCTGACCCCCACGCCCTGCTCACCAGACCCTCAGTCACAAGGCCTCTGTCCTGAGACCCTGCATCTTTGACCCCGTCAGTCGGTCCCACTGCTGACCCCGGGCCTGCAAACACCCACCCTCTCTTACATCCGCCCCCCGAAGTCAGTAGAATCCTCAATAACTAAGCAGTGGCCCTGCAGACCCACCAAGGCGCCCCGCCCACGAAGCCTAGGTCATCAGGACCCTCGGGCACTCGTCTCCAACCTCCGGACACTGGCCAAAGCCCTCCCCTAACTACTAAGACGCCCCTAGTTTCTAGGCCCCGGACCCGCAACTCTGGGGCCCATCCGGGAGGCCCGGGTCACGGCGCCGGGGGTCCCGAGGCCTCGGGTCACTAGGCCCGGGCCCGCAGGCCCTGCCCCCCCCAGGCCCCGGGCCCGGGCCACTCACAGCATTGCTGAGGATCTCCCGGCGGCGCGGGGAGGAGCTGGCCAACACCACGCGCTTGTGCTGCAGCTTCCCGATCACCGGGCGCAGCAGCATGGCGCCACGCGCCCGCGCCGGGAGACCAGCGCCGGGAGACCCGCGCGGCCAGCGCGCAGCCACCCGGCCCAGGCCCCGCCCCACAATGCCCCGCCCCATTCTAGGCCCGTCCCCGGTCGCTGGAGCCACGCCCAGGCCTCATCACCAATGAAACCCCGCCTCGGCCCGCACAGGCCCCGCCCCAGGCCCCTGCCCACCATGAAGACCCGCCCCATCCGTCGGAGCCACGCCCAAGCCTTGCCACCAACGAAGCCCCGCCCCAGGCCCGCCCACAGCCGGACCTCACCACCAATGAAGACTTCGCCCAGGCCGCACCACCAACGAAACCCCGCCTCTGCCTGCCCGCGGCCCTGCCTCACTACCAATGAAAGCTCGCTCCAGGCGGGCCGCCAGCGAAGCCCCGCCCCGGCAGTTGGAACCTCGCCCAGGCCTCTCTTCCCAAGGCCACGCCCTCCCCCGAGGCAGGCGAGGCTCCGGCGGCGCTTCCGGGCAGCCAGGGAACGAAGCCCCGCCCCATCTTGAAGCCCCGCCTCCAGCTCGCCCCGCCCCCAGCTGCTGGGGATTCCTGTCAGGCCCGGGCGGAGGGCGGGACCCGGTGCCCGCAAGGCATCTTGGGAGCGCAGAGATGAGGGTCCCCGGGGCTTGATGCAGCGGAAACGGGGTTCCCGGGGGCTCGATGGGGGCGGAGACGGGGGTCCCGGGAGCTCGATGGGGGCGGAGACGGGGGTCCCGGGGGCTCGATGGGGGCGGAGACGGGGGTCCCGGGGGCTCGATGGGGGCGGAGGTGGGGGTCTCTAGGACTTGATGGGGGCGGAGACGAGGGTCCCCGGGGCTGATGCCGGGGAGACGGGGGTCCCCGGGGCTCGATGGGGGCGGAGACGGGGGTCCCGGGGGCTCGATGGGGGCGGAGGTGGGGGTCTCTAGGACTTGATGGGGGCGGAAACGGCGGTCTCTAGGATTTGATGTGGGCGGAGACAGGGGTCCCCGGGGCTTCATGGGCCGAAGACGGGGGTCCCGGGGGCTCGATGGGGGCGGAGACGGGGGTCCCCAGGGCTTCATGGGCCGGAGACGGGGGTCCTCGGGGCTCGATGGGGGCGGAGACAGGGGTTCCCGGGGCTCGATGGGGGCGGAGGTGGGAGTCTCTAGGACTTGATGGGGGCGGAGACGGGGGTCCCTGGGGCTTGCTGGGGGCGGAGACGGGAGTCCCCGGGGCTTGATGGCGGCGGAGATGGGGTCCCCTGAATGCAGTGCGGGTGTGTGGAGATGGGGGTTTTCGGGGCGCGGTGGTCTGTGCAGATGGTGGTCCCCAGAGTGCAGTGGGGGTCTGCGGAGATAAAGGTGCCCGGCCTGCGTTGGGGGTGCGGGCACTTCTCAGCCTAAGCACTACTAACGGTCTGGGCCAAATCATGCTTTTTCGTGGGGCTGCCCTGGGCGGCTGCAACGCATTCAGTAGAGGCTCTGGTCTGTGTCCACTAGAAGGCAGTAGCTGCCCACTAATGGTGATAACCCGGCCGTCCGCAGGCGTCCTGTCCACTGGGGGACTGAATCACCCCTCCTGTGTGCCCGGGCTAGACAGGGCTGGAGAGGTGGGTGATGGACGGATGGATCGATATGATGGATGGATGGGTAGATGGATGGATATGATGGATGGATGAATGGATAGATAGATATGATGGATGCATGGATGGATGGATAGATATGATAGATGCATGGATAGATATGAGGGATGCATGGATGGATAGATATGTATGGATAGATAAATAGATGATGGATAGATATGATGGATGGATAGATGATGGATGGATGGATAGATACAATGGATGGGTGGATATGATGTAGGGATAGATAAATTGATGATAGATATGATGGATGGATGGAAGGATAGACATGATGGATGAATGGATAAATAGATACATCATAGATATGATGGATGGATGGATGGATGGACTGGATGGATGAATGGATAGATAGATGATGGATGGATGGATACTATCTTTATTTATTTATTTATACTATAGAAACCAACAGATCTGACTGACGGATGGATGGATACATACGTAGATAATGAGAGATGACAGATTTAGTAGGCAAGAGTCATGCCTGGTCAGGGCCTCTGTCCTACTGCCATCTGGGGCTGGACGAGTCTCTGATGGGGGGCGTCCTGGGCACTGTGGGGTGTGGAGGAGCTCTGGTCTCCCCCCACCACACACCAGGGGCAGCCCCCGCCCCCAGTACTGAGAAGCAAAATGACCCCTAATTCATACCACGTATATTTAAATGAATACCTATCTTCGTGTTTGTGTGACTGTATATAAGAACCCAGGTCTCTTGCCTTGCAGGCAGATTCTTTACCACTGCGTCCCCAGGGAAGCCCCCCCCCCCCCCATAAATATAGGGTATATCATGGAACGTGCTATAGATCGGGCTTCCCTGGTGGTTCAGACGGTAAAGAATCCGCCAGCAATGTGGGAGACCGGGGTTCAATCCCTGGGCCGGGAAGATTCCCTGGAGGAGGACATGGCCACCCACTCCAGGATTCCTCCCTGGAGAATCCCGTGGTCGGAGGAGCCTGGAGGGCTATAGTCCACAGGGTCGCAAAGAGTCAGACACGGCTGAGTGACTTAGCACACATCCACCCCTGTGTGGAGTTAGGATAAACTCTTCTTTGCTAGGTTAAAACGCACACCTTGCTTAGGAAAAAAAAAAAAAAAAGAGGGTTGATTTTGAAGAAGTTCTAGATTTAAAGAGCAGTTGTCAACATAGCATTGAGACCCTAAGCAGTCATCCCATCTGACACATTCCGTCCCCCTCAGGGACTCCCACGAGTTGGTTCATTTACACGCATTCCTGATCTTGAGGCTTTTTAACAGCACTGAGAAATATCAGTGAAATGACAGGATCACAGGTTTCCAAAGACACAGCAGACACTGGGAAAACGCAATAAATCAATGTCTTCGTCTGACGATTTCCAGCAAACTGCATGTCTTCAGTGTGGGTGCTTTAAAACAGGTTCAAGAAAAGAGATGTCGTACTCTGACCACCTGATGCGAAGAGCTGACTCTTTGGGAAAGACCTTGATGCTGGGAAAGATTGAAGGCGGGAGGAGAAGGGGACGACAGCGGAGGAGATGGTTGGATGGCATCACTGACTCTATGGACATGAGTTTGAGCAAACTCCGGAAGATGGTGAAGGACATGGAAGCCTGGCGTGCTGCAGTCCACGGGGTTGCAAAGAGTCGGACACGACTGAGCGACTGAACAAGAACTATATTATTAACGTGCTGAAACAAGGAAATCCAGCCCTGGGATTTCCACTGAGCCGACAGGCACCCCTCGGAAAGGCCGGCGGTTCCCTGAAGATGCTGTTGGATTCTGGCAACTTCAGTGGAACTGGGGATCCTTGGGACGCAGAAATCAGGGAGATGTCGGTGGCCCTGAGGGGCTGGACAGCGAACTGTTGGTGATGATGGTGATGAAATGTGACCTGAGCCGTCTGGGACCCAGAGGCTGGATGGACATCACGCCCATTGCGGGCTGGTGGGTGGGAGTGGTGAGGGGCAAGTGTTATCGGTTAGACCGGCTTCCTCCAAATTCAAATGGTGATGCTTGTTCTCAGCTCAGCAAGAAGACGGTTCCGTGACAGTGGTTTGAGGTTTTCACAGCTTTTTAGAGTCAGACACTGGAAGCCCACTCGCAGGACGTGGCTGCCACTGTTTTGCTGGGTCAGGGTTTTTCTGCCTGCGGACCGTTGTCGTGGCGACCTGACTTTCTAGGGGCTTGGCTCTGGGAACAGTCGGGAAGAGCGGGTGGACCACACGCCATCCTGGGGCGTTCCGAGTCCTTGAAGCCAGCCCTTCTCCCGCCACCCGTGGTGCACGTCCTTTCTCAGGCGGGGGCATGTCTGGCCGGCATTCTGAAAGCAGCAAACGGTGGGTCTCTGCCCTGTGCAAACACTGCGGACTGGCTTGGACACTGTCCTCTGTGTGGGCCTCCCACGGTGGGGATGGGGATGGATGGGACCCCCAGGCGAGTCCTCCCCACCAAGAGCACGGACTGCCCTACGCAGGTCCCACCCTGGGAGCCAGCACCAGGCACTGCGGCCCCTAGAATCACCCGGCCCGTGGCCAGAGGCCCAGTCTCAGAATCGCAGACTGCGGGGGTCTCCTAGGGCAGCCGTGAGAGTTCTATAAATGAGGAGCTTAACGCCCCAGGCAGGTATCCACCCTCCCCGAGTCCTGGGGACCACACGTCTGAGGTCAGGGTGTTCTGGGGCTGGGCTCCCTGCAGAGGCTCCAGGGGAGGGTCCTCCCCGCCTCTTCCAGCTTCCGGGGGCTCCAGGAGTCCGTCCCTGGGCTGGCAGCCGCCTCCCTCCCATCTCTGTGTCCATGTCTCTCCTCTTGGGTGTCTTTTAAGGACCCTGTCACGGGGTCTAGGACCCTGATCCTGTGGGTCACACTCTGACATTCCAGGCAGACGTGGATTTGTGGGGTTGGGACACTATGTACTGCGCTACACAGTTTCCAAGCAATGATGTCCGGGGACCAACTGCTCCCATAACATCAGCTCACAATCCCACCAGCATCTCTGAGGTCCGATGGGGGCGGATGTCACGTGCTTTGCAGCCACCCTGCCCTGGGGGTTCTCCGCAAGCTCCTCCCCGCTGGCCCCTGCCAGGTCTCACCTTACCGGCTTTAGAGCTGTTTTCTTCCCCGCCCCCCGCCCCCCCCCCTCCCCAGGGAACCCTGAACTTATCCTATGCTTCTCCCTCTGATGTGCAGAGGGTATTTCAGGCAGACCCTGACGACCTGCTGTCTCAGCATCCCCGGCGCTGCAGGAACTGGGGTCCATCATCTTTTCAAAACCTCACAGCTGCCGGAGGGGGGCGGGCTGCTGCTGGCTCGTGTGCTCGCTGGTCTGGCCCGGTCCTCAAAGGATCGCAGGGGTCAGGCCAGGAACCCCGGCAGACCCCAGGAGGACCTGCGGTGGCTGGGGGCGCTCGGCGGGGAGGCGGCAGGCAGAGCGTGGTCGGGCTGAATCCCAGCGCGCCCGGAGTGACCGAAAACAGGCCGCAAAGACCCCTGCTGTCCCTCAACGCCCATCCCCCGCCCCCTGCACTCGCGATGAGGGGTGCCTGTCTCAGAACACGCTCTCCTGCCGTCTCACGCTGGGCCTCTCGGGCGCCTCGTGCTCATCCACGGAGCGCGCGGACAGCGTCCGCCCGGAGAAGAGGCTCTCGCGGCGGCTGTCGGGGCTGTCAGCGGCCGGCAGCGGGCCGTAGCCCAGGTAGTCGCGGAGGCGCAGCTGGAACTCGCTGGACGCGAAGTAGTAGACGAAGGGGTCCAGGCAGTTGTTGAGGCAGCTGAGGCAGAGCGTGAGCTTGTAGATGTGGTAGTAGCTGCGGCCCAGGAAGAGGCGGCTGACCATGTGCACCAGCAGCACGAAGTTGCTGGGCGCGAAGCAGGCGACGAAGGCCAGCAGCACCACGGCGGCCAGGGAGACGGCGCGGCGGCGCTGCGCGCGCCCGTGCGGGTCTGCGGAGCGCAGCAGCGTCAGGATGGTGGCGGTGTAGCAGGCCACGGTGATCACGAAGGGCACCAGGAAGAGCAGCACGAACAGCGTGAACAGGAAGGCGGCCCACATGGCCACGCTCGGCAGCATGTTGGACTTGAGCACGTCGAAGCAGGTGACGATGCCCAGCGCGTCCACGGCGTAGGTGAGGTCGGTGCGCGCCAGCGGGGACAGCGCCGCCAGCAGCAGCAGCCACGTGGCGGCGCAGGCGGCCAGCGCGTAGCGGCGGCGGCGCCACCGGGCGGACGCCAGCGGGTACACGACGCCCAGGAAGCGGTCCACGCTGATGCAGGTCATGGTGAGGATGGACGAGTACATGTTGGCGTAGAAGGCCACGGTGACGGCGTTGCAGAGCAGCACGCCGAACACCCAGTGGTTGCCGTTGCAGTGGTAGTGGATCTGGAAGGGCAGCACGCAGGCCAGCGCGAGGTCCGTGACGCTCAGGTTGATCATGAAGACCACCGACGGCGTCTTGGGCCCGATGTGCCGGCACAGCACCCACAGCGAGAACAGGTTGCCCGGGATGCTCACCAGCGCCACCAGCGAGTACACCACCGGCAGCACCACCGCGATGGCCGGGTCGCGCAGCATCAGGATGGTGGCGTTGTCCGGGCGCGTCATGTTCACGTCCATGCTGCGGCCGTCGGGGGGGTGGCCGGGCCGGGGGGGTAGCCTCGGGATATGGGGTGCCGATCTGCAAGACAGGAGGGAAAGGGGGGTACCGGGGAGGTGAGAGGCGCGGGAGGACCGGGTGTCCTGGGAGAGGGGCCGACACACGGCAGCGTCACAGGCGCGCACACACGTCAGCGTAAGCGTTTACGTCGTATGGTATATGCAGTCTGATATAGACACGCGCATTACATACATATATATATGTGTGACACACACACCATATTGCATGTATATATATATGTCATATATACACACACACCGTATTGCATGTATATATCTATATTTATGATACACACACACCATATTGCACGTATATATATATGTCATATATACACACACACCATATTGCATGTATATATCTATATATATGATACACACACACCGTGTTGCATATGTATATCTATATATGTGATATATACACACACACACCATATTGCATGTCTGGGGAGAGGGGCCGACACACAGGAGCGTCACAGGTGCACACACACGTGCGCAGGAGCATTTCCATCGTATGGTATGTGCACGTGTGATATAGACACATTACATACATATATATATGTGACACACACCATATTGCATGTATATGTGTATATATATGTCATATATACCCACACACCATATTGCATGCATGTAGGTGTGTATATATAGATGTGGTACACACACACTGTATTGCATGTATGTATGTATCTTTGTGTGTATATACATATGTGTGTGTTACACACACACACCGTATTGCATGTATATGTGCATATATATATGTGATACACACACACCATATTGGATGTATCTATCTATATATATGATACACACAAACACCATATTGCATGTATATGTGTATATATATATATGTGATACACACACACACCACCCTAACCCTAACCCTAACCCTAACCCTAACCCTAACCCTATATATGTGATATATACACACACACCATATTGGATGTGTATATATGTGATCAGTTCAGTTCAGTTCAGTTCAGTCGCTCAGTCGTGTCCGACTCTTTGCCACCCCATGAATCTCAGCACACCAGGCCTCCCTGTCCATCACCAACTCCCAGAGTTCACTCAGACTCATGTCCATCGAGTCAGTGATGCCATCCAGCCATCTCATCCTCTGTCGTCCCCTTCTCCTCCTGCCCCCATTCCCTCCCAGCATCAGAGTCTTTTCCAATGAGTCAACTCTTCGCATGGGGTGGCCAGAGTACTGGAGTTTCAGCTTCAGCATCATTCCTTCCAAAGAACCCCAGGGCTGATCTCTTTCACAATGGCCTGGTTGGATCTCCTTGCAGTCCAAGGGACTCTCAGAGTCTTCTCCAACACCATAGTTCAAAAGCATCAATTCTTTGGCGTTCAGTCTTCTTCACAGTCCAACTCTCATCCGTACAGGACCACAGGAAAAACCATAGCCTTGACTAGACGGACCTTTGTTGGTAAAGTAATGGTTTTCAATATGCTATCTAGGCTAGTAAAGTAATCCTCAAAATTCTCCAAGCCAGGCTTCAGCAATATGTGAACCGTGAACTTCCAGATGTTCAAGGTGGTTTTAGAAAAGGCAGAGGAACCAGAGATCAAATTGCCAACATCCGGCGGATCATTGAAAAAGCAAGAGGGTTCCAGAAAAACATCTATTTCTGCTTCATTGACTATGCCAAAGCCTTTGACTGTGTGGATCACAATCAACTGTGGAAAATTCTGAAACAGATGGGAATACCAGACCACCTGACCTGCCTCTTGAGAAAACTATATGCAGGTCAGGAAGCAACAGTTAGAACTGGACGTGGAACAACAGACTAGTTCCAAATAGGAAAAGGAGTACATCAAGGCTGTATATTGTCACCCTGCTTATTTAACTTATATGCAGAGCACATCATGAGAAACGCTGGACTGGAAGAAACACAAGCTGGAATCAAGACTGCCGAGAGAAATATCAATATATGTGATATATATACACACACCCCATATTGTCTGTGTATATGTATATATGATATATATACACACACACCAACCATGTTGCATGTATATATGTGATATATATACACACATACCATAGTGTTTGTATATGTATATATATGTGATACACACACACCACATTGTATGTAAATATGTATATATATGTGACACACACCATATTGCACGCATGTATCTATATATATGTGACATAGACACACACATTACATGTATATGTGTGACACACACCATATGTGTCTATGTATGTATGGGATGTGTACACATACACCATATTGCATGTGTATATGTAATATGTATACACACCCCACATACCATGTACACATGTATATACAGACTTGACGCACACCATATTGAAGGCATATATGTGCTATATTACCCACACACCACGTTGCATGTATGTGTGTATATTTATAATATATATATATATGGCACACATACCGTATTGTCCGTATATATGTATATATATGTGATGTAGACACACAGACCGTATTGTATGTAAATATGCATATCCATGTGAGACACACCATATTGTGTATATATATAGTATATGATATACACACACACCACGTTGCTTGTATATATGTATATATGTGATATATATACACACACACCATATTGCATGTATACATGTGATATGTATACACACACCATGCTGCATGTATATATGTATATATATGTGACACACACACACCCCACGTTGCATGTATACGTGTATATATGTGATATACACACACACCATGTTTTATATGTATATGAACGTATATGTGACACGCACACACACACACCGTATTGCATGTCCTGGGAGAGGGGCTGACACACGGGAGCATCACGGGTGCACACACACGTTCGCCAGAGCGTTTATGTCATATAGTATATGCACACGTGTGACATAGACTCACACATTGCACACACATATATGTGACACACAGACCACATTGCATGCATATGTCTATATGATGTGTATATACACATGTCGTATTACCTGCATATCTCTATACATGCGATACATATACACACACCATGTCGCATGGATAGATGTATATATATGTGATCAATATACAGACACCATATGTATGTGTATATGTATAGATATGTGATGTATATACACACATTATTGGATGTATGTATGTGTATATATATTTATGTGACACACGCACCATATTGCATGTATATATGTGGTCTATATCCCCACATAGTATGTTGCACATGTACATGTATATGTCTGTGACACACACACCATGTTGTCTGTATATATATATGTGTGTGTGATATACACGCGTACTCCATATTATATGTATATATGTACATATACGTGCCAAGCACACACACCACATTGTATGTATATGTGTATATCTGTAATATAGACACACACACCATGTCACATGTATATATGTATATGTGTGTGACAGACACACACCATATTGCATGCATGCATGTATATATATGTACACACACCATATTGCATGTATATATGTGGTCTATATCCCCACATAGTATGTTGCATATATACATGTATATGTCTGTGACACACACACCATGTTGTCTGTATATATGTATATATATGTGATATAGACACACACACCATATTGTATGTAAATATGTATATATGCGTGTGTGACACACACACCACATTGCGGGTATGCTGCTGCTGCTGCTGCTGCTAAGTCGCTTCAGTCGTGTCCGACTCTGTGCGACCCCATAGACGGCAGCCCACCAGGCTCCCCCGTCCCTGGGATTCTCCAGGCAAGCACACTGGAGTGGGTTGCCATTTCCTTCTCCACTGCATGAAAGTGAAAAGTGAAAGTGAAGTTGCTCAGTCGTGTTCAGCTCCTAGCGACCCCATGGACTGCAGCCTACCAGGCTCCTCCATCCATGGGATTTTCCAGGCAAGAGTACTGGAGTGGGTAGCCGTTGCCTTCTCCATATTGCCCGTATACATGTATATATATGTGGCACACACCATATTCTATGTATATATGTGATCTATATACCCACACACCATATTGCATGCATATATGTATATATGTGTGTGTAACAGATACACACACCGTATTGCGTGTATACATGTATATATATGTCACACACACCGTATTCTGTGTATATATGTGATCTATATACCCACACACCATATTGCATGCATATGTGTGTGTGTAACAGATACACACACCGTGTTGCGTGTATACATGTATATATATGTGACACACACCATATTGCATGTATATATGTATATATGTGTGAGGTATACACACACACTATATTGCATGTATGTGAAAAAAGTGAAAGTCGCTCAGGCCTGTCTCTTTGATAGTTCATGGAATTCTCTAGGCCAGAATACTGGAATGGGTAGCCTTTCCCTTCTCCAGGGGATCTTCCCAACCCAGGGATCGAACCCAGGTCTCCCACACTGCAGGCGGAGTCTTTGCCTGCAGAATATTCTTTACCTGAGCCAGCAGGGAAGCCCATTGCATGTGTGTGTGTGTGTGTGTGTGTGTGTGTGTGTGTGTGTGTGTGAGACCTATACACACACACCACACTGCATGGACACATTCTTAATCACTGCACTGGTGTCTGACTCTTTGTGACCCCCTGGACCGTAGCCCACCAGGCTCCTCTGTCCATGGGGTTCTCCAGGCAAGAGTACTGGAGAGAGTTGCCATCCCCTCCTCCAGGGGGTCTTCGTGACCCAAGGATCGAACTCAGGTCTCCTAAGTTGACACATGGGTTCTCTACCACGGGTGCCACCTGGGAAGCCCATTGTATGTATATATGTGCGTGTATATGTGTGTGTGTGTCTATACATTAACACACAAATATAAATCTGCTATATACATGCATGTGTTTCTATATATATATAAACACACGTGTATTCAATTGCGGGCTTCCCTGGCGGCTTAGATGCCAAAGAATCTGCCTGCAGTGCCGGAGGGCCCAGTTCGATCCCTGGGTCGGGAAGATCCCCTGGAGGAGGAGGGCATGGCAACCCAGTTCAGTGTTCTTGCCTGGAGAATCCTGTGGACAGAGGAGCCTGGTGGGCTACAGTCCATAGTGTCACAAAGCATCAGACAGGACTGAATTACTCAGCATTCGCCCTGCAGCCTGACTGGGAGTGCCAGCCTGCTGGAGACGGTGAGTTCTGAGCTGACTCCTCCTCTGCCGGAATCTGAAACTTGCACCCCTGAACTTCTGTTTTTCCCTGCTGACCTTCCTCCCCGCTCAAAACAGAGAAGTCCCCGGAGCACCTTGCTCGTGACTGGCTGGCCCCTCAGACTCACACAGAGCAAGGGGCCCAGGGCCCAGGGGAGAAGCAGTTCCTGGGGCTGCCTGCCCCCCGCCTTCTGGACACAGTGGGTCCCAACTGTCACTTTCTTTGTAATTGCTCATGTAAATGCAACCCAAAGGCAGCTCACAGTTCATTTCTGTTGGTTTTTTCAAAGTCTGGGGGATGGTTTTGTTACCTCTTTGCTCAGCCGATTCAGCCGCGTCCGACTGTGCACCCCCATGGACTGTACCCCGCCAGCCTTCTTTGCCGACAGGGTTTTTGCAGGCAAGCCTAGTGGAGTGGGTTGCCATGCCCTCCTCCGGCGGATCTTCCCCACCCAGGGATCAAACCCTGGTCTCCCGCCTTGCAGGTGGATTCTTCAGTGTGTCAGCCACCTGACGAAGCTGCTATTTTCCCCGTGGCTGAAGCTATCACTTCTGTTTTCACCGTGTCTGTGTGTGTGCCTGATATCGGGGCTCCAGAAATCAGGGCGTGGGGCTCAGCTGGGCAACCGGGTGCCACCCCCGTTATAGCTCAGGCCTGGAAGACGCCCCCGGCTCACATGCGCCTTGCAGCTGGACACCTGCTGGTGCGGCCCCGGGACGGCGTCCATCCCCGGGGTGTCTGTTGGCAGGAATCATGGTCCCTGGGTCGCCGGGGAAGCCAGCATGTGGCCCTTCAACGCTTATGGCATTGCAGCTCCCCTCTCAGGCCCTGGCGCCCCAGGCATCTGTCTTTTCCTCCGCAGGAGATGTAACATCTGCGGTGGGGGTGTGCGGAACGAGGTTCCTCAAACCCATTTAAAAATGGCCCGGGTTTCGCTTTGAGTAGGAAACTTTCCGCACCACTAGCTCACGGCCAGGTGTGAGCTTACAGTTATTGGGGGGGTGCAACCCCACACCTCACAGCCCCCCACCTCCATCCATCTTTGGGGTTCAGGAGCAAAAGGGACCCGAACGTCTCAGGATCGCACGTGGAGGCCACGTAGGGGGGTGGTGGAGGAGAGAGAGGTCTCTGATCCGCAGGGGAAAGGGGAACTCGGGGAGGCTGGGGCTGGGGGTGACTAGGAGGCTACTGCATGTCCACAGTCGGGGGTGGGGGGAATTTGAGAAGATGGGGGTGTACAGAGCTGGAGACAGAAAGCCCAGTCTCCCCCGTCGGGTGGCACTGGGGGGCACGGAGCCTGCTGGGGGCTCCCCTGCGGGCTCAGATGGTCAAGAATCTCCCTGCAATGCAGGAGACCTGGGTTCGACCCCTGGGTGGGGAAGATCCCCTGGAGGAGGGCATGGTAACTTGCTCCAGTATTCTTGCCGGGAGCATCCCACGGAGAGTGGAGCCTGGCAGGACTACAGTCCACGGGGTCGCAGAGAGTCGGACTACGACTCAGCGGCTAGCACACTTTTTCATTTCTGCCCGGCGATGACTCCCCCTCTTCCTTCCCCCGGATCTGTCGTAACCTCCCGGTGGGAGCTTCAAAAGAGACTTCATTTGCATAACACAGTGGCTGGCCCCCCGCAGAGAAGCCACGTGGGTGTCCGGGAGGCCTCCGTCTGCACCCCGAACCTGCCGCCTCCCCCCGCCCCACTAGCCCCCCGGGGCCCCCCCCCAAGCTTTCACCTGTGCCCGTCTCGTGGACTGGGCAGGCAGCCCCCTCCCCTGCAACACGGCGACACATGGCTGATTCATAAAGAAATCACTTCTAACAGATGCGGCCGGCTCCCAAAGCCACGGGCGGGGCAGAGGCCCAGGGGGTGGGGGATGGAAGTGGCTTGAAATGAGCCAGAAACAGTTGCCGTCGACCACAAGACGGTCCCCGGGGCGCTGCGCGGGCAGAGGGGACTCTTTGCCAGAGGCACCGGGCAGCCTGCAGGCTTGGGGGCCGCAGGGTGCTGAGTGGGGCAGAGGTTCTGCAGGAAGCTGCACGCAGGCGTCACACACAAGCTCGCACAGAGCTGGAGCCCCGGCGCCCTTGGCTCCTGGGAACCCCCCATCCGCATCGACCTCTCTTCTTAACGGCTCTACAGAGCCACCAGGAAAACATCATCAAGGTCACCTCTGCAAAGTGGATATAGGGGTGTGGGCGTTAGCCCCTCAGTCGTGTCTGACTCTCTGTGACGCCCTGGACTGTAGCCCACCAGGCTCCTCCGTCCATGGGATTCTCCAGGCAAGAATACCGGAGTGGGCAGCCATGCCCTCCTCCAGGGGACCTTCCCGACCCGGGGATCAAACCTGCCTCTCCTGCATTGCAGGCGGATTCTTGACCATCTGACCCACCAGAGACACGGCAGTGGTTTTTCATATACTAGCAAAGAGACGCAACCAGCCCCATCACGCAATCCCAGAACATCCTCATCGTCTTGAAAAGAAGCCCTGCACGCCACGGCAATCACCCCTGCATCCCTTCCCTGGCACACTCGGATACACGTTTAAAAAACCGAGCTCAGATTCACCTATTGTGACATGCTGAAAGTGGAGGGTTCTGTGGCGCAGGGCAGGGCTCACAAGCCTTCACGACCACCATCTCTGTCTGGCTCCAGACATGTCCATCCCCCTCAAAAGGAGATGCTCTACCCTGAAGACCTCCCACGTCTTCCCAGCCCCTGGTGTGCCTTCTGCGTCTGTGGATTTGCCTGTTCAGGACGTTTCCTATAAAGGGAATCACACACCGTGCTCCTTCTGTGTCTGCTCCCCTCACTGAGCAGTGTGTGTTCAGGGTCCAGCCACGCTGTAGGCTGTGTCAGAGCTTCACTCCTTTTCCACAGCTGCGGCATATTCCACTGTGTGAATAGACCACATGCTGCTTATCCATCCATCATCCATCAACCCACCCACCCACTTATCCATCCATCCATCATCCATCCACCCACCCACTCACTTATCTACCCATCCATCCACCCATCATCCATCCAACCACCCATCCACTCCTTATCCATCCACCCATCATCCATCCAACCGTCCATCCACTCCTTATCCATCCATCCATCATCCAACCACCCATCCACTCACTTATCCATCCACCCGTCATCCATCCAACCACCCACCCACTCACTTATCCATCCATCCATCCACCCATCATCCATCTAACCATCCATCCACTCCTTATCCATCCACCCATCATCCATCCATCCACCCACTCACTTATCTATCCATCCACCCATCATCCATCCAACCATCCATCTCCTCCTCATCCATTCATCCATCATCCATCCACCCACCCATCCATCCATCATCTACCCATCCATCCATCCATCCACCCACTTATCATCCATCCACCCATCCATCCATCCACCCATCTATCCACTCACTTATCCATTCATACACCCATCTATCCATCCATCATCCACCCACCCATCTATCCATCCACTCACTTACCCATCCATCCATCCATCCACCCACTCATCTATCCATCCACCCATCCACCCATCCATCTATCCATCCATCTATCCACTCACTTATCCATTCATTCACCCATCCATCCATCCACCCCTCCCTCCATCCATACATCATCCATCCATCCATCCACTCACTTATCATCCATCCACCCATCCATCTATCCACCCATCATCCACCCATCCATCCATCTGTCCATCATCCACCCATCCATCCATCCATCCATCCACCCATCTATCCATCCACTCACTTATCCATCCATCCATCATCCATCCACCCACCCATCCATCCATCCATCCATCCATCATCCATCCATCCACCCACCCATCCATTTATCCATCCATCATCCACCCACCCATCTATCCATCCACTCACTTATCCATCCATCCATCATCCATCCATCCATCCACTCACTTATCCATCCATCCATCATCCATCCACCCACCCATCCATCATCCACCCACCCACCCATCTATCCATCCATCATCCATCCACCCATCCATCTATCCATCCATCCACCCACCCACCCATCCATCTATCCACCCATCATCCACCCACCCATCCATCTATCCATACATCATCCACCCACCCACCCATCTATCCATCCATCATCCATCCACCCATCCATCTATCCATCCATCCACCCACCCACCCATCCATCTATCCACCCATCATCCACCCCCCCATCCATCTATCCATACATCATCCATCCATCCATCCATCCACTCACTTATCCATTCATCCACCCATCCATCTATCCTTCTATCCACTCACTTATCCATCTATCCAGCCAGCCAGCCACTCATCCATCCATGCATACCTAGCTACTAACACTTAAACCAAGCCCGGGACTCCACTCCCCACCATCTGAAGGTCAGAGACGCTCAGGACAGTGGTCCTTCTGTCTCTTCTGAGATGGGCCTTACTCAGGTGGGGTGAGTGAAAAGCAGCCCCGAGTCAAAGGGATGGCTGCTCTTTAAGGACCTCTCCTGTGTCTTTTCAACAACAACAGCCCAAACTTCCCAAAAGCTGGGGGTTCTCCTGGGGCTGAGCTCACAACAGGGACTGGAGGGTCTGGACCAAAGGAAAACCATGACTCAGCCCTGTGCAGCGTGGGCTGGCCTGTTCTCTGGGTTTCTTGAGGGTCTTATGCCACCCAAGTCGTGGTGCTTTGTGGGGGCAGCTCTGGAAACCTCGGCCCCAAAGCATTCAAGGGGCACGGCTTCAGAGAGCTGGTGACGTCACAGAGTCCAAATGGGTGCTGCCGCGTGGTCCACAGAGTATTCACTCCTGGAATGCTGTTTAGTCGCTCAGTCGTGTCCGACCCTTTGTGACCCCGTGGACTGTAACCCTCCAGGCTCCTCTGTCCATGGGATTCTCCAGGCAAGAACAGTGGAGTGGTTTGCCATGCCCTCCTCCAGGGGATCTTCCTAACCCAGCCAGGGTTTGAATCCTGGGTGGAGAATCTTGGGATGACTTAACCACACGGAGCTCACAGCCACCTGGTGCAGGAAGGGTTGGGAAGAGGCAGGCTGTGGGGTCTTGCCCACCCAGACCCTCAATTTCCTCACCTGTCATAGCACAGATAGAGACTCACCCTCTGAGAGTGGTCGTGGTGCCGAGGGGCTCAGCGACGGCAAAGCGCTCTGTCAGCTGGCATGTGTCCATAAATACTAGCTAGACCAGTAACTGGGGGGTGTCCTGGACTGTCCTAACAGACAACCACTAACTGGGGGCTAGTGACAATAGGCATCTATCCTTCCCCAGGCCTGGAGGGTCTGGTCTGAGGTCAGGGGGTCCCAGGGCTGGGCTCCCTGCGGAGGCTCCAGGGGACGGTCCTCCCCACCTCTTCCAGCTTCCGGGGGCTCCGGGCGTCCGTCCCTGGGCTGGTGGCCACCTCCCTCCCGTCTCCACCTCCATCTCCACGTGGTTTCTCCTCTGTGTCCGTGTCTCTCCTCTTCACTGTCTTGTAAGGGCCCAGTCCCTGGGTTTAGGGCCAGCCGCATCCAGGAGGAACCTCATCTCAGACCCTTCACCGTGTCACCTCTGCAGAGACCCTGTTTCCTAATAATGCCTGGCCTGAGGTTCTGAGTGGGCATGAATCTTAGCAGGGCAGCCTTCAACCCACTACACCACTCCACTGAGCTATAGCCCTATAAATAACTCAGCAAACAACAGGTGGATTTCTTCTGAAATTCGATCATGATAGTTAATGCACTCATCTTTCCAGAATCTTTTTTGGGGCATTGTTTTTTTAAATTAATTAATTTATTTTAATTGGAGGCTAATTGTTTTATACTATCCAGAATCTTTATGTAGGAGCCCATCATCTATTGGCAGGATTTTAAAAAATATCTTAGAGTCACTGACTGATGAACTTTGTGGAAGGTT
The DNA here is from genome assembly GCF_042477335.2 of Ovis canadensis. NCBI lineage: Eukaryota > Metazoa > Chordata > Mammalia > Artiodactyla > Bovidae > Ovis > Ovis canadensis. The sequence continues at coordinate 799,155 of NC_091727.1, forward strand.
ACTTGCCATTGAAATAGGGCCATCCTCATCCAGGAGGGGGCCTCCCTGGTGGCTCAGCTGCATTGCGGGAGACCTGGGTTCAGTTCCTGGGTGGGGAAGATCTCCTGGAGAAGAGAATGGCAACCCATTCCAGTTATTCTTGGGTTTCCCTGGTGGCTCAGATGGTAAAGAATTTGCCTGCAGTGGGAGAGACCTGGGTTCTATCCCTGGGTCGGGAAGATCCCCTGGAGGAGGGCATGGCAACCCACTCCGGTATTCTGGCCTGGAGAATCCTATGGACAGAGGAGCCTGCTGGGCTACAGTCCATGGGGTCACAGAGAGTCGGACACGCCTGCGTGCCTGAGCACAGCACAGCTCAGCATCCAGGAGGGCCTCATCTCGAGCCCTTCCCTTCATGACATCTGCAGAGACCACATTATTCTCCCCACTCAGGGGTTCCAGGGGGTCAGGATGTGAGCACCTCTTGGCTGGTCCCCACTTTAGGCATCAAGAAGACCTCTACGGGCTGTTCAGACATCAGTGCATCCGGGAGGGGAGGGTGCTCGCTGAGTCCAGCCACGTCCCCGCCGGCATCAGGGCGGAGCCACGAGCGTGGACAGAAGTCTTTCCAAGTGGCAAATCCTGAAGAAGCGGGAGCTACACAGGCCGCTTTGGAATCTGACCGTCACGCCCAGACATTCGGGCTGCTCCCTGCTGGGGAAGGGGTGTGTCGTCAGCCTTGTGTGGGAGATCCTGCCCTCTTGCCCTTGACCCGCGGCTCCGGGCGATGCTTGTGAACCTGCCCAGCAGAGGAAGCTGTGATGGGTTTTCTGGTTGACCATGGGGGTGACACAGAGAAGACGCCGGAAACTCTGTGGCTGTCACGGGTGAATTGTGTCTCCCGGCCGCAAGTTCAGGCGGAAGGTCTAACTCCCTGTATGTAAAAGGGTCGCCTTCGTTCCAAGGCGGGGAGAGGGGGGTGTCTTTGCAGATGTAATTGTTTTAGGGTCACGTGAGGTCCATCTGGACTTCTGAGCTGGCTCAGGGGGTAAAGAACCTACCTGCAAATGCAAGAGATGCGAATTCGATCCCTGGATTGGTAAGATCCCCTGGAGGAGGGCATGGCAACCCACTCCACTATTCTTGCCTGGAGAATCCCATGGCAGGGGGGCACTGGGGCAGAAGGAGGGAGACCGCCAGGCAGAAATGGACGCAGAGGTGGACAAGATGCTTCAGTAAGCCAAGGAACGCCAAGGAGGGGCCAGGAAACACCAGAAGCTCAGACCAAGTGACAAGTGAAAGTGTTGGTCGCTTCACTCGTGTCCGACCCTTTGCGACCCCATGGACCGTAGCCCCGCCAGGCTCCTCTGTCCGTAGGATTCTCCAGTCCAGAACACTGGAGTGGGCTGCTCTTCCCTTCTCCAGGGGGATCTTCCAGACCCGGGGATCGACCCTGTGTCTCCTGCGTTGGCAGGTGGGTTCGTTACCATCTGAGCCACTAGGGAAGTGCAGAGGCTGGGATGGAGGCGTGGAAAAGACTCCCAGCCACAGCCTTCCGAAGGAACCCGCGCTCCCGCACACACCTTGACTTCAGCTCTGCAGACACTGAATCTGTGTCGTTCAAGCTCTGCTCCCAGTTGGGTGGGCGGGGAGGCGGTTTCCTTCCAGCAGCCCCAGGAAACAGACGCGCAAGCGAAAAGAGGCAGCGTTTTAGCTAATAGAGTAGAGAAAGTGAGAGCAATCGTCCTGCGAAATGAAAGAGGGGGAGGAATCCTTTAAGGACCCACTCCAGTACCCTTGCCTGGAAAATCCCATGGGAGGAGGAGCCTGGTGGGCTGCCATCTATGTGAAGCGACTATGTGAAGTGAAGTGAAGCGACTTCACTTTCCCTTTTCACTTTCATGCATTGGAGAAGGAAATGGCAACCCACTCCAGTGTTCTTGCCTGGAGAATCTCAGGGACGGGGGAGCCTGGTGGGCTGCCGTCTATGGGGTCACACAGAGTCAGACACGACTGAAGCGACTTAGCAGCAGCAGTAGCAAGGCGTGAAAGGATGAGATTGCAGGAAAGACAGAGATGAGAGGATGTGGGCAACAGCCTCGCGGGTCGTTTGGCAGACGCTGACCCAAGTTAAAGATGGGAAAACGGCCCTCAGCATGATGTGAACACACACTGAGGGACTTCCCTGGTGGTTCAGGGGTTAAGAAGCCACCTGGCGAACCCGCCTACACTGTTGGCTGTACATGGGTGCAGCCGCTGTGCAGAAGAGAATGGAGGTTCCTTAGAACACTAAACAGAGGCCTACTGTGTGATCCGGCCATCTCACCCCTGGGCAGGCATCCAGAGAAAAACATGCTCTGAAATGATCCATGCACCCCAGCATTCACTGTAGCGCCGTTTGCAACAGCCAGGACATGGAAGCAACCGGGATGTGCGCCAACAGAGGAAGGGAGAGAGACGATGTGGTGTGTTTACACAATGGAGTATGACTCAGCCAGAAAAAGGAATGAAATAAAGCCATTTGCACCAAGAGGGGTGGACCCAGAGATTCTCCTACTGAGTGAAGTAAGTCAGACAGAGAAGGGGAAACATCTTTGACATCACTAATACGTGGAATCTGAAAAGACATGATACCCATGAGTTTACTTACAAAATAGAAAGACACTCATAGAGTTGGAAAATGAACTTATGCCTACCAGGGGGGAAAGATGGGGGAAAGGGATAGTCAAGGAGTTTGGGATGGACATGGACACACGGCTGTATTTAACATGGAGAACCAGCAAGGACCTGCTGTCCAGCACAGGGAACTCTGCTCAATACTCTGTAATAGCCTTATGGTCACCAGGGGGAAGGATGCGGGAAGGGATAGTTGGGGAGTTTGGGATGGACATGGACACACTGCTGTATTTAACATGGAGAACCAGCAAGGAGCTGCTGGACAGCACAGGGAACTCTGCTCAATCCTCTGTAATAACCTCATGGTTCAAATGGCAACCCACTACAGTATTCTTGCCTGGAGAATCCCATGGACAGAGGAGCTTGGTGGGCTACAGTCCATGGGGTCGCAAAGAGTCGGACACGACCGAGCGACTTCACTTCACTCCCAGGGGGAAGGATGGGGGAAGGGACAGTCAGGGAGTCTGGGATGGACATGGACACACTGCTGCATTTAACATGGAGAACCAGCAAGGACCTGCTGGACAGCACAAGAGACTCTGCTCAGTGTCACGTGGCAGCCTGGATGAGAAGGGAGTTTTGGGGAGAATGTGTACATTAATATGTAAGCCTGAGTCCTTTTGCTGTCCACCTAAACCATCACAATATTGTTAATTGTCTATACACCAATAATAAAGACCTTGCAGTTTGAAAAAAAAAATAAAGGAATCCGCCTTACAACGCAGGAGACGTGGGTTCAACTGCTGGTTGAGAAACGAAGGTCACATGTGCCTCCAGGCAGCTCAGCCACGAGCCGTAGCTAGTGAGCCCAAGTGTCACAGCTAAGGCCCGACACAGCCGAACAAATAAATAGTAAAAAGAAAGAGTGTTGGACCTTATTTTCCCTCCAGGGCTGTGGCCCACCCCATGGCTGAGCACTGGGAGACGTCTGCTCTGTAGCATCCTTGCAGGCACGTCTCGGTGTGCGTGAAACACACACGCACACTGTGAAATGAGAATATCTCCTCCCATAACAGGAAACTAGAAAGGTCACGGCCATCAGCAATTTCTACCCTCTGCATGAGCTGTGGTTTTCCCAGGAGTCGTGTATGGAGGTGAGAGTTGGACCATAAAGAAAGCTGAGCTCAGGAGAATGGATGCTTTTGACCTGTGGTGTTGGAGAAGACTCTTGAGAGTCCCTTGGACTGCCAGGAGATCCAACCAGTCCATCCTAAAGGGAATCAGTCCTGAATGTTCATTGGAAGGACTGACGCTGAAGCTGAAACTCCAATACTTTGGCCACCTCATGCGAAGAGTTGACTCATTGGAAAAGAGTCTGATGCTGGGAGGGATTGGGGGCAGGAGGAGAAGGGGACGACAGAGGATGAGATGGCTGGATGGCATCACTGACTCAATGGACGTGAGTTTGAGCAAGCTCCCAGACTTGGTGATGGACAGGGAGGCTTGGTGTGCTGCAGCCCACGGGGTCAAAAAGAGTTAGACACGACTGAGCAACTGAGCAACAAGGTAACCAAACAACAGGATTTGCCCAGACAGCTGAGGGGCATGTGAAAGGAGTGAATTCAGTGAGCCCAGAGGCTTGCATCCTCCCATACGCAGAATGCTCAGTTGCTTCACTGGATATCTCATCTTTGCTGTTCAGACCACCTGCTCCCTTTGTTGCAAACTTGTATACAGCCTGACTCCCCCTCCCGCCTCCTTGGAGCAGTTTTCTCCGAGCTCCCGAGATGCTGTCCACCCCCCAGGCTCAGATCCTCAACATGTCCACCAAATAAAATAACTGCCTTATTAATTTCTGCTTGTGACTATATATTTTAGTCAACGACACTCACCCACACAGGCAGACATTTCACCTTGCATGCTTTACACGTCGCCTCTCATGACCTTCTCGCTTTGAGCATTTACGAACGTCTCCATCACATGTATACAGTTTCTCTCTGCCCTTTTCCACACTGGAATACGCAGTGGGCGTGTGTCATCTTGCTCCCCAGGTTGTGGGCACTCGGACGCGTTGCCTGAACTCTGTATTCTGTAGACACGCACCTATGCAAGTGTTTCTCTACATGGCCGTGATAACGTCTTCCAAAGCCCAGATTGTGGTTCAAATGGTGCAGAATCTGCCTGCAATGCAGGACACCCGGGTCTGATGCCTGGGTTGGGAAGATCCCCTGGAGGAGGGCATGGCAACCCACTCCAGTCTTCTTGCCTGGAGAATCTCACCGACAGAGGAGCCTGGCGGGGCTACAGTCCACGGGGTGTCAAAGACTCACGTACTACGGAGCGGCTAACACACACACAGGCTTGCCGATACAAAGGCTGCACTCATTTTAAATTGAATGCATTACATTAGTTAGAAAGGAGAATAGATGTAAAACCAGCCCTCGAGACTGCCACCTTAGAAAACTAGAATGGGAGGATCCGTTTAAATCCCAAGGGATTAGAAGCAAAGACGCAGAAAGCGGTGAAACCGAAAACAGAAAATCAAGAGAGGAAAGAAAAAGAAATCAAAAGCTGGGTCTTGGACGTGATCGAGAAAATCAATAAACTTCTACTCTGGCAAAGAAAAAACAAAAAGAGACAGGGAGAGGAAATACATGGACACCACCTGGGCAAGGGGTGGTAAGATGAGTCGGGAGCTGGAACGGACACAGATACACCCCTGCTATTCTGCATAAAGTAGATAACAAATGAGAAGCTACCGTCTAACACCAGGAATGCTACTCACTGCCTTGTGGTGAGCTAAACGCAAAGAAAAACCCACAAAGGCGGGGACGTAGGAATGCCTGCCGCTGATTCGAGTGGCTGTACAGTGGAAACTAACGCAACGTTGTGAAGAAGCTGTCCTCTAATAAAAACAATAAGCGAGGCGGAAGGCGCACGTCACAAAAATCCAAAACCAGAGACAGACTGTCACTGCAGACCCCTTGCTTAGTTGCTCAGTCGTGTCCGCCTCTTTGCGACCCCGCGGACTGTAGCCCACCAGGCTCCTCTGTCAGTGGGATTCTCCAGGCAAGTAAAGGGGAGTGGGGAGGGACGTTCAGGAGGGGAGGAAGGTATGTATTCCTGTGGCTGATTCATCTTGCTATATAGCAGAAAGCAAGACAATATTGTAAAACAATTATCCTTCAATTAAAACTAAATTAATTAGAATTAAAAAAAAAGAATACTGGAGTGGGTTGCCCTTTCCAAAGACATTGAAAGAACAACCAAGCAATACTACGAACAGTTCTATGCCCACCGATTTTATTACCTAGATGGACATGAGCTGCAGAGACACACCCAAGGCTAAACAGGCCGTTAGAATCACTCCGCGTCTATTAAAGAGTAGGATCAATAATGAATAACTCGTCCCTCCGCCCCCCCAAAAAAGCACCATGTCCAGATAGACTTACTGGTGATTTCTACCAGACACCTGGAGGACGGAATGATAGCAATTCTCTACATGTTTTTCTCCCCCAGAAAAGAGAAACCGAGCCACCAGCAGCCCATACCCTTCCCACACGCGGCGCCAATCTGAAGTTGCAGAAAAGACAACAGGGCTGGGGTGGGGGGAGGGGGCACTCAATTGTCACACTGTCAACAACCCCAGACCGCCAGCAGCCTGCGTCATTTTTTCCATCTGAGGGGTGAGAGGTGCCACACCACCCAGGGTTCAAGTCACACCTCACATGGGGGCTGCAGAGGTCAACCGTCTCTGCTGCTATTGTCTGGGGTTGACTGTCTTTCTCGAGTTCTCAGCTGGCGCCTCCTCCGTGGAATGGCTTTGCCACACCGAGCCAGACCCGCCCCTGGGCCACTCAACTCTGTCTTATCAGCATGATGCTAGCGGCCGTTTCTGCACAATTTAGTGGGTCATATTCGTGCGGATATATTTCTGGGCTCGCTATTGTGCTTCCGTTGATCCGTGCGTCTCTCTTTCATCTAAATCACACTGCTTTTTTTTTTCTTTCTTAATTATTTTGTATTGCAGCCTAGTTGCTTCATATTGCGGTACTGGACTTTCCTGGAGGCTCAGCTGGTAAAGAATCTGCCTGCAATGCCGAAAACCTGGGTTCCATCCCTGGATCAGGAAAATCCCCTGGAGAAGGGCTAGGCTACTCACTCCAGTATTCTTGGGCTTCCCTGGTGGCTCAGCTGATAAAGAATCCGCCTGCAATGCAGGAGACTGAGATTCAGCCTCTGGGTCCGGAAGATCCCCTGGAGAAGGGAACGGCAACCCACTCCAGTCTTCTTGCCTGGAGAATCCCGTGGACAGAGGGGCCCGGCGGGCTACAGTCCACGGGGTCGCAGAGTCAGACACGACTGAGTGGCTAAGCACAGCACGTCGTTGCTTTAGAATGTTAGGTTAGTTTCAGCAAAGTGAATCAGCCGTACGTATATATATATCCCCTCTGTTTTTGCATTTCCTTCCCATTTAGGTCAACACAGAGTGTGATTCTTTTTGTTACTTACTTGGGTATCTAACAGTATAAAAAAAACCATCAAAACTCTTCGCAAACTACAGCAAGTTAAATATAAGGCTTTTTCATTCACAAAATACCATGTGCACTTTAGTTTTTAGGCTACTGATTCTTCTTTTTTTTTTTTTTTCAAACTGTAAACTTTTTATTTTAGATTGGGGTATATAATATAACTCCTGGGTGGCGTCCCCTGTGCTATCCAACAGGGTCTCATTAGTTTTCTATTTTATACACAATTTCAATAGTGTATATCTGTCAATCCCAAGCTCCCATTTTTTTTGTTAAAAAATTTTTTTTATTAAAATTTTTTTTCTGAAAGATAGTTGATTTACAATGTTGAGCTCATTTCTGTTGTAAAGTGAATCAGTTTTACATATATATATATGTAAGATTTTTAAGATTTTAAGATTTTTAAAAAGATTTTAAAGAGTCTTTTCCCATATAGGTTATTCAGATTCTTTTTAAGATTCTTTTCCCATACAGGTTATTAAGATTCTTTTTAAGATTCTTTTCCCATGTAGGTTATTAAGATTGTTTTAAAGATTCTTTTCCCATATAGGCTATTAAGATTCTTTTTAAGATTCTTTTCCCATGTAGGTTATTAAGATTCTTTTTAAGATTCTTTTCCTATATAGGTTATTAAGATTCTTTTTAAGATTCTTTTCCCATGTAGGTTATTAAGATTCTTTTTAAGATTCTTTCCCATGTAGGTTATTAAGATTCTTTTCCCATATAGGTTATTAAGATTCTTTTTAAGATTCTTTTCCCATATAGGTTATTAAGATTCTTTTTAAGATTTTTCCCATATAGGTTATTAAGATTCTTTTAAAGATTCTTTTCCCATATAGGTTATTAAGATTCTTTTTAAGATTCTTTCCCATATAGGTTAGTAAGATTCTTTTCCCATATAGGTTAGTAAGATTCTTTTTAAGATTCTTTTCCCATACAGGTTATTAAGATTCTTTTTAAGATTCTTTTCCCATATAGGTTAGTAAGATTCTTTTTAAGATTCTTTTCCCATATAGGTTAGTAAGATTCTTTTTAAGATTCTTTCCCATACAGGTTATTAAGATTCTTTTTAAGATTCTTGTCCCATACACGTCATCACAGAACATTGAGTAGAGCTCCCTGTGAGTACGGGCGCTCTTTGTTGACTGTCTGCCTCTATACAGCTGCGTATTTGTCCGTCCCAATCTCCCAAGTGATGCCTCCCCATTCTCGCAGGTTTTAGTATTTTTCCTGTTCTGAATGGTTCGTATTAAAGAAAGAATTTCAGTCGCTAGAAAGGAAAGGCGACATGTGCTGCAGTGCATCTTTATAATCAGTACATGTATTTGTCTTGATTACAAAGAGGATCATAAGCTCAGAAATTTGCAACAGTTTTTTAGCCATCTTTATAAGAGTATATAGTTGATGTACAGTGTCGTACTGGCCCTCAGGTGCACAGCAAAGTGAATCAGCTACACGTGGACACGTATCTCCTCTCTTCCTCAGATTCTTTTTTTCCACTTAGGCCGTTACAGAGTATTGGGTAGAGTTCTCTGTGTTATACAGTAGGTTGACGATAGGTATCTCCTTTACATACAGCCGTTCGTATTTGCAAACCACACTGTCCTGTTCGGGTCTCAGAGTGGCCGCCCGGGAACTCTGCTCTGCTCTCTGTGTATTCTGCTGATGAACCTGAATCGTGCCCCCTTTTCTGGCCTGTGATGAGCAACTTTTACTGTTGGTGGTGGCGTCTGATAGATGCATTCGCATTTTGCAGCTTTAAAGATGTGTTTCACGGGGAGCATTTTTTGAAAGTGGTTTGCTTTATGGAATTTGCTCCATTATTCTCTCTGTTTTATGTCTTGGCTTTTTGGGCCGAAAGGCATGTGGGAATTTAGCTCCCCGACCGGGGATTGAACCTGCTCCCCCTGCCCTGGAAGGCAAAGTCTGAACCACTCAACCACCAGGGAAGTCTCGATATTTGGTATCTTTCAGTTCAGTTCAGTTCAGTTCAGTCCAGTCGCTCAGTCATGTCTGACTCTTTGCAGCCCCATGGACTGCAGCACACCAGGCCTCCCAGGCCATCACCAACTCCCGGAGCTTGCTCAAACTCAAGTCCATCGAGTCGGTAATGCCATCCAACCATCTCATCATCTTTTTCTCTTTATCTTTAGGTTACAAGATCTTGCCACTAGGTCATGTAAATTTCATACCTAGCGCAGGAGAACCTTCTCTCACCAGTAACTAAAATTTTTCCTCCTCTGTTTTTTTTTGTAAGAAAAAAAATTCTTTCTACTTTAAAATTTTTTCTTATTTGGAAAAGAAATGAAACAACTGCTCCATGAGGAAGGTGGGATGTCAGTTCCCCAACCAGGGATGGAACCCGCTTGCCCTGCCGTGACAGTGAGCAGTCTCACGCACTGGGCCTCCGGGGGAGTCTGCCGTTTTGCTACTTCTGTGTTGCCAGGCTGTGTTGTAACTGTGGCATTACCCACAGGGACGGTCACCACGCCTGCCCTTGGCAGAGGCTCCGTGTCTGCTGAGCAAACGCATGATGGGATCCGAGAGAACAGGCCTCAAGGAAAATGTCAAACTCTCGGGAAGCAGGGGTGTCTGAGATGTCCCCGAGTTCGCTCACCCCTCTGAGCTCTGCTGTCTTCCCAGCTGGGGCCATTAGCCTTGCCTGAAGGTGTCTATCTGGGGACACTGGAGATATCCCTGTAATTCTAACACCTTTTATGAGACATGGATACTGACCAAGTGATTCTAGACGGTACATGCTGGTGCTAAGTCCCTTCAGTGGTGTCCGACTCTTTGCGACGCCGTGGACTGCAGCCTGTCGGGCTCCTCTGTCCCTAGGATTCTCCAGGCAAGAACACTGGAGTGGGTTGCCATTTCCTTCTCCAATGCATGACAGTGAAAAGTGAAAGGGAAGTCGCTCAGTCGTGTCTGACTCTTAGCGACCCCATGGACTGTAACCCACCAGGCTCCTCCATCCATGCGGTTTTCCAGGCAAGAGTACTGGAGTGGGAGGGAAGCCCTTAGCAAGAGGCAAAAAGCCCAGAATAACCAACACACAACTTAAGGAGAAGGAGAAAATGGGCTCATTGACACCACCTGACTTCCAGACTTACTACAGTAATAAGCTGTAGTAATTACCGTAGTGTACTAATAAGGTACAGTCATCAGCATGGCGGGTGGAAGGGAAGCGAGGTAGGGAAATTCAGAGGGAGGCGAATAAGAGGCACAAACTGTCATCTATAAAACAAGCTACAAGGATGTTATGTATAAAATAGATTAACTAATGAGAAAGCATGAAGAGGGGATGGCACCCCACCCCAGCGCTCCTGCCTGGAGAATCCCATGGACAGAGGAGCCTGGAGGGCTACAATCCACGGGGTCGCAGAGAGTCAGACACGACCGAGCAGCTAGCGCTTTCAAAGCTGATTCACAGCAGAAAAACGAACACCATATTGTAAAGCCACTACGCTCCAGTGAGAAATTGGTCCCAAATATTCACTGAAAGGACTGAGGCTGAAGCTGAAACACCAATCCTGTGGCCACCTGAAGTGAAGAACTGACTCATTGGGAAAGACCCTGATGCTGGGAAAGACCGAAGGCGGGAGGAGAAGGGGACGGCAGAGGATGAGATGGTTGGATGGCATCACCGACTCAATGGGCATGAGTTTGAGCAAGCTCTGGGAGCTGGTGATGGACAGGCAGGCCTGGCGTGCTGCAGTCCATGGGGTCGCAAAGAGTCGGACACGACTGAGCAACTAAACTGAAGAAATCATTTTACAAGTGTTGGGGAAGATCCAAAAAAAAAAAAGCTACAAACACGTATTGTACAATACAGTTAATACAGCGGATATTTTATGATGCCGTCAAGGGAGTATTGTCTTTAAAAACTGTGAATCACTGGATTGTACACCTGAAACTTAAACACTATTTCACGCCAATCATAGTGAAGTGAGAGAAAAAAAAAAGAATCATGACCTTTTAGGAATATTTTAGGTAAAGTTGTTTTTTTAAGGACAGTGTGGCCTTGGTGATAGAATAGAGATGGATCAAAGCCTCAGAACAGAGCGTACAAGGTAGACACTCTTCATGTGGTTAACTGATCTTTGACAAAAAAGCATTATAATGGAGCAAAAAAAAAAAAAGAAAAAAGAAAAGAAAAAGGCAAAAACGAGCAAAGATCTTTGACAAAAAGGAGCAAAGGCGGTCCCTTCAAAAAAACGATATTGGAGCAACTCACATCCACATGCAGAAAAGAAAGAGAATCTAGGCACAGACCTTTCTCCCTTCACAGTAATGAACTCAAAACGGACCACAGTCCAGATGTAAAACGCGAAACAGTAAGACTTCTACACACTAATGCAGAAGAAAAACCCAGATAACCCCGTGTGTGGTGATACCTTTTTTCTTGGCTTGGCCAAAACCGTCACTGGGGTTTCTCTATAACATCCTAGACACAACCCCAGAAGCACAATCCATGAAGGAAATCACAGATAAGCTGGACTTTGTCAACATTAAAAATATCTGCTCTCCCAACAAATCTGTCCATAAAATAAGACAAGCCGTAGACTGCAGAAAAATATTCGCAAAAGACGTGTGGGGCGGGGGTGGGTGGGTGGAAAGACCAGAATCCACAATATGTAAAGAGCTGTTTAAAAAATCAATAGGAAAATAACCATCCCAACTGAAAAAGGGGTGGCCAAACATCCAAGAGCTTCACTGAAGAAGTTGTCCAGACGGCAAAGAGGCCCAGGAAAAGAAGGAACAGGTCGTAAGCCTGTCAGGTAATTGTAAAGTAACAGCCCACTGAGGACGAGCTGCCACCTGAGCGGTATCAGAATGACTGGGATCTGAAAACACCGACGTCCACCGCCCGCCGGCGAGGAAACGGGAGCTCTATTCCACGCCGGGCTTTGTTAAGAGGGCCCTTGCGCATTCCATGACCCTCCGGTCACTGTGAGGCCAGAACCACACTCTAAGTGGGGCCTGATGACCTCAAGAGTCCACGTTCTCCAGGGTGCCTCCCCTGTCTTTGTCACCCCGGGACGTTACCTCTGCTGTGTCGTCCCTGAGGGGACTCTGTTCTGCAGACGGAGCGCTGGAGATGGGGTGGCGGGTGGCGACTGGACCGGGCGCCCGTCCCTCTGTGTTCTGAGTGGAACGCTCGGATCGCAGGAGGGCTGAGCAGAGAGGCACGGGCAGGGCTCTTATCTCTGTCCCTCGTTCACGAGCCCCACAATTGCACAATCGGCACGCAGAGAATCACAGATCATTTGCATGCCCACACGTGTGTGATTTTCATCTGTCTTCTCCGCCACCCAGCCTAGTGTTCTCAGCCTCCCGTGTGTTTCTCTCTGCTCTCCAGACTTCCCCAAACGAGCCAGAGTCCACTTTCTACCCAAAGGGGGAAGAAAAAACAAAAAAGCCACCGCTATTCTTTTGCATGACAGTGCTTTGTTCTTTAATTTTTTTTTTCCATTGTCAAACGTGTCTGAATCACACCTGCCAATTTAGCCTCTGTCTCTAAGGCAGGAAGCCACTCAAAGTGGATGCATTAATTAAGCATTAATTAACAGTGAAGCACCACTGTGTAAAGAAAAGAAAAAAGAAAAAAGAAAAGAGCTGGCCTGGCGTAGGGGGTTGGGCGGCGGACCTGCCGGGAAATAGGAGTTTGCAGGTTGCATGTGTTGTGAGAGTCACAAGGGCTTGCTTCGTGGGTGAACCAGAACGCCAGCTGTGTGAAGAAGTGGGAGAGATTTGCTTAGCAGATCAGTAGACAGAGAAAGTCACAGAGACGAAGAGATAAAGGCAGAGATATAGAGAGAGTTCTGCACACCCTTGATTCCCCAGCGTATGCGTGCTACGTCGCTTGCCTAGCGACTCTTTGCAACCCTACGGGCACCTCTGTCTACGGGATTTCCCCCGGCAGGAATACTGGAGTGGGTTGCCATGCCCTCCTCCAGGGGATCTTCCCAACCCAGCGATCGAACCTGTGTCTTCTGGCTTGCAGGCAGATTCTTTACCACCTGAGCCACCAGGGAAGACCCGGCACCATGGAAAAGCTCGCTGGCTTGCCACTGAACACAGACCCAGCTGCGTGTCTTGGCGATTTCTCAGGAGGTGCTTCGCGTTCCCCCAGAAAAGGATATTTTAAGCGAAGGCGCCGTAGTGAGCCCTCTTGGGTACTAGTCTGTATTAGACATGAAACTTCACAGACACGTCTCCTATCTGGACCCCCAGCCCCAACCCCCGCAAGCTCAGCTGGAGAAGGTCAGAGACTAGAGTCTCCCAGGCTGGACAGACCACACACCAAAACCTACAAGGATAACTCGCTGAATCTGGGACCCTCGGAGAAAGGGTCTCCAAAGAGCCCGTCCCCGGGAGAGGGTCCCAGATGACCCGGGGGGAGGGGAGCCCAGAAGGACATTTCAGGGCTTGCCAACTTAATTCTGGTTTTCATTTGGAACGTAGGAAAGACATGGCGCTTTGCTGAGAGTTAGCTGATGGAGTGACAATCAGCCTGTGTCTGGTTTACGAACGAAATGAATATAGGTGTTTTGAGATACACGGTCAGACACTGACCACTCGCCCCCCAGTCCAGAGTTGGGTCTGGAAATGAGTGAATGAAAACCAGGCAGAGCTTGGAAGCTGTTTAATGAGGAAGAGGAGAGATGTCAGTGGACTTTCAAAGGAACTCTCATTCACCACCAACCTCAGAGGGATCTGCAGGGCCAGAGGGCTGCAATACGAGGTCAGAAAACGGCTAATTCTCCTGGGAAACAAGGGTACCATAAACCTAGACAGTCTATTAAAAAGCAGAGACATCTCTTTGCCGACAAAGGTCCGTCTCCTCAAAGCCATGGTTTTCCATGTACGGATGTGAGAGTTGGACTGTAAAGAAGGCTGAGTACCAAAAAATTGAGGTTTTTGAACTGTGGTGCTGGAGAAGACTCCTGAGAGTCCCTTGGACTGCAAGGAGATCCAACCAGTCCTTCCTAAAGGAGATCAGTCCTGAATATTCACTGGAAGGATTGATGCTGAAGCTGAAACTCCAATGCTTTGGATGCCTGATTTGAAGAACCGACTCACTGGAAAAGACCCTGATGCTGGGAAAGACTGAAGGCAGGAGGAGAAGGGGACGACAGAGGATGAGATGGTGGGATGGCATCACCGCCTCGATGGACGTGAGTTTGAGCAAACTCAGGGGTTGGTGATGGACAGGGAGGCCTGGCGTGCTGCAGCCCACGGGGTCGCTAAGAGTCAGACATGATTGAGCGAGTAAGTGATGGTTCCACAGTGGGTGGGAGGAGGGGCTGCCCACACGCCTGGGCTTCTCTGCGGGGCCAGAAAGTGAGCAGAGATGAACCAATAAAGAGGTGTGGAAGGCTGAGCTCTGGTCTATGGTAGAAAGTGCCAACTGGGGATTGTGGCTTCCCGGTGCCCACAGAGAGAATGGAAACTTGCCAATATGGGTCAGTCTCCTGAGGCTGCCGGAACCCAACACCCCAAACTGGGGGGTTAAAACCACACACATCCATCCTCCCCGAGTCCTGGGGACCAGACTTCTGAGCTCAAGGGGACCCAGGGCTGAGCTCCGTCCAGAGGCTCCAGGGGAGGGTCCTTCCCGCGTCTTCCAGCTCCGTCCAGAACAGGCAAACACACAGACGTTAAGAAAAAAAAAAAAAAACAAAGAAAGAAAGCAGACTTTTGGTTCGCAGGGTCTGCAAGGAGTAGGGACCTTACTCATGGGGGTGGGTGTCTCCTTTTGGGGGCGCTGAGAATGTTCTAGAACCAGAGACGACGGATTGAACAGCGCTGTGTATATCCTAAATGCCCCTGTATTGGCTTGGGACTTCCCTGGTGGCGCAGATGGTTACAAATCCGCCTGCCAACGCAGGAGACCGGGGCGCAATCCCTGGGCCGGGAAGATCCCCTGGAGGAGGAAATGGCAACCCACTCCAGTATCCTTGCCGGGAGAATCCCATGGACCGAGGAGCCTGGCGGGGCTGCAGGCCACGGGGTCGCAAGAATCGGACACGGCCGAGCGACTAACACGGACGCGCGTATTGTTTACTTCGAGGGGTTAACTGCGCATGGTTCAAATGCTGGCTTGGTTCTGAAAACAAGCCTGGTGAACACCAGGGGAAAGCCTAGGGCTGGGTCTGGGGTGCTTTGCTGTATCTCATTGGCCTGCTGCCCCGCAGACTCCCTGGCTCCCTGTTCGCGCCTCGTTTGGAGACCGTCCCTCCCTTGATTCCATCATCCGCAACCCTTCGGTCAGTGCTGGTCAGAGCTGACTGCTTGCCTGCGTGTCTGGGTCTGCGGTCCCCGAGGGTCCTTGAATGCCCTCCAGGACTTGAAGAGAGGAAGAGATGGCCTGGGCATCCTCACTGTTTGCGCGAAGCATGTTCCCAGACGCCTCAGTGGACTGGGAGAGCTGGCCAGGGGCTACGGTTCTCATTCCCTTCTTTGCGAAGGTCACATATGACTCCTTCCTGGCCCTGCGTCCCGGGGGGAAAGAGTGTGGAAGGGTCGGGCCACAGTTCCGGAGCCCTCGGGCCACGTCGTCCGGTGTTTGGAGGGCATCGCCCCGTGGGCGTGCCTGCTAAGTCGCTTCAGTCGTGTCCGACTCCTTGCCTCCCTGTGGCCTGCAGCCGGCCACACACCTCTGTCCACGGGGCTCTCTGGGGACCCTGAGGTGCAGAGGGGTGAAGGGCCTGGTGTGGGACATGGTCAGCTCTGCGCTGAGTTCAGAGCCGGACACGGTGGGGTGCTCCTGGTAATGACGGAAGGCAGGGAGGGAGCAGGTGAGAGGTCGAGGGGAGCTGGATGCTCTCTGTGATGTCACAGGAAGAGGGCGGGACCAACAGAGGGAGGGATGCTGGGGATGGGGACCGGCCGGGGCTGGGACTCTGGACAAGCTACCCAGCCATCACCTCATGTCTCCCACTGCATGGGACCTGTGTCCAGGCCCCTTGTGTCCCCTGCACTGACGTGGCGTCCAGTCCCCTTGTGTCCCCCATAATTACCTGGCGTCCAGGCCCCTCATATCCCCTGCACTGACCTGTGTCCAGGCCCCTCGTATCCCCTGCACTGACCTGTGTCCAGGCCCCTCGTATCCCCTGCACTGACCTGTGTCCAGGCCCCTCGTATCCCCTGCACTGACCTGTGTCCAGGCCCCTCGTGTCCCCTGCACTGACCTGTGTCCAGGCCCCTCGTGTCCCCTGCACTGACCTGTGTCCAGGCCCCTCGTGTCCCCTTCACTGACCTGTGTCCAGTCCCCTTGTGTCCCCCATAATTACCTGGCGTCCAGGCCCCTCATATCCCCTGCACTGACCTGTGTCCAGGCCCCTCATATCCCCTGCACTGACCTGTGTCCAGGCCCCTTGTATCCACTGCACTGACCTGACCTCCAGGCCCCTCGTGTCCCCTGCAGTGACGTGGCGTCCAGTCCCCTTGTGTCCCCTGCACTGACCTGTGTCCAGGCCCCTCGTGTCCCCTGCACTGACCTGTGTCCAGGCCCCTCGTGTCCCCTGCACTGACCTGTGTCCAGGCCCCTCGTGTCCCCTTCACTGACCTGTGTCCAGTCCCCTTGTGTCCCCCATAATTACCTGGCGTCCAGGCCCCTCATATCCCCTGCACTGACCTGTGTCCAGGCCCCTCATATCCCCTGCACTGACCTGTGTCCAGGCCCCTTGTATCCACTGCACTGACCTGACCTCCAGGCCCCTCGTGTCCCCTGCAGTGACGTGGCGTCCAGTCCCCTTGTGTCCCCTGCACTGACCTGGCGTCCAGGCCCCTCGTATCCCCTGCACTGACCTGTGTCCAGGCCCTTTGTGTTCCCCTGCTCAGGGAAGACAGGAGCAGACAGGGCATAAATGATGACTTCAGCCCCTGGATCAAGCCACTCCTGAAGCTTCCCCGACATTTCTGATGACCCAGCTTGTCGGTTTCAGCGTCGACCTATGCTTCTCACAAGCCAAATCTGTATGGTTTCCCACCAAAACCGTTATGACTCACCCACCGGGAGCCCGCGTGCACCAACCCCCTCCGGTGGGAAGCCAGGAGTCCACAGAGCCGTCATCTCCTCCTTTGACCAAGGCTTGGACAGCACGGTAGCCACATGCACTCAGCCTTGGGTGCCCACCTGCTCCCCTCCCCGCCTCTGGATCTTAGGCAGATTCCTCAACTCAGAGCCACTGTTTCCATCTCAACAGGCACGACAACAAGAGCACTTTAGGGTGTGGAAGGATGGGGGACGTTTCCATGTACGCCTCAGGCATCCCTAGAGACCCCATCTCATGACCCGTTCACACCCTTTGTCCTCTCTGCAAACCCCACGAGTAACCCTTACATCTCTGGGGTGCCCGGGTTACTCTCACACAGTCCTGAGAAGAGCTGATGTGACGTGAGCCCTCTCGGCACAATTATTCATAATTGCGAGCTAAGTTGCTTCTGTCGGGCCCGAGTGTTTGCGACCCCATGGCCTGTAGCCCAGAGGCAAGAACACTGGAGTGGGCTGCCATGCCCTCCAGGCATCTTCCTGACCCAGGGATCGCACTCGCGTCTCTTGTATCTCCGGCGTTGGCAGCCGGGTTCTTTACCAGCAGTGCCCCCTGGGAACCCCATTAATACACGTCACCTTTAAAATGGACACTTGGCGTCCCCACGCCTCCCGGGGCCTCCGTGGGGGACACTGTCCCCTTTGTGGTCCCTCTGCCCCGTCCCGGGTCCCGTGACTCACGTGGATGCAAGGAGGGAGGCCGTCCTAGGTGAGCAGACTCGAGCCGGGCGCTGGGGAGACCCTCCCGGCCCCCTTCAGAGGGGGGAAAGCCCAGATCACAGACACCAGATCACAGAAATGGGGCGGAAGGACAGCTTGCCCGCGTCTCCCGGGGACCCTACTGCCCATCCGCCCGCCAGCACTCCAACCGACACAGACCACAACCCTCCAGGGACACAGTCGGCCGCCTTTTAACGGTAATCTGTCAGCTGAATGCTTCAATCAAATGCGCAAACGTTACGAAACTCTCGGAGCCTGCCCGCAATGGAAAAGCTTCCTCTTTTTCACGGTGGGGTCCCTGTAGCGGGGCGGCGGGGGGGCAGTTGGTGGCAGTGGACGAGGTCACCAGAGGGGATTTTACGCATTTTCATAGTACCTCTTTTAAAAACAAGGGTAAAACGAAGTCAGTCTCACCGAAACAGATTCAGGACTCACTTCCTAAGACTTGCTAGTGGATGATGAGAAAGTGTAGCAACTTGAAATGAGGTTTTGTTGGAATATATTTAATATCCGTTTGTTTTGGAAAAGCTGCTAGGTAGGAACTATTTAGGAAATCATATGAAGAAGGCTGAGCACCAAAGAACTGATGCCTTTGAACTGTGGTGTTGGAGAAAACTCTTGAGAGTCCCTTGGACTGCAAGGAGATCCAACCAGTCCATTCTGAAGGAGGTCAGCTCTGGGATTTCTTTGGAAGGAATGATGCTGAAGCTGAAGCTCCAGTACTTTGGCCACCTCATGCGAAGAGTTGACTCATTGGAAAAGACCCTGATGCTGGGAGGGATTGGGGGCAGGAGGAGAAGGGGATGACAGAGGATGAGATGGCTGGATGGCATCACGGACTCGATGGACGTGAGTCTGAGTGAACTCCGGGAGTTGGTGATGGACAGGGAGGCCTGGCGTGCTGCGATTCATGGGGTCGCAAAGAGTCGGATGCAACTTAGCAACTGAAAGATAGCAACATAGACCCAGACCTGGGATGCCTAGATCACACGGTAGCTCTATTTTTAATTGTTTGCGGAATAGATCTACACAGTGAGGTCCAGCTGTACTGTGGAATATTATACAACCGTGAAAAGGGAAGGATATTGTGAGACAGGCCACCACAGAGATGAGCCTTCAGGATGTGATGCCCAGGGAGAGAAACTCACAAAAAACACGGATCCTGTGTGAAGACACTCACAGGCGGTCCGACCTGCCTAAGCCATTGTGCCCAGTGACAACAGTATTGTATTACACACTGAAAAATCCATTCTTAAAAATCGCATTTAAAAGCAAAAACAAAATAAAGTGAGATAAAGTAACCTGAAAAATATTTTCAAGAAAGTAAAATACGGGTTTGCTTTTGTTGTTTAGCAGCTGAAGTGAAAGAAAGCGAAAGTGTTAGTCACTCAGTCGTGTCTGACTCTGTGACCCCCATGGACGGTAGCCCACCAGGCTCCTCTCTGCATGGGATTTCCAGGCAAGAATACTGGAGTGGGTAGCCATTCCCTTCTCCAGGGGATCTTCCTGACCCAGGGATCGAACCTGGGTCTCCTGCATTGCAGGCAGAGTCTTTACCACTGAGCCAGCAGGGAAGCCCCTCACATCCACGTCTTTGTGACCCCGTGGACTGCAGCCCACCAGGCTCCTCTGTCCATGGGATTCTCTGGGCAAGAGTACTGGAGTGGGTTGCCATTTCCTCCTCCAGGGGATCTTCCCCACCCAGGGATCGAACCTGGGTCTCCTGCATTGCAAGTGGGTTCTTCCCCAGCTGATCCACCAGGAACGCCAAGATGGGAAATCAATCAGGAGTTTGGGATTAGCAGACAGACTCCACCACATATAAAACAAATAAAACCCTGAGTTCCTGCCCAAGGAGTCTCATTCAGTGTAATAATGTCTAATGTAAAAGAATCTGAAGCAAAATCAAATCACATAAGATTTAAAAAAATCGTCAAGATAAAATATAGAAGAGCTTCTCAGATTGGGAAGGAGGGAAAAGGGGAATTTCTGCACTGATTCTGGCGTGAGCTTTCGGTGTCCCGTGCAGAGCATGGAGACGCCACGTGGCTACTGAGCAATGTCGTTGGGGCTGCCCTGGGCTAGGAGATGACCGTGGGTAGCCCAGGTCGCCTGGAGTCACCGTGGGGTCCTTCTAAAGTGGCGCAGAGGCAAGAGTGTTAGTTGCTCGGTCGTGTCCGACTCTTTGTGACCCTGTGGTCTGCAGCACGCCAGGCTTCCCTGTCCATCACCAACTCCTGGAGTTTACTCAGTGGAGTCGGTGATGCCATCCAACCATCTCATCCTCTGTCATCCCCTTCTCCTCCTGCCTTGACCAGACATCAAATCCACCTCCCGTGCGTGGGGGAAAGTCCAAGAAACCCCAAGGCAGGGACTTTTCTCCAGC
Organism: Ovis canadensis; assembly: GCF_042477335.2. Taxonomy (NCBI): domain Eukaryota; kingdom Metazoa; phylum Chordata; class Mammalia; order Artiodactyla; family Bovidae; genus Ovis; species Ovis canadensis. The sequence goes on from NC_091727.1 coordinate 819,445, forward strand.
GACCTTCTCCAGTGACCACAAAACAGCGTGCCAGGGTGTGAGACCATCCCGGGAGTGTCCGGGGCTGGGCCCGGCTCTGTCTGTGTCGAGAGATGATTCCTGACAAGCACGAAGTGTCAGCCCCGGGAGCCGTCGGCAGCGTGACTGTCTGGGGCCTGCAGGGTTTCACGTGTCTCTGAGTTTCTGTCTGGCTTTCGCGTCTGGACTCGGGTAAACAGAGCGCTTTCCAGGCATGTGGTGGGTGGAAAGAGACCCCCAGGTGCACGTTGAAAACGGAGTGAATTTCTTTATGCTCCTGCGGAGACATCCCCCTCCCCCTCCCCAGCCCGCCCTGTCCCTGTGTCCCTCTGTCCCTCTGCTGCTGGGAAGATGAGTTTGACAGATGCCTGTGGTTTTAAGCGCCCTCCCCTCCTCCCTGACCCAGTTCATGGTCCTTTGTTGCAGCCCGCAGGGAACGCGAGCCGTGATAACTTTCTCTGTGCACGAGAAAAGACTTTCAAGGGTGTCGGCTAACATGTTAAGTTTCAAAGGAGGCGTGTGCTTTCCCGACACGCTGTGAACCACATGCCATTTTAAGATACAACTGCTGGCTGACCTTCGTGAGGGTTTCCAGGGCGTGCTAACTCTTTCCGGGGAAATAACACTCCTTCATTCACTGAAACAGCCCGTGGAGAAACTGTATGTATAAGGACTGGGGAGGGATGTCCTTGGTGTCCCGTGGTTAAGACGTCGCCTTCCCAGGTGGTACAGGTTCCATCCCCCGGTCTGGGAGCTCAGATCCCACGTGCTTTCAGCCAAAAAACCCAAAACATTAAAACAAAAGCAAGACTGGAACAAATTCAATAAAGCCTGTAAAAATGTTCCACATCCAAAAAAAAAAAATCTTTCAAAAAACGATGGGAAAACATGTTGCAATATCCCTGTCCTTTTTCCTTTAAATCTTTTTTTAAGTTCACTTTACCACTTTCTCTTTGTGACCTTGTCTTTCATTTTTATCATCTTTGCAGAGTCTAAATTTAATGTCGTCCAAATCTGCGTTGGGACTTCTTTTATCACCTCGTCCAACTCAAGACAACAAAAATAGGTGTTAGCATTGACACGTTTTGAGATGGTTTTCACTTCCTGTAGCAGCGCAGGGCCGACGTGCTAAAACGTTTCTTCCGAGTGAGTGGTCCTCGGGTGAAAACTGATCAGAGCAGCATAACTATATTGTGCAGCTTCGTACACAAGCTTGTTGCTGTTCAGTAACTCAGTCGTGTTCGACACTTTGCAACCCCGTGGACTGCAGCACGCCAGGCCTCCCTGTCCATCACCATCTACCAGAGCTTGCTCAAACTCATGTCCATCGAGTCGGTGATGCCATCCAACCATCTCATCCTCTGTTGTCCCCTTCTCCTCCCGCCTTCAACCTTTCCCAGCATCAGGGTCTTTTCCCATGAGTCAGCTCTTTGCATCAGGTGGCCAAAACATTGGAACTTGAGCTTCAACATCAGTCCTTCCAGTGAATACTCAGGGTTGGTTTCCTTTGTTTAAAACAATGTATTGGATGTTATTTATGCCCTGGAGGAGGTGAATCCCAGTCCAGATCTTCCAATGCATTTAATGAAAAGGAAGATTCGCATGGCTAAAGGTTTATAAAACCCTGTACCTGGCTTCCCAGGTGACTCAGTGGTAAAGAACCCATCTGCCAATGCAGGAGACACAAGAGACCCGGGTTCCATCCCTGGGTCGGGAAGATCCCCTGGAGGAGGAAGTGGCAACCCCCTCTAATATTCTTGCCTGGAGAATCCCATGGACAGAGGAGCCTGGCGGGCTACAGTCTACAGGGTCACCAAAGAGTCAGACACAACTGAGTCACACACACACACACACACACACACACACACACACACGTGCAGCTAGTATGTCAGTTAAGCTTCTATTAATTTCTTTATCTTTTTTGAAGTATAGTTGATTTATAATGTTGTGTTAATTTCTGTTGTGCAGCAAAGTGACTCATTTTGACTGTGCGGATCACAAGAAACTGTGGAAAATTCTGAAAGAGATGGGAATACCAGACCACCTGACCTGCCTCTTGAGAAACCTGTATGCAGGTCAGGAAGCAACAGTTAGAACTGGACATGGAACAACAGACTGGTTCCAAATAGGAAAAGGAGTACATCAAGGCTGTATATTGTCACCCTGCTTATTTAACTTCTATGCAGAGTACATCATGAGAAACGCTGGGCTGGAAGAAACACAAGCTGGAATCAAGATTGCCAGGAGAAATATCAATAACCTCAGATATGCAGATGATACCACCCTTATGGCAGAAAGTGAAGAGGAACTAAAAAGCCTCTTGATTAAAGTGAAAGAGGAGAGTAAAAAAGTTGGCTTAAAGCTCAACATTCAGAAAATGAAGATCATGGCATCTGGTCCCATCACTTCATGGGAAATAGATGGGGAAACAGTGGAAACAGTGTCAGACTTTATTTTTGGGGGGCTTCAAAATCACTGCAGATGGTGACTGCAGCCATGAAATTAAAAGACGCCTACTCCTTGGAAGAAAAGTTATGACCAACCTAGATAGCATATTCAAAACAAACACATTACTTTGCTGACTAAGGTCCGTCTAGTCAAGGCTATGGTTTTTCCTGTGGTCACGTATGGATGAGAGTTGGACTGTGAAGAAGGCTGAGAGCCTAAGAATTGATGCTTTTGAACTGTGGTATTGGAGAAGACTCTTGAGAGTCCCTTGGCCTGCAAGGAGATCCAACCAGTCCATCCTAAAGGAGATCAGCCCTGGGATTTCTTTGGAAGGAATGATGCTAAAGCTGAAGCTCCAGTACTTTGGCCACCTCACGTGAAGAGCTGACTCACTGGAAAAGACCCTGATGCTGGGAGGGATTGGGGGCAGGAGGAGAAGGGGATGACAGAGGATGAGATGGCTGGATGGCATCACGGACTCGATGGACGTGAGTCTGAGTGAACTCCGGGAGATGGTGGTGGACAGGGAGGCCTGGCGTGCTGCGATTCATGGGGTCACAAAGAGTCGGACATGACTGAGCGGCTGAACTGAACTGGTACGTTCTCGTTCGTGTATTTTTCCACTGCGGTTTATGACAGGGTGTTGAATATAGTCCCTATGCTATACAGTAGGATGTTGTTGATTATCCATCGTGTGTATATAAAGTTTGTATCTGCTCAGCTCAAACAAGGATACTGGAGTGGGTTGCCATTTCCTGCTTCACTGTTCATTCCTATGGGATGTAACTGCGTGTTGAAATGCTAAAAACATTAAAATGAGGAAGCGTGACTTTGCGGGCGTTTTTCACAAGGAAACCTGAGTCGTAAGGGGCTTCCCTGGCGGCTCAGATGGTAAATATGTATGCTACGTCTCTTCTGTCCTCACGAAAACACTCAAGTACAACACCCCTCTTGTGCTAAGTGAAATGGTTCAGAGAAAGACAAATATATTATTTTTGTATGTATGTAGAACCCAAAAATACAGAATATGAGCAATACATACAATTGCTGGTGTGTAGGACAATGAAAAAAAATAATACAAATGAGTTTACAAAACAGTCAAGACATGGAGGCAACATAAATGTCCATCGACACAGGACTAGTTGAAAGAGACTGCTGCACGTCCAGCACGGAATATTACTCAGCCATGAAAAAGAATGAAAGAATGCCATCTGCAGCGAGATGGGTGGACCTAGAGACTGTCACGGGCTTCCGTGACGGGTCAGTCGGCAAAGAATCCGCCTGCCCGTGCAGGAGATGGGGATTCGAGCCTTGGTTCGGGAAGATCCCCCTGGAGGAGGAAACGGCAACCCACTCCGGTATTCTTGCCTGGAGAATGCTATGGGCAGAGGAGGCTGGCGGGGCTACAGTCCACGGGGTTGCGAAGAGTCAGACTCGACTGGACACGCAAGTTCAGCTTCCTTTGCTCCCTGTGTCATTCGTGAGAAATCTCCTCTGTCTCTCTCACGCTCCTTTCTCTCACCCTCGGGTCATTTGGAATCGTCCAGCCCTTGAAGGGTCGTGGGCCCTCTTTTAGTTGCTGGTTTGCAGCCCACTTCCATGAGGGTCGGGCTGCGTGTGCCGAATGTGTTTCGTCCTTTGAAATGCGTGAGGTTTGCTGCAGGCCCAGGAGTCCTATGCTCCGTTCGGGAGCTGCGTGGACGTTATCATTATGTCTGCGGTGTCCGGAGGGAGGGAAGGATGTCTGGGATGAATGACCCTCCGTGCACTGGGTTTCATACTCTCTGACCCTTGCGGCGCATATGTGCGTTCCCAGCTGCTCGGTCATGTCCAACTCTTTTGCGACCCCGTGGACTGTAGCCCGCCTGGCTCCTCTGTCCATGGGATTCTCCAGGCAAGCACACTGGAGTGGGTTGTCATTTCCTCCTCCAGGGGAATCTTCCCAGCCCGGGGCGTGAACCCCCATCTCCTGCATGGGCAGGCGGGTTCTTTACCACTCAGCCGCCTGGAGGATCCTTGGATTAGGGACCACACCCCAGAGGACTCTGCTGCAAAAAGGATCTTAAAAGACTGTCCTCTGTAAGGACCTTGTTTCCGAAAAAAATAAAAAACGGGGGGTCATATTCTGAGGTCTTGGGGGTGACAACGTTCCCCAGCTGAACTTCCGAGGTGCACATTTCTGCCCCTAAGAGTCCCACGTCCAAGTCAGCGGTATTTTGGCATTCCCAGGTCAGCAGGGTGCGTAACGGAAGAGGTATCTGGTGTTTTGTTGTTTCCCGCGGAGTGAATCAACACGAGGCGTTTCTCTGTGCTCTGACCTTTCAGCTGCTCCGTGGGCTACGAGCCACCCAACACTTGTGCTCTGCACACTTCGAGTCTGAGGCCCCATCTCCAACAACCAAGAAGCGGGGCCCCTGGGTGGAGAAGGGCTGGGTTTCCTGGGTGACGAGAGGAGACCAGGGGCTGACGCTTGAGAAGCTGATAAGATCGTAGGAAGCAGATGTTTATCTTTCCGTGAAGGGCATAACAAACATCACGTAACACCTCGGGGAGCTGACGGCCAAGGACCCTGGGTTGCCCACCGTGGTGGGGAATCAAAATAAATGGACCCTGTCCGTCCGCATACATGTGCTGAATCTCCAGGGACATAACAAAAGATATCTCTACTTTGGCTCTGATCACAACAGTTAGAATCTTCTCGCTTAGATTAGGGAAAAAAAAAAAAAAGGTTGAGACAGGAACGCATCTGCCTGCAGTGCAGACCTGAATTTGATCCCTGGGTTGGAAAGATCCCCTGGAGGAGGAAACAGCAACCCACTCCAGTATTCTTGCCTGGAGAAATCCCCATGGACAGAGGAGCCTGGCGGGGCTACAGTCCATGGGGGTCACAAAGAGTCGGACACGACTGAGTGAGTTAGCATGCATGTCTAAAATTTGTAACAGAAATATATGCTGATAGATACTAACGAAAGCATCTTTGTTTTTCCTTCTTAAACCCTGCTCCATGTAGTGGTACCAAACCATCATGCTGCAGAGTTTGCATTCAAGACAGTGTTCTGATCACTTAGGCCTCAATAAGAGTAAAAAAAAAAAAAAAAAAGTCCACACAAAGACTCGTACAAGAGAAGAAAACACATTATCTCATGCTCTGAGCCCCTGGAGGATGAGCCTGGAGGTTTGTCATCCAGGAGGAGAAACAGGCTCATGCTCTTGGCGAGGCAAGAGGCCTGTTGGATGGAGGGGTGGGGGCGGGGGGTTCCTGCCCACCCCAGACCCCCAAGGACCCTTGAGAGATTCCCCGCTCTGTGGTTGCCACGGTGACTAGAAGCTCCATACAGTATCACCTCATCCCAGTGACTAAAGAGCCTGACACTGGAGTCCTGGGTGCTTCCCTGCTCTGGACACACGTGGTTCCCTGGGACAGTAGATATGCCTTGGAGTGTCCATACCCACAGGAGGGCACACGGGGAGGGTTGTGGGAGTGGCCGAGACCCCGGGGGTCCCAGTGTGAGGACTAAGGGGCTGGTCACAGAAACCAAGGGGTGTGATCACGTCCGGGGGCCCGATGTAGGGCACAGCAGAGACTTGAGGGAGCTGGTCGGGTCCTTGGGAGCCAGGCCAGGCCATGAGAGGCAGGGTCAGCCTTAAGTTAGGCCTGCAGTCCAGGCAAACTGCTACCAAACCAATACAGTCAATTTTGTCTAAAATATCCGTGTGTGTGTGCTTGTGTGTGTGTGTGTTTGTGCACACTCAGGCATGTCCGACTCTTTGTCACCCCATGGACTGTAGCCCGCCAGGCTCCCCTGTCCATGGGATTCTCCAGGCAAGAACACTGGAGTGGGTTGCCATTCCCTTCTCCAGGGGAGCGTCTTGACCCAGGGATCAAACTCACATCACAATATCCATGCCTGCATGCTAAGCTGCTTCAGTCGTATCCAGCCTTACGTGACCCCATGGACTGCAGCCCACCAGGCTCCTCTGTCCATGGGGTTCTCCAGGCAGGAACACTGGAGTGGGTCGCCATTCCCTTCTCCACACAATATCCGCATAGGTGGTCAGTTACCAGCCTAGATGTTGCTGCGCAGCTGTTTTGTTTAAAAAGCCGTGATTCACATTTAAAGCATTGAACTCTGAGCAAAACACATGACCTGTCATACCGTGGTTGGGCCTCGTCTCATCAGTTGAAAGCTTTTGGAGGAAAGAAACAGATCCTCCGAGGAAGATGGAATTCTGCCTCCAGACAGACTTCAGATGCAACCTACAATATCATCGCTTCCCTGGGCCTCCAGACTACTGGTCTACCCAGCAGAACTGGGAGTTATCACGATCCACCGCAGACGTGACTTTGAACAAACTCTGGGAGATGGTAAAGGACTGTGAAGCCTGGCATGCTGCAGTCCACGGGGTCGCAAAGAGTTGGACACGACTGAGCGACTGAACAACAACGTATCTTCCATACTCATAAGGCTTTTCCTTAACCTCTGTCTCTCATCTCTATGTATCTAGTTAATTTATAGACAAGTATATACATCTATCTATCCTATATCTATCCTCTATCTTGCATATCTATTCATCCCCATACAACCATTCATGATCTATCTATCTATCTATCTAAATAAATAAGGATCTATCTACCTAATCATCCATCCTTTTAATACTTGTCTTAGCTTTGGAGCTGGCCTGGTAAAGAATCCGCCTGCCAATGCAGGAGCCACAGGTTCTATCCCTGGGTCAGGAAGGTCCCCTGGAGGAGGGCATGGCAGCCCACCCACTCCGGTATTCTCACCTGGAGAATCCCACGGACAGAGGCGCCTGGAGGGCTACCGTCCGTGGGGCTGCACAGAGTCGAAGATGACTGAGTGGCTGAGTGTACCACAGCACGTTAGCGTCCTGCAGAGAATCAGAGCCAAGAGCATTTATATTTTAAGGAAACAACTCCTGTGATCACGGAGACCGAGACGTCCCCCGACATTCTGTCTCTGCTCTAGAGACCCAATGGGGCAACGTTGGGAGCTGACCAACCCTCAGGACCAAAAAAACCATCACCACGCCCATAACCAACGTGTCCTTAATTTACCCCGTGTCCCATGACGGAGTCACAGAGCCGGCGCAACGTTGAATACCAAGGACTGCTGATATACCCATTGTATGGATTTCTAGACTGAGGCTCGGGAGAGCTAAGGGCACCCTCTCGAGCCAGTTAGACCCGTTTTGCTGGTGGACACCTCTCGCCTGTGTGGTTTTATATTTATAGAAGCTCTTTTATTTTGTAAGGGCAGCATCATTGTGATGAGAAAGTGGTGTTTTTCTCGTTTGATGGAAGAGGAAATTGAGGTTTAGTCATTAGGTCACGGGGTGGCCACGGTCAGACACACAGCTGGGGGTGTATCTCCAACTGCGGGAAGAAGCAGACTCCCAGCGGCCTCGCCAGACAGACACACACCTCTTCTCACGGTGAGGCCGGACTGTGAGGGCCCGCTCCGTGATGCTGCGGGTGGCCCCGTGGTCTTCCCATCTGGCCTTCACAGCTTCCCAGGGGATCGGGGCCTGTCTACAGATCCATCTTCATGACACAGCCCTAGCCAGACACGTGGCGGTGGCTTTGGGTCAAGCGTCTAAGGGCTGCTCTCGGTCATGCTGCACTGGACGCCGTCCAGCTAATGCTGATTTTCTTGCCGCTGTTCCGAGTATCAGCATCCCTCAAAACCACGGGCAGTCCGTCCACCAGCTGCGGCTATTTAAACCGGGCCCTGCGGCGGTCAAGGGCTTTCGGCTGTGGGTGACCAGGTCGCCCTCGCCCACTGGGGACACTCAGCGGTGTATGTAGCTGTTTCTGCTTGTCATCACCTCCGGAAGGGTCTCCTGGCACGAGATGGGTGGAGACCAGGGACGCAGCAGGGCGCCGGACTCCCCACATCGGAGAGTCGTCCAGCCCCAGGTGTCATTTGTGGTGAGTCTGAGACACCCTGACCTAGCTCGAGAGACTTCATCGACTTATGAATGTATCCATCATCATCCATCATGTACCTGTAAGTCATCCACGTAGGAATCATCTAAGTATCTATAGACCTATCATCTATCTCCCATCCATCCGTCCATCCATCTACCTGCTAATATGTATTATTTAACCATCATCCATCCATCTAGATATGCAGATGAAACCACCCTTATGGCAGAAAGTGAAGAGGAACTCAAAAGCCTCCTGATGAAAGTGAAAGAGGAGAGTGAAAAAGTTGGCTTAAAGCTCAACATTCAGAAAACGAAGATCATGGCATCCGGTCCCATCACTTCATGGGAAATAGATGGGGAAACAGTGGAAACAGTGTCAGACTTTATCTTTTGGGGGGCTCCAAAATCACCGCAGATGGTGATTGCAGCCATGAAATTAAAAGACGCTTACTCCTTGGGAGAAAAGTTATGACCAACCTACTGCTACTGCTACCGCTAAGTTGCTCCAGTCGTGTCTGACTCTGTGTGACCCCATAGACGGCAGCCCACCAGGCTCCCCCATCCCTGGGATTCTCCAGGCAAGAACACTGGAGTGGGTTGCCATTTCCTTCTCCAATGCATGAAAGTGAAAAGCGAAAGTGAAGTCGCTCAGTCGTGTCTGACTAGTAGCGACCCCATGGACTGCAGCCTACCAGGCTCCTCTGTCCATGGGATTCTCCAGGCAACAGTACTGGAGTGGGGTGCCATCACCTACTCCGATGACCAACCTAGATAGCATATTAAAAAGCAGAGACATTACTTTGCCGACTAAGGTCCGTCTAGTCAAGGCTATGGTTTTTCCTGTGGTCATGTATGGATGTGAGAGTTGGACTGTGAAGAAGGCTGAGCGCCGAAGAATTGATGCTTTTGAACTGTGGTGTTGGAGAAGACTCTTGAGAGTCCCTTGGACTGCAAGAAGATCCAATCAGTCCATTCAGAAGGAGATCAGCCCTGGGTGTTCTTTGGAAGGATTGATGCTAGAGCTGAAACTCCAGTGCTTTGGCCACCTCATGCGAAGAGTTGACTCATCGGAAAAGACTCTGATGCTGGGAGGGATTGGAGGCAGGAGAGGAAAGGGCTGACAGAGGATGAGATGGCTGGATGGCATCACTGACTTGATGGAAGCGAGTCTGAGTGAACCCCGGGAGTTGGTGATGGACAGGGAGGCCTGGCGTGCTGCAATTCATGGGGTCGCAAAGAGTCGGACACGACTGAGCGACTGAACTGAACTGAACATCCGTCTAGGAATCATCTAAGTATCTATAGACCTATCATCTATCTCCCATCCATCCGTCCATCCATCTACCTGCTCTCATGTATCATTTAACCATCATCCATCCATCTATCTGTCTTCCTATCCATCCATATCTATCTATCATCATCTATCTCCCATCCATCCATTCATCATCATGTATCATTAACCGTCATCCATCCATCTATGTATCATCTAGGTATCTATGCCCACCTATCATCTATTTTCTATCTATAATCTATCCATGCACCTACCCATCTGTCTTTTCATCCATTGGTCTATCCGTCCATCCATTATGTATGTATCTACCCATCCGTCCACCATCTCTCTTCACCCGTTCATCCGTCCATCTATCCATCTTAGTGTTCATCCGTGTCTATCTATCTTCTCCGCTCTTCAGTAAGCTTCCTGAGCCCTACACTTCACTCCTGTCTCTATCAGCCTCTCGGGTCCCCGGTATCCTGTCTGGTTCCCCATCCTCTCTCTTGCGTGGTCCATTTTAATCAACAGCGTGGAGGAGGAAATGGCACCCCACTCCAGGATTCTTGCCTGGAGAATCCCGCGGATGGAGGAGCCTGGCCGGCTACAGTCCATGGGGTGGCAGAAGAGTCGGACACGGCGGAGTGACTAAGCAAGGGCTACAAACTGTGGACAAAGAGTGATGTTTTCACAGATCAGCCCGGTTGCAAGGCGCCTCGTGACCGGACCATCACAGTCTGAACCAGGGGGAGTCCCCTGGTGGTTCTGTGGCTGAGACTCCATGCTCCCAATGCAGGGGGGCCTGGGCGCAGTCCTTGCCTGGGGAACTAGAGCCCACGTGCTTCGAGGAAAGCTCCCACATGCCACAATTAAGACCTCGTGCAGCAAATAAATAAAGGAATATTAATTAAAAAAAAAAAAAGCCACAGACGGGAGGGAGGCTGCACAAAGCCAGCAGCCCCGGTCCCGCTCGGCTGCCCAGAGCTGGCCGTCCATCATTTGCATGGGTGCTTAGAAATGGCGACGGCAGTGTTTATTCAGAAGGGAGCTGAGCTTGGAAAGGAAATCGGCCACCCGTGGCAGGGACAGGCAGCTTGTGGTGGGGGGCACCTAAGCAACACCCGCGCCGTTGGCTTCCTGTGAGCGTGACTCAGAGCCTGCAGGAGCCAGGCGGGCTCAGCAAATGCTCGGGCAGACAGTGTTTATAGCCCGGGATGAGGAAGTCAAGGGTGGGGGTGTGGCGGCGGCTGGCAGCTGCCTCTTTCCTCTCTCTTTTGAAAACGGAGATACAGCTCACCATTGGAAAGGACGGGAGCCGCTGGCATCTGGGGCAGTCACCGCGCGGCCCCAGCACCACTCCCGCCGCGCCCTAGAACGCTTCAGCCATCTCCACGCGGGCTCAGATTTTAGCATCAAGGACAGCCGTGAGACAGAAGGTTCAGATTCTCCGGGCACCGGACAGTCCTTATCATCACCACCAGCGCCATCACCGACGTCATCACCACCACCATCGTCACCATCATCAGCATCATTATCACCACCAGCATCATTACCATCAATCACCGTCATTATCACCACCACCACCATCAGCAACAGTATCAGTCGGGAGCCGCCTTAGGCACGGCTTGCAAAACAGAGGCACCGCCCTAAACCCCCTCCCTTTGTTCCGTAGGCACGGACCCGGAATGAAGGAGTTAGGCTTTGTGATTCTGACTTGTTTTTTCCTTTCCTCGGCTGAGTTGACTGAAGAGAATATTAAGGTGCTTATTGTTTTTGAGAGGAGCATGAGAAGGCATAAAGCCTTCTGCAGCTGTGCTCGAAGGATAATTCATTAAGTTAATCACTCACATTTGTTCAAGGACTTTTACAAAAGAGTGTTCCAGGGTGAGCACAGAGGCCACAGCTTGAGGCCATGGGAGAGATTCCTATCTGAGGCCCATTTGTGAGAAACGTGTTCATGGCAAAGGAGTTTGCTGAGTTTAGGGCTTATGAATAATTAAAATAGAAGCTAAAGATTTAAGGATTGGTGTAATGTTACAATATTCTACTATAGCTTACAGAAATTAGGGACTTTAGAGATATTATTAGCTAGAAGCCCTTTCTAAGAAATAGTGAGCTTAGGATACTAGGGGCAAATAGGATTTAGAAAGATAAGAATTAAACTGAGGAATGTGGTAGGCAGCCCAGATATTAGCGTGAGTTACAGCGTATTCACAAGGACACAGGAGAAAAAGTAGATAAGAGAATCGCTGAGGAAGGAACTCCTTTTCAGGGGCAACAATGATTTTTGGAGAAAAATAAATCTGGGTCTCTGGGAACTAAAACTATAAAACCTCTGACCTAAAGCTTTTGTAAAAGTACAAAAGAGAATCATAAGCTTGAAATAAACAGGCAGTCCAAAGGAAAACCGAGAGGCTGCCTCAGTTTCTCTCTCACCGACACCGCTCACCCCTTCAGGCTGAATTCCTGGCTGCTGGAGCTGGACTCCGGCAATTAGCACCACCGCCGTCGTCACCATCGCCACCATCATTATCACCACACCAACACCACCATCAATCACCATCATAATCACCTCTACCAACACCACCGGCATCACCATCATTATCACCTCTGCCAACACCACCGGCATCACCATCACACCACCATCATCATGAACACCCCCATCACCATCATTATCACCTCCATCGTCACCACCACCACCACCACCACCACCACCACCACTATTGTCATCACCATGATAGTAAGGCAGTGTAGACCATCAGCTGGCTGGCTGACTTTGAGAAGGTCGCAGAGTCACTTGCTGCCTCTGTCTCCCCATGTGTAAACGGATGTCAACAACATTCTCAGAGGGACATCATGACAGCTCCAGCGATCCACCTCAACACCTACAATGACAGCCCTACAGGGAATCCTGCAAGATTCGGGATGAACCCTCGAGCATGAAATCAATCAGGGAGTTGCTTGCCACAACGGCACCCCGCTCCAGTACTCTTGCCTGGAAAGTCCCATGGGTGTAGGAGCCTGGTGGGCTGCAGTCCATGGGGTTGCTAAGAGTCGGACACGACTGAGCGACTTCCCTTTCACTTTTTACTTTCATGCACTGGAGAAGGAAATGGCAACCCACTCCAGCGTTCTTGCCTGGAGAATCCCAGGGATGGGGGAGCCTGGTGGGCTGCCATCTATGGGGTCGCACAGAGTCGGACACGACTGCAGCAACTTAGCAGCAGCAGTGTTGAACAGACAGGTGGATCTTACTCAGCCTTCAAAGCGGCCCCTTTAGGCGATACTGTTCTTATGGAACTTGTTCTTGTGCTTTGCAGCAGGGGTCCGTGAGCAAGGGAGGGGCTCAGAGTGGAGGCATTTGGGCAGGGCCCCAGGTCTCGACTTCTCCAGTGCACCTTCTCTCTCCCTCTGACTAGGATGAAGACTGCAAGACGTCAGGGAGAATTTATTTGAGATGTCCTCAACCCTGGTGCCTGCGAATGCAGCCTCATGTGGAAAGAGAGTCTATGCAGACGTGATTAAGGTATAAGTTACGATGAGCCCATGAGGGTGGGTCCTAAGCCAGCGTGACTGCTGTCCTTGTGAGAACAGAAGATGCACACATTGACACAGGAGCACACAGACGGAAGGCGGCTGCGCAAAGGCGGAAGCAGAGGCCGGAGGCAGGCGGCCACAAGCCCAGGGACACCTGCAGCCCCAAGAAACTGGAAGAGGCAGGAAGGACTCTCCCTTGGAGCCATCAGAGGGAGCACCGCTCTGTAGAAACTTTGATTGCGGAGTTCCATCCTCTAAAATGTTAGAGGAAAAAATTATGGTGTTTTAATCCACTCAGTATGTGGTCACTTGTTATGACTGTCCCAGGAAGCTAATTCAAAGGGACTGACTGGGACCCAGCCTCCTCTTTTGTTTTGCCTGTCCATTCATTCATTCATCTATCCATCCACCCACCCATCCATCCATCCATCATCCATCCATCCACCCATCCATCCATCCATCATCCATCCATCATCCCTCCACCTATCCATCCATCACCCATCCATCCATCTATCCATCCACCCACCCTTCCATCCGTCCATCATCCATCCACCCATCCCTCATCCATCCATCCATCATCCATCCATCCACCCATCCATCCATCCATCCATCCATCCATCATCCCTCCACCTATCCATCCATCACCCATCCATCCATCATCCATCCACCCATCCATCCATCCATCCATTCATCCATCATCCATCCATCCATCCATCTATCCATCCATCATCCCTCCACCTATCCATCCATCATCCATTCTTCCATCATCCATCCATCTATCAACCATCCATGTATCATCCATCCATCCATTCATCCTTCTACTCACTCACTCACCCACCCATCCATCCATCCATCCATTCACCCATCTGCTCACCCATCCAACTATCCATCCGTCCATTTATCCAACCACATATCTGTCCTTCCATGTGTCCATCCATCCATCCATCCATCCAGCCATCCACCCATCCATCCATCATCCATCCATCCATCCATCCATCCATCTATCCATCCATCATCCATCCATCCATCCATCCATCCATCCATCTACCCACCCATCCATTCATCCATCCATCCATCATCCACCCATCCATCATCCATCCACCTATCCATCCATCATCCACTCATGCATTTATCATCCATCCATCCAGCATCCCTCCAGCTATCCATCCATCATCCATCCATCCATCACCCATCCATCATCCAACCATCCATCCATCATCCATTCATCCATCATCCATCCATCTATCAACCATCCATGTATCATCCATCCATTCATTCATCCATCCACTCACTCACCCACCCATCCATCCATCCATCCATTCATTTACCCATCTGCTCACCCATCCAACTATCCATCCATCCATATATCCAACCACATATCTGTCCTTCCATCTGTCCATCCATCCATCCATCCATCCACCCATCTATCCATCATCCAACAAACATTAGCTGAGCCCATGCTGACTTATTCAGGCTTCTCATTTACAAGGCCACAGCCCAAACATGCAACCTGCCCATTTATTCCCAATGGCTGTGACTGAGGAGCTGTCTCTGCTTTTACTCCACCCACCTGCGAGCCTCCTGGTCCACCCTTGCCCCGACTGCTCAGGTGCCTGTGACAGAAACACTTGGAGACCCATGCATCCAGCCGCAGGGTAACTCGGAGGAGCCCGCAACCCTGGCCGATGGGCCTGGTCCACGGCGGTGATGGGCGGGAGGCTGGTATCCGCATCTCCTAATCCGCCCACTCCCTCCGTTCCTTTTATAGCGCAGGACATTACGAAAGACACTTCCTACGCTTCCCGTTTTTTCAGTAACAATGCCACTTGTTGGAGCCCATGCTTGGTTCATTCTTGAGTGGGTAATCCCATGGTATGGGGAAGATACAAAGGGCTCACGCTAGGGCTCTCCGTTTGGACAGTTCAGTTCAGTTCAGTTCAGTCACTCAGTGGTGTGACTTTGCGACCCTGTGGACTGCAGCATGCCAGGCCTCCATGTCCATCACCACCTCCCAGACTTTGCTCACACGCATGTCCATCGAGTCTGTGATGCCACCCAGCCATCTCATCCCCTGACACTCTGTTCTCCTCCCACCTTCCATCTTTCCCAGCATCAGGGTCTTTTCCAATGAGCCAGTTCTTCACATCAGGTGGCCGCAGGATTGGAGTTTCAGCTTCAGCATCCGTCCTTCCGGTGAATATTCAGGAATATTCAGGAATGATTTCCTTTGTGTGGACAGTGGGGTCTGAATCTTGGTCCCTTTGGAACGGAGCAGGACGCTACGGTCATTGCCCACCGCTCCCCGTGCCCTCTGCCTGCCTTTTGTCTGTGGAAAACGTTACTCAAAGAATAAGTTTAATCAGAGAAGTAGGAGATGCAGAAAGAAAGGGAAACAGTCAAAGGACACGAAATAAAACAATGTAGTCATTAAGCTGGAGAAAGCTGAGCGCCGAAGAATTGACACTTTGGAACTGCGGTGCTGGAGAAGACTCTTGAGAGTCCCTTGGCCTGCAAGGAGATCCAACCAGTCCATCTTAAAGGAGATCAGTCCTGAGTGTTCATTGGAAGGACTGATGCTGAAGCTGAAACTCCAATATTTTGGCCACCTGATGCGAAGAGCTGATACATTGGAAAAGACCCTGATGCTGGGAAAGATTGAAGGTGGGAGGAGAAGGGGACGACAGAGGATGAGATGGTTGAATGGCATCACTGACTCGATGGACATGAGTTTAAGTAAGCTCCGGGGCTTGGTGAAGGACAGGGGGGCCTGGCGTGCTACAGTCCATGGGGTCACAAAGAGTCAGACACGACTGAGTGACTGAACTGAACTGAGTCATTAAACATTGTCAAGGACCTTTACTTCTTTCTCAAGGACTCTATATTCTGAGCCATATCCTGTGAGCTGTCTTACAGATACTAGAACATCAGGTGGAGAAGATAACTACGTGATGACCGGCTTGTACCGAGGACATGAGCTGCCACCATTCCGAGCGTTGGCCACAAAGAAATGGAAACAAATGCATCCCTGGAAATGAAGATGAACTGAACCTGAAACAGCCAACGTGATGCTGGTGAGACCGCTGATGACCGATGTGAAGATGACTGTTAGGGATGACTGAGCTGTTTCAGCATGCAGTCCCCTCCGCTTCTGTCTAGAAAAGCTCTCACCCCTTGCTTGTTGGAGTGGGGAGTGGTGGTGGGGGTGGGTAGTCGGCCTCTGCACAGATGTCCACCACTCTCTGCCACCCCCACCCCTGCCCCGAGCCAGTTGCCAGCATCTGAAATAAAGCAAACTTTCCTTTCCACCAGCCTGGCCTGTCTATTGGCTTTTGAACAGCCAGCAGCCAGATGCTACACCTTCTTTCAGTAACACGTTGCCCTGCCCAAAGGGTGCTCGTTTATCCCGCACCTGTGATCTCAGCATATCACAGGGTCTTCTCTCATTTTCATTATTGTATCACAGGAACAGGAGCAAGTGGCTAAGCTTGAGACACGGCAGAAAGTGGCCCAGCAGGCCCTGAAGCGGCGGGTTGCCACCCTGAGAGCCAGGGCGGGGGGCGGGGGGTGGGATGTGAAATGGCCTTGCTTCTCCTCGAGCCCCGTGGCTGCACTCCATCATTGTCTTGTCCTTTCCGTGGTGGTCATGAGCTGGGGGGTGACTCTGCCCCCTGAGGAGGCTGTGCTGATGTCTGGGGACAGTGTTGCAAGTGACGATCTCTGGGGATGCTAGAGGCCTCTGGTCAGTGAAGACCAGAGATGCTGTTTAATAGCCTACAGTGCAGAGGACGGGCCAAGAATTATCCTGTCTAAAAGGCCACTATCAATAGTATGAGTAAAGAAACCCTGTCTAACCATGAGTGCCTTCTATCTCTCTCTCTCCTTACCTACCTAGCTTTCATCTATTTCTCTCTATATGTACATCTCCATTCCTACATACCTATCATCTATACCCATCCACCCATCCATCCATCCATCCATCCTTCTATCCATCCATCTATCTATCTATCCATCCATCCACCCATCCATCCATCCATCTATCTATCCATCCTCCCAATCACACATCTATCGATCAATCGATCGATCAATCGATCGATCGATCGATCCATCCATCCATCCTTCTATCCATCTATCTGTCCATCCATCCATCCACCCATCCACCCATCCATCCATCCACCCACCCATCCATCCATCCATCCTTCTATCCATCTATCCATCCATCCATCCATCCACCCATCTATCCACCCATCCATCCATCCATCCATCCATCCACCCATCCACCCATCCACCCATCCATCCATCCACCCACCCATCCATCCATCCATCCATCCATCCTTTATCCATCCATCCATCCATCCTTCTATCCATCCATCCATCCATCCTTCTATCCATCTATCCATCCATCCACCCATCCATCCATCCACCCACCCATCCATCCATCCATCCATCCACCCATCCACCCATCCATCCATCCACCCACCCATCCATCCAATCATCCATCCATCCATCCTTTATCCATCTATCCATCCATCCATCCACCCATCTATCCATCCATCCATCCATCCTTCTATCCATCCATGCATCCATCCATCTATCTGTACATCTATCCATCTATCCATCCATCTATCCATACACCTATCCATCCAGCAATCTATCTGTCCATACAGCCATCCTCTATCCATCCATCTATCCATCCATCCACCCATCCATCCATCCACCAATCCATCCATCCATCCATCCATCCATCCATCTATCCATCCATCCATCTATCCATCCATCCATCCATCCATCCATCTATCTATCCAACCATCCATCCACGCATCTATCCATCCATCCATCCATCCATCTATCCATCCAACCATCCACCCGTCCATCCACCCATCCATGCATGCATCCATCCATCCATCCATTTATCTATCCATCCATCCACCCACCCATCCATCCACCCATCTATCCATCTATCCATCTATCCATCCATCCATCCATCCATCCTTCTATCCATCCATACGTCCATCCATCTATCTGTACATCTATCCATCTATCCATCCATCTATCCATACACCTATCCATCCAGCAATCTATCTGTCCATACAGCCATCCTCTATCCATCCATCTATCCATCCATCCACCCATGCATCCATCCATCCTTCTATCCATCCATCCATCCATCTATCCATCTACCTATCCATCTATCCATCCATCTATCCATACACCTATCCATCTATCCATCCATCCATCCATCCACCCATCCATCCATCCATCCATCTATCCATCTATCCATCCATCCACCCATCTATCTCTATCCCTCCATCTATCTGTCTCCATACTTACCTATCATCTATACCTCTCTCTGTCTTCTATCCATCCATCTATCCATCTATCCATCTACCCATCCATCCATCTATCCATCCTTCCATCCATCCATCCACCCATCCATCCATCCAGCCATCTACTCTCCATCCATCCACCCATCCACCCATCCATCCATCCATCCAGCCGGCCATCCTTCTATCCATCTTTCTATCCATCTATCCATCCATCCACCCATCCACCCACCCACCCATCCATCCATCTATCCATCCATCTTTCCATCTATCCATCTACCTATCCACACATCTATCCATCTATCCATACACGTATCTATGCATCCATCTATCCATCCCTCCCCCATCCATCCATCCATCCATCCGTCCATCCACCCACCCACCCATCTCTCTATCCCTCCATCTATCTGTCTCCATACTTACCTGTCATCTGTACCTCTGTCTTCTACCCATCCATGTATCCTCCATCAGGCACCCAAACTATCATCTATTTACCCACCTGTCATCCATCATGGATCCACATCTTTCTTCATGTGTGCGCCATCTAAGTTTACCCATCTGTGCATGCATGAATGGTAAGTCACTTCCATCCTGTCCGACGCTTGGTGACCCCATGGACTGTATGTAACCCCCCAGGCTGCTCTGTCCTAGGAATTCTCCAGGCAAGAATACCGGAGTGGGCTGCCGTTCCCGCCTCCAGGGGATCTTCCCGACCCAGGGATCGCATCTGAGTCTCATGCATTGGTAGGCAGATCCATCTACTATTTTCTCTTTATTATCTATTCTCTGTCAGTCATGTACACACCTGTCTCTGTCGTTTATTATCTCTCTATCTGTCTACAACCAAACAATTCTCCTGCTTGTCTGTCTGTCCAATTTGCAGCTGTCAATGTGTGCATCATCCATCAATCATCTAATTTATTTGCAATGCTTGTCTCTCTGCCTGGCATCTACTCATCTTCCAGACCCAGGGATCAAACCCACGTCTCCTGTGTCTCCTGCGATGGCAGGCGGAACCTTTAGTGTGGAGCCACCGGCAAAGCCCCGAGTTCCCTGCCTGGCACAAAAGCAAACCCAGTCACCAGTTGCCTGAGAAAGCATGGCTTTCCCTAACAGAAGGCAGACCCTGCATCCATGTGTCCATCTGTCCAGCCAGGAGGGGGTGGTGGACATGGTTGCAAGATTCTCCCTGGGGGCTCCCGGCGCTGACCCCGGGGGGAGGGGGGGGTTCTGGGGGGTGCCACCCTGCAGCCCATGTGTGTGCTTATGTGCTGGGTCAAGGCTCCCTGAGATGTGGTGTTGGCCCTCGGGAGGGTCTCCTGGGCGGGCGGATGGGGGCCTGGACAATTTCCCATAGTCAGGGACCAGGATAAGTTACCAGAGGGGTGTGGGGTTCCCGGTGTCTCGCCCACGCCTGACTCCTTCCAGACAGGACAGGGCCCTTGGGCAGGAGGCCAGCTGGTGGACACACCCAAGGACGGAGGGACAGACAGGCTGGGCCAGCAAGGAGGGGCACCCTGGGGACCCTCCCCCCCCCGGGCACCCATCCCCGTCACTAACCCATGACTCCCGGCCTTCCCGCCTTCATCCCTGAGATGAGAACACAGGTCTCAGTAGGTTTGCGAGGGTGTCCCAGGTGATCTCTAAGGGGTGGTATTGTCCCCCTTCGCCCCCCTGCGTCCTGCGGCTGAGCGGGTCAGAAACCAAGGCCGATGTCCGGAGGGTGGGTCCAGCCTCCAGACTCCTGCCACAGCCCGGTTCTTCCTCCTAGAGGCGGGCAGGGGTCTCCAGGATGCGGGGACCACATACAGGGGGTGCAGCCCCTCCAGCCGTGAAGCCTGGCCATGGAAACGCAAGGCTCCCCCCGCCCCCCGAAAGCGAAACTGCGATTCTTGCAGCTCCTGGAGGCGTTTTAAAAGGAAAGTCCGTGCTCACGTTCGGCCCTGGTGCCCATTCCAATCCAACCACTCAGCGCGGCTTCTAAAGGGGCGGATGGAGCACGCGGGCCCCGCCCGGCCCCGGTTCCTCTGCGCTCCTGCCCCGGGAGCGGGGTGGGGGGGCCCCTTCTGAACCCCACGCAGAAGACACACGACAACCTAACAGAGAGCAGAGAAGAAGGGAAAGAAGAAAAAAAAAAAACCCCTCCTTGGTTTGGAAGCAGAACCATTACGCTGCGTTAATTCCTCCTCGCCATGCGTGACCCTAAGCGCAGACTCTGGGTCTGCACCGCCAGGAATTCTCAGGGCAGAGACCAGTGTGCACGTGGGGCTTCACTGCTCCCCAAACCGGGGGTGGTTTATAAAATGCAGCTTTCCAAGGAAAGAACCAGCCCGCCAAGGCAGGAGACACGAGCCTGCGAGGTTCGATCCCCAGGTGCGAAACATTTGCCTGGAGAAGGCAACAGCAACCCACTCCAGTATTCCCGCCTAGGAGATTCCGCGGACAGAGGAGCCAGGTGGGTTACAGTCTTGATTCGCAGTTTCTGGATGAATCGGGGCCAGTGAGGTGATCTCAGAGCTCACGGGGGCCCCCAACTGGCTGGAACCTTCCTCGACCAAGGAGCCCCCCCCCCCCCTCACGACCCCGCCTCCGGCCCTGTCTCCGTCCCCCGGTCGTGCCTGGCCACCCTCGGCGCTCATCTGTGCGCAGGTGAGGTTTCCTGAAGTTTGTGCCAGGAGGCTGTGTTCAAAGCAGCTCCCGCCAAGTGGTCGCGCCTGCAACGCACGAGCCGCCGCAGACCGGGTTCGATCTCTAGGTCGGGAAGATCCCCTGGAGACAGGCATGGCAATCCACTCCTATTCTTGCCTGGAGAATCTCCACGGGCAGGAGGGGCCTGGCGGGCTGCCGTCCGTGGGGTCGCAGAGAGTCGGACACCACTGACTGAGCGCGCATCAAGGCCCTGTCTGTCTGAAGCTTTTCCTGTCTTGTCCGCGCCCCACCCCCGAGAGAGGAGGACGCACGCAGCCCTCCTTCCCAGGCTCTCATCCCCTAAGGCCCTTCCCCTGCGGCGCCCCGGGTTCCAGACAACGCGCGTAAAATCAGAAAGTGGACGCACCTGGAAAGGCCGATGCGCGTCAGCGGTGCCAACGCAGCCCGGGGCTGGATCCGAACGCGCAGCAGCCGTGCTTCAGACCGAGCCTGGAGTCAGGAAGCCACCGTCCCGCCGCCCCCGGAGGAGCCCGGGGTGGGTGTCAGGGCGCGGCGCGGACGCCAGCATCGCCGCCGTGTCGGGCGCGCACATTGCGCGCGGGCTTACACCCTCGCCGGACTCAGAGCCTCGAAAGGTACCCGCTGCCCGGCTCCAGGCGGCCTCCGTGGAGACCCAGGGTCGGTGCAGAGGAAACCCTTTTGAAATTTCCTGTATAACCGTCTGACGGTCTGCAGTCTCCTGGCGTCCAAGCCCGCCGGGGCCCCTCCTATCAGCGTGCGCGCTGCCCCGGGGGCGGGGTGCAGGGGCGGGGAGTGGGGTGCGGCCCACGGCCGGGACCTCGTGGTGGCTCGTGCCGGCCCCCGAGGTGACTGCTTCGGGGAGACGCCGCCTCTCCGAGAAGGTTTGCAGCTTGCAGACACGCACCAGACCCTGCAGACCAGGAGGGGAGGTCGCCGGCCCCAGGGTGCCGCCGGCAGTGAGCTGCAGTGAATCCCAGACGGAGCAGTGCCTGACGATTTTTATTAAAATAAAAAAAAAAAAAGGTAAAACTGTGCTAAGCGAAGAGACTTCCTCTTGCAGGCGAAACCTGAGTGCCTGGCTACCTCTTTTGGTTCTGCAGCCAGAAGATGACCCGCCCGGGTGACCCACGCCCCCCCTCACCCCTCCCCCCCCCCCCCCCCCCCCGGGAACGCCCAGGAAGCCCGTTCCCTCTTCCAGCTGGACCTAGCTGGATTCATGGCCCACCCTCATCCCGACCCCCCTCCCCACCCCGGCCTCAGACTCCCCCGGCCCCTCGGCCCCTCGGTGGATGGGGCACTCCAGAGCAGAGACGGAGCTGGGCCAGTTGGTGCGGCCCACGTGGAGAGGTGAGGAAGGGGACTTCACAGCAGGTGCGCTGTGATCAGAAGGAGGCAGCTGCTGGGAAAAGACCCTCCCAGGGCCAAAGTCCGGCTCTGGGGCCCAGGGTCATGCGGAAGAGGGGATGAGGGTGCTGATGCGGGGCGGCCGTCTTCTGGGAAGTCACAGGGGTGCTGAATGAGCGAATGTAGAACCACAGTTTGGGGAAACCCGGGGTCATCCGTCCACTTATGGGGTATGGAGGATATAAGCACCTCTGTGTGCTCCCCTGGTGTGTGCTCAGACGGGAAAGAATCCACCTGCAATGTGGGAGACCTGGGTTTGATCCCTGTTGGGAAGATCCCCTGGAGGAGGGCATGGCAACCCACTTCAGTATTCTGGCCTGGAGAATCCCATGGACAGAGGAGCCTGGTGGGTTACACTCTGCTGGGTCGCAAAGAGTCGGACATGGCTGAGCAACTAACTTCTTTCTATCTATGTATCTCAGTCGTATCCAACTCTTTGTGACTCCACGGACTGTAGCCCACCAGGCTCCCTTGTCCACGGGATTCTCCAGGCCAGAATACTGGAGTGGGTTGCCATGCCCTTCTCCAGGGGATGTTCCGGACCCAGGGACCGAACCTCAGTCCTCTGCACTGCAGGCAGATTCTTTACCACCCGAACCACCAGGGAAGCACGACGATTATTATTTTGTCTTGCTTGATTGCTTTTCTTTGTTTCTCTGTTTTCTCGGTTCTCTGATTGAATGTATTCTTTGGAACTCAGGGAGGCCTGGGGGCAAAGCTTTGCTACAAACTAGAAAGCAGGCTGGGGACATTGCAGGGCAGGTCTGTTCTGGGAAGGCCTCGTAGGCACCTGCCCAGTTACAGTGGGGAGGAACACGTCCGTTCTCCATGTGGTATGAGATTCTTTAGTTGTTGAAAAGCACTTTAGGTGACGAGATGGCAGTCTGGCAGCCAACCAAGCTCCACTCTCATGCAAACTGTGAACTTTGTCCACTTGGTGTCTTTCCAGCAGGTGGGGGGTCTGCTCTCCATCCTGGCTCTCAGGGGTCCTGGCTCTAGCAAATGTGAAAGCAGAAGGTAAGAGAAGCGTGATCTGCCACTGAGCAGGGTCAGGCCACGCCCCTGGGTAGATGCTGATGACATCTGGGGTGAGCCTGTAAGGGGAAATCCAGTTGCCCTCATTTCCTCTTCCTCCCCATGGAGACCAGACCCATGGGCGGATGGATGGATGCATGAATGATGGATAGATGGATGGTGGATGGATGGACGATGGATGAATGGTGGATGGATGGATGGATGACGGCTGGATGGATGCATGCATGTACGGATGATGGATGGAAGATGGATGATGGATGGATGGATGATGGATGATGGATGGATGATGGATGGATGGATGATGGATGATGGATGGATGATGGATGGATGATGATGGATGTATGGATGGATGATGGATGGATGGGTGATGGATGAAGAATGGATGATGGGTGGATGGATGAATTGATGAGAGGATGGATGGATGAACAGATAGATGTTTAGACGGATGGATGGATGGGTTGATGGGTAAGTGGATAGATGGGCCAGGTCACGGTCCTGAGCCTGCACTTTGGATTCCATCACACCTTTGAGAGCAAAGTGGACCACAAGAGGTGATGAAGCCAGCCCCTAGTTTTGCAGGAACCACAACTGGCCTCTCAGAAAGGCGGGTCCCTGTACCATTGCCTCCGGGCTTCTGTGCAGCCCTGGGTGGACCACTTGGTACGGAGAATCAGGTGAACACACAAGAAGAGGAAGGGACACGCCCTTCAGCTCACCCATCAGCGCTCTCCATCAGGTCTGGTGGTTTCTCTTGAGAGGCTGGCACTGACAAAACCTCAAGACGAAAAACAAGGTCATGGGTACAGGAGGCCCACGGGGAAGGTTTCAGTTCCCCATAGCCCTGGCACGAGGCCAGGCTGTGAGGTCTCCTTGTATGAGTGCTAACAGAATCAAGGGGATCAGAAAGGGCTCTTGGTCCCACTAAGTGGGACCCAGGAGGAGATGAGTCTGCGTTGTTCAACTGGCATGAGTTACAACAGCCCAAAGCTGGAAACAACCCGTGTCCATGCACGGAGGGGTGGTTGATAAGCAGATGATGGGTGGGTGGATTGGTGGATGATGGATGGTTGGATGGAAGGATGGATGGGTGGATGAAGGATGGATGATGGATGGATGAGTGGATGGATGGGTAGATGGGTGGATGGATGGATGGATGGAGGATGGATGGATGGATGATTGGTAAGTGGATGATGGGTGGATGGATGGATGGAGGATGGATGAATGATGGATGGGTGGGTGGGTGGGTGGATGGATGATGGGCAGGTGGGTGGGTGGACGGATGGATGGATGGATGGTTATGTGGGTGGACGGATGGATGGATGGATGGTTATGTGGGTGGATGGATAAGTAGGTGAATTAAAGGATAGATGGACGGATGGATGATGGATAAATGGCATGGGTCCATCCACACAGTGGAATATTACGCAGCCATGAAAAGGAGTGAGGCTCTGACACAGGGTGCAACGTGGATGGACCCTGAAGACACGCTGCTCAGTGAGACAATCAGACACAGAAGGACGCACAGTGTGTGAGTCCATCTGTAGGAAACGTCCAGAACAGGCAGATGTACAGACGGAGGAAGTGGCTTTGTGGTGCCAGGGGCTGGGGGAAGGGGGATGGCTTATTGGGGTGGTGTGTCTTTGTGGGGGGATGGAGATGTTCCAAACCTCGATAAAGTCAAAAAATGCACAACACTGCGGATTTTGAAATGATTCATTGAATGCTATGTGGATTTCACCGAAATTAAAAAAAAAAAAAAAGCAAGAATCAGACAGACTCTGTCCTTGAGAGCGTCAACTGCCCCAGGGCTTTCGAGTCCCCTGCTGGGTCCCTTCTGGCTCACCAACAAGAGCCCACAGCCCAGGGAGTAGATGGGATATCTGACGAGGAAACAGGGTCCCTGGGTGGCCTGGATGGTCCTGGCAAGCAGAACGCGGCTGGCTGCACACAAAACCGACGAGACCCTGGAGATGGCTGTCCGCAAGCGAAAACAAAAGGCCAAACTGACGGAGGATGCAGAATCCGTAGCTCGCACTTGACTCACCCGTTTCAGATTCTAAAGCCCCTCGGGCGTGAGTTCCTCACGACGGTTTGTCTCATGGCAGCGCTGATCCTGTAACTGAAAGCAAGTCCTGGGCTCCTTGAGATGCTCGAGGACCCACCTCAACAAGGCTGGACCGTATGGAGGTGTGCAGGCTCCTGGCCAAGGACACAGCCCCCCAAGAACAAACCCTCCCCTGCCAGCTCTGTCTCTGCCCTCTGGGTCTCCTGGCCCAGGGTCTCCAGAACCCCGATTTCTCTGCACCCCCAAAAGACTCGAAATCTTGCATGTCTTAAATAATACCGCTGTGGGGGTCGCTGAGGGTGTGTGTCTGTGCTAAGTCACTTCAGTCGTGTCTGACTCTTCGCGACCCCATGGACTGCAGCCCTCTGTCCATGGGATTCTCCAGGCAGGAACACTGGAGTGGGTTGCCATGCCCTCCTCCAGGGAATCTTCCAGACCCAGGGATCAAACCCACATCTCTTTTCTCTCCTGCATTGCCAGGCAGGTTCTTTACCACTAGCGCCACCTGGGAAGCCCAACCAGCTGGTACAAATGACATAAGCTGGACATATTAAAATAATTGGAATCTATTATCCCCGAGTCCTGGGAACCACACGTCCGAGGCCAAGGGGTCCCAGGGCTAAGCTCCATCCAGAGGCTCCAGGGGAGGCACCTTCCCGCCTCTTCCAGCTTCTGGGGGCTCCAGGCGTCCATCCCTGGGCTGGTGGCCGCCTCCCTCCCGTCTCTGCCTGTGTCTCCTAGTGGCTTCTTCTCTGAGCCCGTGTCTCTCCTCTTCGCTGTCTTACAAGGACCCTGTCCTTGGGTTTAGGGCCATTGTTCTCCAGGAGGAACCTCACCTGGATTATTGCATGAATTAACCTCTGCAGAGAGTGTTTCCACTTCAGTCACAAGGTTGGCATAAGTCTTCAGGCCCCGGGGCTCAGCCGCAGAGAGAAGGGAGCCCTAAGGCTACCCCCAGACTCTCCCCGCGAGCGTGGCTTGCTTTGCGGTGGGGAGTGGGTTAATTCTGAGACAACCTGGGGGTTGTGAGGCCACCCGCAGACGACACCCACCTCTGTGTGGTTTCGGGGTTTTCCTCTGGGGCAGGTCTTGGCCCCCCTCTCTCATCAAGGCGAAGACAGAACAGCTCAGAGTGAGGGACCCCATCCCCTCTTCCTTCTTGTCAAGATTTCCTGGCTTTGGACAGCTCAGAACCGAGACTGGAGGGGTGGGGAGGCGAGGAGACGAAGTAGGAGGGACATCTGTCTGGCCACCGTCTCCTGGGACGGCGCGCCTCAGGCAGGGGATGTGTTCATTTCTTCCCTCGTGGCATCCACAGGTGGACGGGGTTCTGAACAAAGTGCTTGATCAGCCAGGCAGAGGGGCAGGGTTCTCTGAGGTGGGCCATTGTGTGCGATTATGATAACAGACGCAACAGAGAGCGAGTCCAAGAAACAGTTTCAACGTTAAGAGTCACAGGGGCCTTTTCCAAGCAACACATCCCAGCAGGTACCACTGTTGCAAGCTAATCTTCCCCTACCTGCTTTCCACATGCGACACAAGGAACCGTAAAGCTTGTTTGCCTCGCTGCGGAGACGCAAAGTGAACGCTAGGGGCCTGGTTCATTCATGGAAAGACCCGGACGTCAGGGTTCTGGCCACGGTGGGTGCTGAAACCCTCTGCACAGAGGGAGAAGGGCCCCATGGCACAGTAAACACTTCTTCCAGCTCTAAAGGGAAAAGTGAAAGTGTGAGTCTCTCAGTCGTGTTTGACTCTTTGCGACCCCAAGGACGGTAGCCCGCCAAGCTCCGCTGTCCACGGGATTCTGCAGGCAAGGATACTGGAGTGGGTTGCCATTTCCTCCTCCAGGGGAACTTCCTGACCCAGGGCTCAAACCCTGCATTGTGAGTAGACTCTTTAACATCTGAGCCACCAGGGAAGCCCTATCCAGCCCCTAAATATCCCTGCAATTCTGCATGTCAGCCATTGTCACAGCAGCTGCAAGATGCTTGGTGAGCAAAGAGGTGAAAAATGGAACCGAGAGAAGGCAGGAAGTGAAGAGCCGGCCCCACCCAGCCCCTCGCTGTAGGAAGCAGCAAGTTTACCTGTGAGCCAGGCTGGGTGACTGAGATGGGCTGCAAAGCTAGGTACTGTCTCGGGGAGAGGGAGATGCCAGCAATAACTGGCGGGGGTTTCCCTGGGTTTGCTGATCGTACGTCCTTGCGGAATCCGTAAAACTAGCAGCCTCAAATTCACTGATCAGCAGAGCGAGGCTCCTGGCATGCGATCTTTGAGAAGAGTGAAACTTGTTGCAGAAATGCACAAGGAACCAAGCGGTATCGTTTTAAACAAGGATGGGACGCACGAGGCGAAGTTCATGAAACATGAAGCAGAGAGACTGGTGGGCCCTTGATCAAGACAATTTTGTGCAAAGTGGCAGTTCTCTCAACTGAGGATGAGGTGTGCGGAGAAGGAGAGTTGGAGAAGGGTTTGGGAGAGTAGAGAGGTAGGAAGGTGGATGGATGGATGGGTGGGTGGATGGTGGGTGGATAGATGGATTGATGGATAAATAGATGAGTGGGTGGATGGATGGATGGATGGATGGTTCATGGGTAGGTGAGTGGATGGATGACGGATAGATGGGTGACCAGATGGATGGGTGGATGGATGGATAGGTGGATAGATGGATGGATGAGTGTGTTGGATGGGTGAATGGATGCTTGGGTGGGTAGGTTAATGATGGACGGATAAGTGGATGGATGGGTGGATGGATAGGTGAGTGGATGGATGGGTGGGTGTGTAGGTTGATGGATGGGTGGATGAGTAGATGGATGGATGATGGATGGATGGGTGAATGGATGGATGAGTGGGTGAGGGGGTTGATGGATGGATGGACGGATGGGTGGGTGGGTGGATGGATGGGTGGATGGTGGATGGATGGGTGAGTGGATGGATGGGTGGCTGGGTAGGTTGATGGATAGATGGGTAGATGGATGGATGGATGAGTGGATGGATGGATGGGTGGATGGTTGATGGATGGATGGATGGATGGGTGGATGGATGGATGAGTGGATAAATGAGTGTGTGGGTGGATGGATGAGTGGGTGAGTGGATGGATGAACGGGTGGGTGGATAGATGGATGGACAGATAGATGAGTGGGTGGATGGATGGATGGATGGGTGGATGGGTAGGTTAATGGATGGATGGGTGACCAGATGGATGGGTGGATGGATGGATGAGTGGGTTGGATGGGTGAATGGATGCTTGGGTGGGTAGGTTAGTGATGGATGGATAAGTGGATGGATGGGTGGATGGATAGGTGAGTGGATGGATGGGTGGGTGTGTAGGTTGATGGATGGGTGGATGAGTAGATGGATGGATGGTGGATGGATGGGTGAACAGACGGATGGGTGGGTGGGTGGATGGATGGGTGGATGGTGGATGGATGGGTGAGTGGATGGATGGGTGGCTGGGTAGGTTGATGGATGGATGGATGGATGGGTGAATGGATGGATGAGTGGAGAAATGAGTGTGTGGGTGGATGGATGAGTGGGTGAGTGGATGGATGGATGGATGGGTGGATAGATGGATGGATAGATAGATGAGTGGGTGGATGGATGGATGGATGGGTGGCTGGGTAGGTTGATGGATGGATGGGTGACCAGATGGATGGGGGTGTAGATGGATAGGTGGATGGATGGATGAGTGTGTGCATGGATGGGTGAGTGGATGGATGGGTGGGTAGGTTGATGGTGGATGGATGATGGATGGTGGGTGAATGGATGGATGGATGGGTGGGGGGATTGATGGATGGGTGGATGGATGAGTGGGTGGATGGATGAATGATGAGTGGGTGGATGGATGATGGATGGATGGGTGAGTGAATGGATGGGTGGATGGATAGATGAGTGGGTAGATGGTTGGGTGGGTAGGTTGATGGATGGATGGATGAGTGGGTGGCTGAGTGGGTGGGGGGTTGGTGGCTGGCTGGATGAGTGGATGGATAGATGATGGATGGATGGGTGAATGGATGGATGTGTGGGTGAACAGAGGGATGGATGGATGAGTGGATGATGGCTGGCTGGCTGGCTGGATGAGTGGCTGGGTGGATGGCTGGATGGCGGATAGAAGGTTTATGGGTGGGTAGATAGTGGGTGGATGAATGGATGGATGAGTGGATGGATGATGGATGGGTGGATGGATGGGTGAGTGGATGGATGGATGATGAGTGGATGGATGGGTGCGTGCATGAACGGATAAAGAGCACAAAGGCGGCCAGTGCTGTGACTTCTCAGACCCTAGTGCATTTCACTGGTCACTGGGATTCTCAATCCTTCCAACCGTGAATGAAAAACACGGACTTCCGTATCACAGAACAAACACTACTGCAGCCATTCAGCCAGCAATGTCACCTGACCGTGAGGCCTCAGGGACCTCAGGACTGAAACGGACGGAATGCACACCACCCCCTGCCCCGACCCAGTCCTCAGCCCCCATAGCCGCTCCCAACAGAGCACCCTGAGAGGACTTGGGGGAAAAACAGGATACTGGCCCCAGATAACTGGGGTGCACACCAAACAGATGACTTCAATGAGCTCAGACTCCTGCACGGAGCTTCCCGGGTGGGGCTGTGGTAAGGAACCCGCCTGCCAACCAGGAGACAGAGAGACGCAGGTTCTATCCCTGGGCCAGGAAGATCCCCTGCAGGAGGAAATGGCAACCCACTCTGGTATTCTTGCCTGGAGAATCCCATGGGCAGAGGAGCCTGGTGGGCTACAGTCCATGGGGTCTCAAGAGTCGGACGCAACAGCGTGCACGCCATATGCATGGACTCAGGTGAGAGACCCGAAGACATCATTTCTTGGATTGCCATTTCCTCCTCCAGGGGAACTTCCTGACCCAGGGCTCGAACCCTGCATTGTGAGTAGACTCTTTAACATCTGAGCCACCAGGGAAGCCCTATCCAGCCCCTAAATATCCCTGCAATTCTGCATGTCAGCCATTGTCACAGCAGCTGCAAGATGCTTGGTGAGCAAAGAGGTGAAAAATGGAACCGAGAGAAGGCAGGAAGTGAAGAGCCGGCCCCACCCAGCCCCTCGCTGTAGGAAGCAGCAAGTTTACCTGTGAGCCAGGCTGGGTGACTGAGATGGGCTGCAAAGCTAGGTACTGTCTCGGGGAGAGGGAGATGCCAGCAATAACTGGCGGGGGTTTCCCTGGGTTTGCTGATCGTACGTCCTTGCGGAATCCGTAAAACTAGCAGCCTCAAATTCACTGATCAGCAGAGCGAGGCTCCTGGCATGCGATCTTTGAGAAGAGTGAAACTTGTTGCAGAAATGCACAAGGAACCAAGCGGTATCGTTTTAAACAAGGATGGGACGCACGAGGCGAAGTTCATGAAACATGAAGCAGAGAGACTGGTGGGCCCTTGATCAAGACAATTTTGTGCAAAGTGGCAGTTCTCTCAACTGAGGATGAGGTGTGCGGAGAAGGAGAGTTGGGGAAGGGTTTGGGAGAGTAGAGAGGCAGGAAGGTGGATGGATGGATGGGTGGGTGGATGGATGGGGGGGTAGATGGATTGATGGATAAATAGATGAGTGGGTGGATGGATGGATGGATGGATGGTTCATGGGTAGGTGAGTGGATGGATGACGGATAGATGGGTGACCAGATGGATGGGTGGATGGATGGATAGGTGGATAGATGGATGGGTGGATGGATGGATAGGTGGATAGATGGATGGGTGGATGGATGGATGAGTGTGTTGGATGGGTGAATGGATGCTTGGGTGGGTAGGTTAATGGATGGACGGATAAGTGGATGGATGGGTGGATGGATAGGTGAGTGGATGGATGGGTGGGTGTGTAGGTTGATGGAAGGGTGGATGAGTAGATGGATGGATGATGGATGGATGGGTGAATGGATGGATGAGTGGGTGAGGGGGTTGATGGATGGATGGATGGACGGATGGGTGGGTGGGTGGATGGATGGGTGGATGGTGGATGGATGGGTGAGTGGATGGATGGGTGGCTGGGTAGGTTGATGGATAGATGGGTAGATGGATGGATGGATGAGTGGATGGATGGATGGGTGGATGGTGGATGGATGGATGGATGGATGGGTGAATGGATGGATGAGTGGATAAATGAGTGTGTGGGTGGATGGATGAGTGGGTGAGTGGATGGATGAATGGGTGGGTGGATAGATGGATGGATAGATAGATGAGTGGGTGGATGGATGGATGGATGGGTGGCTGGGTAGGTTGATGGATGGATGGGTGGATGGATGGATGAGTGTGTGCATGGATGGGTGAGTGGATGGATGGGTGGGTAGGTTGATGGTGGATGGATGATGGATGGTGGGTGAATGGATGGATGGATGGGTGGGGGGATTGATGGATGGGTGGATGGATGAGTGGGTGGATGGATGAATGATGAGTGGTGGGTGGATGGATGATGGATGGATGGGTGAGTGAATGGATGGGTGGATGGATAGATGAGTGGGTAGATGGTTGGATGGGTAGGTTGATGGATGGATGGATGAGTGGGTGGCTGAGTGGGTGGGGGGTTGGTGGCTGGCTGGATGAGTGGATGGATAGATGATGGATGGATGGGTGAATGGATGGATGGGTGGGTGGGGATTGATGGATGGATGGATGTGTGGGTGAACAGAGGGATGGATGGATGAGTGGATGATGGCTGGCTGGCTGGCTGGATGAGTGGCTGGGTGGATGGCTGGATGGCGGATAGAAGGTTTATGGGTGGGTAGATAGTGGGTGGATGAATGGATGGATGGGTGGATGGATGGATGGGTGAGTGGATGGATGGATGATGGATGGATGGGTAGGTGGATGGATGGATGAGTGGATGGATGGGTGCGTGCATGAACGGATAAAGAGCACAAAGGCGGCCAGTGCTGTGACTTCTCAGACCCTAGTGCATTTCGCTGGTCACTGGGATTCTCAGTCCTTGCAACCGTGAATGAAAACCACTGAGTTCCGCATCACAGAACAAACACTACTGCGGCCATTCAGCCAGCAATGTCACCTGACCGTGAGGCCTCAGGGACCTCAGGACTGAAACGGACGGAATGCACACCACCCCCTGCCCCGACCCAGTCCTCAGCCCCCATAGCCTCTCCCAACAGAGCACCCTGAGAGGACTTGGGGGAAAAACAGGATATTGGCCCCAGATAACTGGGGTGCACACCAAACAAATGACTTCAATGAGCTCAGACTCCTGCACGGAGCTTCCCGGGTGGGGCTGTGGTAAGGAACCCACCTGCCAACGCAGGAGACAGAGAGACGCAGGTTCTATCCCTGGGCCAGGAAGATCCCCTGCAGGAGGAAATGGCAACCCACTCCGGTATTCTTGCCTGGAGAATCCCATGGGCAGAGGAGCCTGGTGGGCTACAGTCCATGGGGTCGCAAGAGTCGGATGCAACAGCATGCATGCCATATGCATGGACTCAGGTGAGAGACCCGAAGACATCATTTCTTGGATTTGTATCTTCTCTCCTGTTCCAAAGCCTCTGTCTGAGCTTCACCTGTCACTGTCTACCTCTCACAAAGGAAGTAAGCCAAACCCCCTGCATCTTTCAGACCACATCTATAACACCGCTCACACATCAGCATCTGATGAATTCCCAGAATCTGTAGCACAGGCTGTGTTGTCAGTGAAATGTCCTCCCCGATCTCCAGTTGCTTAGCAAGCTTAAACAACCCAGAGTGGTACCCTGGGTCCTTTCTCACGGAACCTTTTTGATTCTTGCATGCTCACCATCAACAAGGGCTGGACACGGATCACCCCTCCTTGTCCAATCAGCCCCTGGACAATTTCCAGGGACTTGGGGCAACTTCTGGCTGCCTCGCACCAGCCCTCAAGGGTCTGTGTCCGCAAATCCCAAAATCAGAGATGATGCACGTGTTGTACCATCGGCGGGAGAGAAAGGGACGGGGTCAGAAAGTCTCCAAGGGAGCCATACATATCTCAGCTTTCCTTTCAGGAAGGAGAAAGGGAGAGCTCGGGCTGGTGTCCTTTATTAAATAGAAAGACTTCCTCGTGGGGATTTTCTCAAGGCAAGAAAAAGAGTCGGACACGACTGAGCTTCCAGACCTTGGTGAAGTCCTTGTGGACACAGCGGGTGGAGAAGACAGGAAAAACGGAGAGAGTGGCATTGATACATACGCATGTGTGTGTGTGCTGAGTCGTGTCCAACGCTTCGCGGCCCTGTGGAGCCCCGCCAGGCTCCTGTATGAAAGGGGATTCCCCACAAGAACACTGCAGTGTGTGGCCACGCCCTGCTCCAGGGGATTTTCCCCGCCCAGGGATCCAATCGGCGTCTCTTACGTCTCCTGCGTGGGCAGGCGGGTCCTTTACCCGCTGAGCCACCAGAGAAGACCTGAAACATATACATGACTGTGTGTGAAACCAGACATTTGGTGAGAAGCTGCTCTATAGCTCCGGGAGCTTAGCTCGGTGCTCTTGATGACCAGAGGGGTGGGTGGGGGAGGCTCAAGAGAGAGGAGATACGTGCATAAGATTAGGCGATTCACCTCTTGTTCAGCAGAAACTAACGCAACACCATAAAGTGATTCTCCTCCAATTAAAAAGGATCTTATGATAAGTTCAGTTCAGTGCAGTCGCTCAGTCGTGTCCGACTCTCTGCGACCCCATGAATCGCAGCACGCCAGGCCTCCCTGTCCATCACCATCTCCCGGAGTTCACTCAGACTCACGTCCATCGAGTCTGTGATGCCATCCAGCCATCTCATCCTTGGTCGTCCCCTTCTCCTCCTGCCCTCAATCCCTTCCAGCATCAGAGTCTTTTCCAGTGAGTCAGCTCTTCGCATGAGGTGGCCAGAGTACTGGAGTTTCAGCTTCAGCATCGTTCCCTCCAAAGAAATCCCAGGGCTGATCTTTAGGATGGACTGGTTGGATCTCCTTGCAGTCCAAGGGACTCTCAAGAGTCTTCTCTAACACCACAGTTTAAAAGCATCAATTCTTTGGCGCTCAGCTTTCTTCACAGTCCAACTCTCGCATCCATACATGACCACTGGAAAAACCATAGCCTTGACTAGATGGAACTTTTTTGGCAAAGTAATGTCTCTGCTTTTGAATATGCTATCTAGGTTGATCATAACTTTTCTTCCAAGGAGTAAGCGTGTTTTAATTTCATGGCTGCAGTCACCATCTGCAGTGATTTTGGAGCCCCCAAAATAAAGTCTCACAGTGTCTCCACTGTTTCCCCATCTATTTCCCACGAAGTGATGGGACCAGATGCCATGATCTTCATTTTCTGAATGTTGAGCTTTAAGCCAACTTTTTCACTCTCCACTTTCACTTTCATCAAGAGGCTTTTTAGTTCCTCTTCACTTTCTGCCATAAGGGTGGTGTCATCTGCATATCGGAGGTGATTGATATCTCTCCCGGCAATCTTGATTCCAGCTTGTGCTTCTTCCAGCCCAGCGTTTCTCATAATGTACTCTGCATAGAAGTTAAATAAGCAGGGTGACAATATACAGTCTTGACATACTCCTTTTCCTGTTTGATAAACCATAATGGAAAAGAATATTAAGAAAAGAATGCACATATACATATAGCCAAATCGCTTTGCTACACAACAGGAATTAACAATATTGTAAATCAAATTCTTGAAGAGCTGGGAATACCAGACCACCTGACCTGCCTCCTGAGAAATCCGTATGCAGGTCAGGAAGCAACAGTTAGAACTGGACATGGAACAACAGACTGGTTCCAAATAGGGAAAGGAGTACGGCAAGGCTGTATATTGTCACCCTGCTTATTTAACTTATATGCAGAGTACATCATGAGAAACGCTGGGCTGGAGGAAGCACAAGCTGGAATCAAGATTGCCGGGAGAAATATCAATCACCTCACATGTGCAGATGACTCCACCCTTATGACAGAAAGTGAAGAGGAGCTAAAAAGCCTCTTGATGAAAGTGAAAGAGGAGAGCGAAAAAGCTGGCTTGAAACTCAACATTAAAAAAATGAAGATCATGACATCCAGTCCCATCACTTCATGGGAAATAGAAGGGGAAACAATGGAAACAGTGAGAGACTTTTTCTTGGACTCCAAAATCACTGCAGATGGTGATTGCACCCATGAAATTAACAGACACTAGCTCCTTGGAAGAAAAGTTATGACCAACTTCGACAGCATGTTAAAAAGCAGAGACATTACTTGGCCAACAAAGGTCCATCTCGTCAAAGCTATGGTGGATCCAGTGGTCGTGTATGGATGTGAGAGCTGGACTATAAAGAAAGCTGAGCCCTGAAGAACTGATAATTTTGAACTGTGGTGTTGGAGAAGGCTTGACAGTCCCTTGGACTGCAAGGAGATCCAATCAGTCTATACGAAAGGAAATCAGTCTTGACGATTCATTGGAAGGACTGATGCTGGCGTTGAAGCTCCCATACTTTCGCCACCTGATGGGAAGAACTGACTCTTTGGAAAAGACCCTGATGCTGGGAAAGATGGAGGGCGGGAGGAGAAGGGGACGACAGAGGATGAGATGGCTGGATGGCATCACTGACTCGATGGACATGAGTTTGAGTAAGCTCTAGGAGTTGGTGATGGACAGGGAGGCCTGGCATGCTGCAGTCCATGGGGTCGCAAAGAGTCGGACACGACTGAGCGACTGAACTGAACTGAAAACAACACTTCAATACAAATAGATAGATACGGAAAACATGGTGATTCTGGTGCTCCCTGTGTAGATCTGGGGGAGAAAGACTGTGGAGCTGTGAGGAACGCTTTTGAGAAATGATGGAGAAGACTGCAAAGCCTGAGGACATGACTCATGTGTGCAAAGTGGGAACAACCACCCTGAAAATACAGCTCAGCTTTGCATGCCTGGAGCGGGGAGGGCCCTTGCTGAAGCGACCTCCTGCTCCAGGAAGCACCTTGTGTGTCTGTCTACAATCTCATGATGGGCCACGTAGGCGAAGGGAAGTGTGAGATGAACGTGAACTTATCACAGCGAGCTCTAACCACAGCCTCCACCTGGAAGCTGCCGGCCGGGGTACGGTTTGGCTTCGTGTTGATCAGCCAGGATATTGTTCTCCGGGGGAACTCCACCAGAGGGCTCTGAGCTCCTCGCCCCCAGGGAAAGTCCTCATAAGGACCTTGGGCTACTGCCCCCTGGGCTCCGTGCAGAGGAACCCTGTCTGCACCAGGAGGCCAGGTTCATCTCAGCTTCCTTCAACCAGCCCTGTGGTCCCTCCCGCCTTTGAAGCTCTCATCCTGTTCTCCTACGGGTACTCCGCCTTCACCTCCGCAGGCTATCAGCCTTTGTCATCTTCCTTCAAAGCCCTGCTGTAAACCGTAGCTCTTCTGTGCTTTGCTCGTGTGAAGTGAAGATGCTGTTGTTGTTCAGCGGCTCGGTCGTGTCCCAATCTCGGCGACCCTGTGGATGGGAGCCCGCCAGGCTCCTCTGTCCGTGGGATTCTCCAGGCAAGAATACAGGAGTGCGTTGCCATTCCTGTCTCCAGGGGATCTTCCCCACCCAGGGATCGAACCCTGTGTGTCTTGCATTGGCAGGTGGATTCTCTATCGTTGAGCTACCAGGGAAGCCCCTGGCGTGTATGCAGTCAAGACTTGACCTGACTCAAAGACACATCCAAAGCTCCAATCCTTTGGCCACCTGATGTGGAGAGCTGACTCAACGGAAAAGACCCTGATGCTGGGAAAGATTGAGGGCAGGAAGAGAAGGGGGTGACAGAAAATGAGATGGTTGGATGGCATCACCGACTCGATGGACATGAGTTTGAGTGACTGGACAACACGGAAGACAGGTCTGCCTTTGCCTCCAGGCCCCTGGAGTTTCCTTCTCAGAGCCATGCCTTTGTTTATTTGGGGGCTTAAGTAACTGGACCCTTTAATGATGCAGTTTATGATAGAGACTTTGGGACACACCATGTAAGATCCAAACTCCAGGGGAAGACAGAGACTGCACATATTAGTTTCCTGAACTTCTGGGAGGGGCTGGAGACTTCAGAACAGACATGTGGCTACTATGTGTTTGAGTACTGATAAATATTGGATGCTGAGCTTCAGGGGAGCTTCCCTGGTGAACAATACTCCATGCATATTGTGACGCATTGATGCTGGCATGAATGGATGGATGGATAATTGAACTGGTGGATGGATAATTGAATTGGTGGATGGATGGATGGTTGGATAGATAATTGAATTGGTGGATAGATGATGAGTGGATGGATGGGTAGATGGATAATTGAACTAGTGGAGAGATGGGTGGATGGATGGATAACTGAGTTGGTGGGTAGATGGATGGATAAATGAACTGGTGGGTGGATGGATGGGTAGATGGATGGATGGATGATGGATAATCGAATTGGTGAATGAATGGATGGATGGGTGGGTGGAAGGGTGGATGATGGATAATTGAATTGGTGGATGGATGGATGGGTAACTAAGTTAGTGGGTGGATGGATGGATAACTAAGTTAGTGGATGGATAACTAAGTTAGTGGATGGATGGAGGGAGGGGTGGATGGGTGGATGAAGGATAAGTGAATTGGTGGATGGATGGATAACTGAGTTGGTGAATAGATGGGTGGATAAATGAACTGGTGGGTGGATGGATGGGGGAATGGATGGATGGATGATGGATAATCGAATTGGTGGCTGGCTGGATGGATAACTGAGTTAGTGGATGGAGGGATGGATGGGTGGAAGGGTGGATGATGGATAATTGAATTGGTAGATGGATGGATGGATGGGTAGATGGGTGGATGGCTGGCTGGATGATAATTGAATTGGTGGGTGGATGGATGGATAACTAAGTTAGTGGATGGATAACTAAGTTGCTGGATGGATGGATGGAGGGGTGGATGGGTGGATGATGGATAAGTGAATTGGTGGATGGATAGATGGATGGATGGATGGGTGAATGGGTGGATGATGGATAACTGAATTGGTGGATGGATGGATAAGTGAGTTGGTGGATAGATGGGTAGATAAATGAACTAGTAGGTGGATGGATGGATGGAGGGGTGGATGGATAGTTGAAGTAGTGGATAGATGGATAATTGAATTGGTGGATGGATGGATGGATGGATAACTGAGTTAGTGGATGGATGGAGGGAGGGGTGGATGGGTGGATGATGGATAAGTGAATTGGTGGATGGATGGATGGATGGATGATGAATAACTGAACCGGTGGATGGATGGATAACTGAGTTGGTGGATAGACGGATAAATGGACTGGTGGGTGGATGGATGGACGGATGGATGAATTGAGGGACAGACGTGTGGACTAATGGATTGTGCCCAGTTTTGCTCCTGTCCTGGGCAAGCTCCTCCTATATCATGACCTTTTTCTGCTGTAGACTCACCCTGGACTCCTTACCTTACGGGACAGCTCCTTTAAGGCTGCTGGTGTCTCCGAACTAACTCAACCCGACTGGACTCTCTTGCCTCCTTCCTACTCCAGCGTGTCCCTTCCCCTGTGGGTTTCCCCCTCAGCTCATGTCACTGCCCTCAGCTGGTAGCCAGAGCGTGGGACCTCAGGTGCAATCCAACCGGACACCCCTGATCGAGCTGCGAGGCCTTCATCCCATCCTCATCCTCCGCTCGGCACCTTCGACACGGCAGCCGCCCCCGCCCCCGCCCCACGCTGCCGATCCTGGTGTGGAGCCACGTGGGAACGCCGAGGCACGACACCAGTGGGAGGCGTCACAGGTCTGCAGTGTAAGGTCTTCCCGCGAGCGCGTGGGTGGGTGAGCACACCCGAGCCTGACTCAGCGTAGCCGTTACTGCAAGAGCTTACTCGGCATCCTGTGTGTGCCTGAGGGCTGTCTCCAATTTCCGGTCGCCTGCAGACAGACGCCTTCACTGCGCACACGCCTTTTACACCCACAGGGACTGTGTGTGTGCGTGCAAGCCCGGTCACGCGGTCACGTCCGTCTCTTTGCGACCCCATGGACTGCAGCCTGCCAGGCTCCTCTGTGCATGGGATTCTCCAGGCCAGAACACTGGAGTGGGTTGCCACGCCCTCCTCCAGGGGATCTTCCCGACCCGGGGATTGAACCCGGGGATCTCCTACATGGGTACGCGCATTCTTTACCCCTAGCGCCACCTTGCGGAGCGGCCACACAAACGTACGGAATACAACTTACACATATGCTCTTGTGTATCTGCGGGAAAATCATTCCATAGGACGAATTACCAACATCGAGATTGCAGACGCAAAGACAATGTGGGCACGTTGAAAGCGGTATGTAATAGAATTTGTCCAACCTCCTTTGGAGAATCAGACGAACTTGCGCACCCAACTCCAGCAGAGCAGAGACTGGATTCTCTGCTCTCTCTTCCATTCACAGGGCGACTTTTTATTATGCTGCGGAGTGGCCACGAATGGATGTGAGAGCTGGACCACAAAGGAGGCTGAGCGCTGAAGAATTGATGCTTTCGAACTGTGGTGCTGGAGAAGACTCTTCAGAGTCCCTACAAAAGCGGGGAGATCAAACCAGTCTATCCTAAAGGAAATCAGTCCTGAATATTCATGGGAAGGACTGATGCTGAAGCTGAAACTCCAATCCTTTGGCCACCTGATGCAAAGAGCTAACTCATTGGAAAAGACCCTGATGCTGGGAAAGATTGAAGGCAGGGGAAGAAGGGGACGACAGAGGATGAGATGGTTGGATGGCATCACCGGCTCAATGGACATGAGTTTCAGCAAACTCTGTCAGACAGTAAAGGACAGGGAGGCCTGGCGGGCTGTAGTCCATGGGGTTGCAGAGAGCTGGACACAACTTTCAACTGAACAGCAAAGGGCACGGGAAATTGCATTAAAAGTTCTGGACTAAATAAAGATCTAACAAGAGACTGAGGTGCAGAGGACGGACGGGTTCCATGAACTGGGTAACGTTCATGGGGAATGACCAGGCTGATGCCTTTGCTAAGGACGGATAATTAACGTTGGCTTCAAAACCAGACCAAAGGATATCTAAGGGAGCTCCCTCCAGTTCCTTAAGGAGGTGCATGCGCCACCTGGTGGAAAGGAGTGGTTCTGACTAAAGTCTCGAGATTTCCTGGTGACTCTGTAGAGTCCACCTGCAATGCAGGAGATGTGGGTTCAATCCCTGGCTGGGGAAGGTCCCCTGGAGAAGGAAATGGCAACCCACTCCAGTACTATTGCCTGGAAAATCCCATGGGCAGAGGAGCATGGTAGGCTACAGTCCATGGGGTCGCAAAGAGTCGGACATGGCTGAGCGACCTTCCGTCAGTGGTAAAGAGTCCACCTGCCATGCAGGAGACCCGGGTTTGATCCCTGGGTCGGGAAGATCCCCTGGAGGAGGGCATGGCAACCCGCCCCAGTACTCTCGTCTGGAGAATCCCACGGACAGAGGAGCCTGGGTGGGGGAGCTACTGTCCAAGAGGTCACAAAGAGTTGGACGTGACTTAGCGAGTGAAACAACAAGTCTTGAGAGGCATGGATCTGTAAGGTGGATGGACAGAGGCGTGGCCCAATGGGCAGATGGAGAGGTGGGTGCGTGGTGCACATACGGACGCCCAGATGGATGGAGGCATGGACAGATGAGTGGACGCAGATGCGCAGGTGGATGGATGGATAGTCAGACCAGTGGACAGCTGGATGCATGAGTGAGTGATTGGGTGGACAGATGGATGGGTGGAAAAATGGATAGATGGGTGGATGGATGGATGGATGGGGGAGTGGATGATGTATGCATGGATGGATGGATGATGGATGGTGAGATGGATGGGTGGAGAGATGGACAGATGGGTGGATGGATGAATAGATAATGGAATATATATTTATGGATGGATGGATGATGGATGGTGAGATGGATAGATGGATGGATGGATGGATAGATGGATGCATGATGGATGATGGATGGGTAAATGGATGGATGAATAGATGGATGGATGATGTATGGATGGATGGATGATGGATGGATGGATGGATGGATGGACTGCTGGATGAGTGGGTGGATGAGTCCCCGGATGTTTGGACAGATGGGTAGATGGATGGATCGATGAACAGATGGATACCTAGGTAGACGGACGTCGGAGGGGGGCTACACGTGGAAAGAGCACAGTCAGCTCTGACAGTCATCCTCAGGTCGGTCACCAGTGGTCTGACCAGCACCATCTTGGTTGTTTTAGGTACAATCAATCTTCAGTTGCAAGGTCAGTTTGTTCCCATTCCTTGAGGCCAGTTCTCAGATCTGGGACAGCCTATGTCATGCCTACAGCCTGGCCATGACGTTGTTAACTTCTCCCCCTGGTAGGCGGTGTCGGTATCTACAAGACAGCTCACAGGAGGTGGCTCAGAACCTCTATAGCTCTTGAATGCGTGCTCCGTTGTTAAATCGTGTCCGACTCTTTGCGACCCCCATGGACCGTAGCGCACCAGGCTCCTCTGTCCGTGGGATTTTTCCAGGCCAGAATACTGCAGTGGGTTGCCTTTTCTGACTTCACTACAGCCCTTCGGGAGGAACTGAAGGTACTTGACTGTGCTTAATGAGTCAACTGTCATAATTTAGTCTCGCTTGACTGATTTTGTGTGGTTCTGCCATGTTCTTACTTCTCTGATTAAACTTCTGCTTCAGCTAAAGCTTATTTTATTTTTCTACAGACAGAAGGCAGGCGGAGGGCGTGGGAGACAAGGACCATAGGTTGTTGCTCCGTTTCAAAGGGACACTGCAGACTGTCAGCAAACCACAAAAAGCCTGCCGACAGACCCGGAGCAGATCCTTCCTGGGAGCACTCGGAAGGAACCGAAATGCACCCACGCCTTGGCTGGTTTCAGACTTTCTGGTCTCCAGAACAGTGAGGGTATACATTTCTGTTCTTTTTGGGGTCACAGTTCACAGCAGCCCTCGGAAACGAACAGAGCGATAACATTTAAGCACAGAACATACATCATTGTCTGCATGGGGTAGAGAGGCACGCTTTACTGTGGTCGGTTGTTGTTCGGTTGCCAAATCATGCCCAACTCTCTGCGACCCCGTGAACTGCAGCACGCCGGGCTTCCCTGCCCTTCACCATCTCCTGAAGCCTGCTCAAACTCATGTCCATGGAGTCGGTGATGCCATCCAACCATCGCATCCTCTGTTGCCCCATTCTCTTCCAATCTTTCCCAGCATCAGGGTCTTTTCCAATGATTTGGCTCTTCACATCAGGTGTCCAGAGTATTGGAGCTTCAGCTTCATTCCTCCCAATGAATATTCAGGGTTGATTTCCTTTAAGATGGACTGGTTTGATCTCCTTGCTGTCCAAGGGACTCTCAAGATAGTTTGAAAGCATCAATTCTTCAGTGCTCAACCTTCTTTATGGTTCAACTCTCACATCCATACGTGACTATAGCTTTGAATACAGACCTTTGTCGGTAAAGTGATGTCTTTGCTTTTTAATATGCTGTGTAGGTTTGTCATAGCTTTTCTTCCAAGGTCAGGCCCACCTAGAATACTCTTCTCATTTCATTAGACTGACAGCATCCATACCTTCACCACTCAGAAGCCACATGCCAATTCCTGCCAAACGGCTTCTTTTTTCCCACCAGGCAATCGGCTTCCTCAGAGGCAACCAGGCTGTGTTTCCGCCGTTTTAAATGGTTTGGATGCCAACACCTGATTAGGGCAGGCCCACCCGGAATAACTTCCCATTTCATTAGCTGGACTCTACAGATGATGGACTTTAACTTCAACTGTAGAATTCCTGCAGCTTTGCAATCTCACCCTGGAAGTGACCGTGCATCCTGTTGCCATTCCCCATCATG
Organism: Ovis canadensis; assembly: GCF_042477335.2. NCBI lineage: Eukaryota > Metazoa > Chordata > Mammalia > Artiodactyla > Bovidae > Ovis > Ovis canadensis. The sequence goes on from NC_091727.1 coordinate 862,927, forward strand.
CTCAGTGAGAGTGAAATTTACATACCTGGTATTTCTCACTCCTCCAGAGGATTAAGGTCCCTGGGGACTTTGCTTCTGTGTTTCTGGGGAACATTCCGTGGAGGGATATTTTGCTGAAAAATGTACAAGGACTTTCTTTGAATATTTCCCAGATTCTTGCAATTGTCTCTGAGTCTTGCTCGTCCCCAGGAAAAGTGAGTATCTCATGTCTTAATTCGCTTTGCTTGGTACTTGGCAGTTTCCAAATTTAACAGGTCCCCAGGGATACATTTTTGCCTGAAAAATCTCACGAACAGAGGAGCCTGGTGGGGGCTACAGTCCAAAGGGCCACAAACAGCTGGACACGACTGAGCAGTGGGTGCCCATTTCCTTCTCCAGGGGATCTTTCCGACCCAGGAATTGAACCCAGGTCTCCTGCATTGCAGGCAGATTCTTTACCAACTGAGTTATGAGGGAAGCCATTTTATTTATACCATAAAATGACCTAAATGTATGGAGAAGGCAGTGGCACCCCACTCCAGTACTCTTTTGCCTGGAAAATCCCATGGACGGAGGAACCTGATGGGCTGCAATCCATTGGGTTGCTAAGAGTCGGACACGACTGAGCGACTTCACTTTCACTTTTCACTTTCATGCACTGGAGAAGGAAATGGCAACCCACGCCACTGTTCTTGCCTGGAGAATCCCAGGGACGGGGGAGCCTGGTGGGCTGCCTTCTCTGGGGTCACACAGAGTCGGACACGACTGAAGCGACTCAGCAGCAGTATCAGCAGCAGACCTAACTGTATTATTATGCATAAGATAAATATTACAGGTAAAGTTATACAAAAGGTCATTATTTTTGAAATCGGTTATATATAACGTGGGTGGCATAGTGGTAAAGAACCTACCTTCCAATGCAGGGGACACAAGACACACAGGTTTCACCCCTGGGTCAACAGGATCTCCTAGCGAAGAGAATGGCAACCCACTGCAGTACTCTCGCCTGAAGAATCCCACGGACAGAAGAGCTTGGCAGGCTACAGTCTATGGGCTCGCAAAGAGTCAGACACAACTGAGCGACTGAGAACACAGATATATAACACAGAAAGCATATTATATATTTATATTTACATTTTATATATTAAGCAATTTAAAATAATAAAATGCACAGATGCATATCAAAAATATAAAATAATAATTATGCAATTTCTGTTACTTTCCGACATCCTTAAAAGTAAGCATGGAACATCAATGTTAAAATGTAAAAAGTTTCAATAGTAAAATACTAGATGTTTATACTAACACTATATTACTTAAGTGAGTGTAGTTACATTACGGGAGGTGAAAGTCGCTCCGTTGTGTCTGACTCTTTGCGATGCCTATAGCCCACGGGATTCTCCAGGCCAGAATACTGGAGTGGGTATTCATGCCCTTCTCCAGGGGATCTTCCCAACCCAGGGATTGAACCCAGGTGTCTCGCATTGCAGCCGGACTCCTTATCAATGGATCCACCAGGGAAGCCCGTTGCATTATATGTATGCTACATTATAGCATGATATAACAATGTCATACAAGCAATCCATACTCATACGGAATAAAATCAGTAATTAATAAATATACACTTGTCATAGTTCATAAAGATATCTCATGTGCGACGCATGACTATGACAGCAGTGTGCCCCACACAGCCGGCCTGAGTCCCGAGTCTGGTGTCTTCACCCTGGGGCCCCAAGGTGAGGCCTCTGCCTGGACCTGAAAACAGGTGGCAGGGTTGGGGGCGGGGCGGGGCGGGGTGGGGGAAGGGCGCGGCGGGCTCGCGCACGCGCACCGCGAAGCCCGGGCAGGCCGGCCCCACCCACCGCCGCCCCGGAAGTCCCGCCTCTTGGGGGGCGGGGCCACGGCCAGGAGGAGAAACCCGGACCCGCCGCGCGGCCTGCTTCCGCGGGCCCGAGCGGCGGAAGCGGAAATGCGTCACAGGGGCGGGCGGCGGCGGCGGCAGAGGCGGCGGCAGCGGGTCGCGTCGGGGGCGCCTCCGGCGGACGGTGGCGGCGCCGGGCGGGGAGGCCGGGCCTGCCGGCGTCGTCGGGGGCCCGCGGGAGCGCTGGGGCCAGGGCGGCGGCGGCCTGGTACGTGGACGGGGCCCCGCCCGCCGGGCGCGGGGGACCCCGGGGCGTCGGGGGGCCGGGGAGGGCGGCCTCGCGGGGCGGGCGGCCGGGGCGCGGGTCTCCTGGGCCTGCGGGCTTCGGGGGTCGAGAGCCTTCGAGGGGCCTGGGGGCGGGGGGGTCTGGGGGTGACGGAGAACCGGCGGCCGGGGGCTGCGGGGGTCTCTCGGGGCGGCCGGGGCGGGGGTCTCTTGGGCCTGCGGACTTGGGAGCGGGGGGCCTGGGGACTTGGGGGCGCGGCTTTGGGGGTCGAAAGCCTTTGAGGGCCTGAGGGTTGACGGAGTGCCGCGGGCTGGGGTCTGCAGCGGTCTCTCGGGGCGACCGAGGCACGGGGTCTCGTGGGACTGCTGACTTGGGGGCAGGGGCTTCGGGGGTCGAGAGCCTTTGAGGGGCTTGGGGATGACCGGGGGCTGGGGGATGCGGGGGTCTCCCGGGACGGCCGGGGCATGGGTGTCCTGGACCTGCAGACTTGGGAGCAGGGGTCTGGGGGACTTGGGGGTGTGGGCTTTGGGGGTCGAAAGCCTTTGAGGGGCTTGGGGTGACGGACAGCCGGGGGCTGCGGGGGTCTCCCCGGGGTGCGGAGAGTGGGGGGCGTCTTCTGGGAGAGGATTTGGGAGAGGGGACAACGGCGATTGAGCAGAGGAGGGGAGGTCTCCAGGGAGCTGCGGGGTTGGGGCGGGGGGTGGACAGGGTCCCTGCAGGCGAATCGGGGTCCACCAGGGTAAGAGGTAAGCAGGCTGTACCGGGACGGGGAGTGAAGTTAGGGGTTACTGGAGGTTGGAGGGGGTAACCGGGGGCCACAGAGGCGGCTGGGGAGAGAGAAGGCGGGAGTTGGGCCAGTGGGGTGAGCATTTGGAGGGGTGGAGGCGATGGGGATCGTGAGGGGCTGCCAGGGGTGTGTTGACAGGGGTGCAGCGAAGGGGCTGGGGGTCATCCCCAGGGTGCAGGGGCAGCTGGGCGACCAGGGAATATGGGAATCCCCAGGGTTCCTAGTAGGCAGTGGGCTTCCGGAGTCTCTGACTCAAGTTCTCTCTGAGGTCTGGAGGTTTTCTGCGGGTGGAGGGGGGCTGTCGCCACTCTCAGCCCAGGCTGAGCCCCCTCCCTGGTGCCCCAGACCTGGGCCAGGTGGCTCTTCCCTCCAGCTGGGACCCCTCCACCCCCGTCCCTGCAGCTTCTCCTGGGTCTGGGTGTGTGTGTGTGCTGAGCTGTTCAGTCGTGGCTCTCTGTGACCCCGTGGACTATAGCCCACCAGGCTCCTCTGTCCGTGGCTTTCTCCAGGCAAGAATACTGGAGTGGGTTGCCATGCTCTCCTCCAGGGGATCTTCCCGCCCCAGGGATTGAACCCAGGCCTGGTCAGAAGCTCTCAGAGCCATCTGGTGCGCGGGCACACAGCCCAAGGCCCCCTCCATTACTGTTTGCTGTCCGTGGGTCAGGTCTGGCCCTGCTTTGCGGAAGTAGGCACCTGTCTGACCGGTAGGGAGAAGCTGGTTGAGGGGGAGGAGAGCACAGTCAGCTCCCCGTCCGCGGCTTCCCAGAGGCCCCGCGGCTTTGATGGTTTTATCTGGACACAGAGAAAGTGCTTCTGCCTGCGGTAGAGATACTGAAGTCAACGGTCTTCAACCATTCTCTCAGCCTGAAAGTTCCTTCCTGTTTCCGCGGGCTTCCTCCTGCACAGACCTTCCCAGGTGCTTGTGTGGGTCGTCCCTTCCCCAGTGAGACGTCTGCAGCCTCCATGGAGGTGGCCTGTCCCCCACATCCCGAGGGCAGGGACCCTGCCCATCTGGGCTCCTGCCAGCCCAGCCCTGGTGGAGATGCCTCTGAGTATTGGGGGCAGCTCAGTGCCCATGGAGGCTTGGGGCAAGCAAGTGTTCCTAAAAGTTTTGAAAACCCAAATTTTTTTCCCCTGCATTTGTGTAATCTGATTAAAAGGGCCCACATGTCAGGGGCTGGGGTTTCCCTGGTGGTTCAGACAGTAAAGCATCTGCCTGCAATGCAGGACACCCAGGTTCGATCCCTGGGTGGGAAAGACCCCCCCCTCCTGGAGAAGGGAAGGGCAACCCACTCCAGTATTCTTGCCTGGAGAATTTCAGGAGCAGGGGAGCCTGGTCGGCTACCGTCCGCGGGGTCACAGAGAGTCTGACATGACTGAGCGACTAACCCTGAGGGGCCGAGGGGCCTTCCCTGACGTAGCGACTAGTGTGTCGGGCACGCGGAGGGCAGACGGGCCTCCGTGCCCCGGGCCGCGTGCTGGCCAGCCTGGGGGCGGGGCAGCGGGCCGGCCGTGAACGCGCGGCGTGCGCGTCTTGTGTTTCAGGCCCAAGGTCCCGGCTATGGCTGCGGCCACCATCGTGCACGACACGTCTGAGGCGGTGGAGCTGTGCCCGCTGCACGGCCTGTACCTGAAGCCCATCACGAAGATGACCATCAGCGTGGCGCTGCCGCAGCTGAAGCAGCCAGGCAAGTCCATCTCCAACTGGGAGGTGATGGAGCGGCTCAAGGGCATGGTGCAGCACCACCAGTTCTCCACGCTGCGCATCTCCAAGAGCACCATGGACTTCATCCGCTTCGAGGGCGAGGTGGAGAACAAGAGCCTCGTCAAGTCCTTCCTGGCCTGCCTGGACGGCAAGACCATCAAGCTGAGCGGCTTCTCCGACATCCTCAAGGTGCGCGCCGCAGAGTTCAAGGTCGACTTCCCCACGCGCCACGACTGGGACTCCTTCTTCCGCGACGCCAAGGACATGAACGAGACGCTGCCGGGCGAGCGGCCGGACACCATCCACCTGGAGGGGCTGCCCTGCAAGTGGTTCTCGCTGAAGGAGTCGGGCTCGGAGAAGCCGAGCGAGGAGGTGCTGGTGCGCGTGTTCGAGCGCTTCGGCGAGATCCGCAACGTGGACATCCCCATGCTGGACCCCTACCGCGAGGAGATGACGGGCCGCAACTTCCACACCTTCAGCTTTGGTGGCCACCTCAACTTCGAGGCCTACGTGCAGTACCGCGAGTACGCCGGCTTCATCCAGGCCATGAGCGCGCTGCGCGGCATGAAGCTCATGTTCAAGGGCGAGGACGGCAAGGCCGTGGCCTGCAACATCAAGGTGCGGGGGGTGGGGGGGAGGCGGGGCGGCGGGCTGCGCCCCGAAGGACCTCCGACATGGGGAGGGCTGCCTGGGCCCCCCACGCGGTGAGCGCACTCTGTGTCTCAGGAAACGTGGGGAGAAGTGGAACACGCTCGCAGCCGCCCTTGAAATGAGGGCGCTGTCCATCATCGCCGCGGACTCTGGCTCGTGTTGGCTCCCCACGTCAGGCTGGCGGAGGAGCCGGGGCCCTCGGGGCGTGAGCTGTGCCCGGGCGCTGGGTGGTGAAGGCAGCTGGCTGCGGAGGGTGGGGGGCGCCCACCGCAGGAGGGGGAAGGAGTCAAGCTCTCGCATGCAGGGCTGGCCTCCGGAGGCCCTGGTGTTTCCGGCAGAAGGGGCCGTCCTGGAAGGGGTGGGGTCCCTGAGCGCTGACTTCGAGCCCTGCCCCGCAGTCCCGAGGTCCCCCCGGTCAAGGGCGTTGGGGGGGCCCCGCTCTCTGCGGTGAGTCTGAGGCAGGCCGTCCAGTGAGCACGGGCTTGTCTGCGTGCTCAGGACGGTGCGTGCGCCTCCTAACCCTGCCCTGTCCTGCCTCCAAAGGTCTCTTTCGATTCCACCAAACACCTGAGCGATGCCTCCATCAAGAAGCGGCAGCTCGAGAGACAGAAGCTTCAGGAGCTGGAGCAGCAGCGGGAGGAGCAGAAACGGCGGGAGAAGGAGGCAGAGGAGCGCCAGAGAGCTGAGGAGAGGTGCGTGCTGCGGGGCCGGGCTCTGCGGGCCTGGGTGCATGCGTCGGTCCCCTTGGAGACGCAGCGGGACTGCGGGGCTGCGGCCTACCCCCAGGGCACCGCCGGCTTCCCACCTGGCCTTCTCGCTGAGCTGGCCTTCTCGCTGAGCCTCCCTTCTCGCTGAGCCTCCCGGGGCGCCGTGCACCACCCTGCTGACGCGGGCACGGAAGTTTTGTCCAGCTTACAGGTGTTTTGCGTTCAGGCTGAAGCTGCCTTTAAGTGAAGTAGGGAAGTGAGGGTATTGTTGGCCTTTCCCAGCAAGAGCCGTTCAGGAGCCCTGTGAAGTGACTGAGAGTCAGGCGTCTTGGCTCAGGACCTCTGTTTCTTGCTTTGACGTTCTGGCGCTAGAGGAAAAGAGCCCGCCTGCCTGCCAGTTCAGTAAGAGAGAGTGCGGCTTCAGTCCCGGGTTGGGGAGATCGCCTGGAGAAGGGAAAGGCGCCCACTGTGGTGTGCTGGCCTGGAGAATCCCGTGGACCGGGGAGCCTGGCGGGCCGCTTCCGTGGTGCCGCAGAGTGGGGCGCGACTGAAGGGACTGCGCGTGGCATGCTGTGAGCCCTGCAGGCAAGCTGGCCAGTGTGCCGAGCTGGCTTCTGGGAAGGAGCGGCAGTTCCTGGTGCTCCACCGTGACCCTGTGCTCGGGCGCTTGTCCCGCACTTGTCCGTGTGCGCGGCGGGCAGGGTTTCTTGTGTGTTTTTCAGAGTGCTGAGTCTCAGGCGTGTGTGCTCCGGCGTTCTCTCCTCACCAGCCTGTGTGTGGGTCTGGGCTGACCTGGCTTGTGCGCCGCTCCGGCCTTGGGGCTCCTGTATGGTTCCCGTTTGGTTCCGATGCTCACTAACACAGATTGGGGCCTTTCTCGGGGGTCAGCGCTTCCCCTATCTGCTCCGGAACCCAGTGCCAGAGTGGCAGGTGCTGGAGATGGTGCTGGCCTGTGCGCAGGCAGCTGGCGGGGGTGTGGACACGGGTAGGGGGTCGGGAGCCCCGGAGTGAGGCTGTGGCTGCAGAGAGGACAGGTGCCCAGAGAGGGCGGGGTGTCCTGGCTGCATGGCAGGCCTCAGGTGGCGGCCACAAGGGGGGAGCAGTTTGGATCTCACACTGGACGAGGCTGCGGGGTCGACGTGCCCACCACAGGCTGAACCAGGGAGCGCTGGTGGCATGCGGACCACGGGTCCTGGTCCCAGGCAGGCCCCGTCCTCTCTCTTCCGCGATCGACCTTGTGCGTAGTCCCCGAGCTGGGCGTCACAGGGGTTACCCCATGGCCTTTCCAGGGTCTCGGGGCAGGCGCTTTTCTCCACCTGCACATTAATGCGGGGAAAGCCGCCCTGAGGGTGGCCTTTGAGCTCAGGCGGCAAGGGGTGTCGTGTCGTGGTGGGGACACTCAAAGTCGGCGGGGTGGTACCTCTGACGGGGCTGAGGCGGCTGGCAGGGCTGGCCTGGCATGAAACATGGGCCCGGGGGTGCCCGGGAGGCCCTCGGGTGTGCAGGGCTGTGTCCAAGCCCAGTTGGCCTCACTGTTAGCCTGCAGGCCGGCCCGGGAGCCTGGGCGTCTGTCCTTTGTCAGGGGCGAGCGAGTTGGTCCTTTCCTGCTAATGAGGTACAGCGTGGCCTGCAGCAGTCCTGTTCCTGGCTATGGGCCCTTAGCTGGACAGGTGAGGGCTCTGGGCACTCAGGGCCGCTGACCAGCAGTCTGAGCGGCAGCCCCTCACCGACCCCTGTTGCGGGAGACCGTCTGGTGTGTGGCCTCCCGGACGCCAGCATTCTCGCGAGCTGCCTCGCCTCCTTGCGTGGCCCAGCCTCCCCCCACGGCTGGAGCTTGGGTCCTCCGGCCTCCTCGTCTAGCGCTGCTTCTCTGCGGGCCTGGCGCCCTGGGAGTGGTGCCGGCTCCTCTGCAGAGTGTCCTTCCTGGCCTTGGCGTCCCCGTGCCACGTGCTGTCCAGGGCGGCCTTGCCTCTCTGCTGTGCCCGCCCTGCCCCTGGCCTGAAGGTTAAGTCTGAGGGTGCGAGTGCTCCATGAGGACACGCTCATTGGTCTTCCCGCCCCTGGAGGCCCGGATCCCTCCCAGTTGTGCTGGGGTCCTGGCTTCTGGGTGAGGAAAGGGTGCTGTGGGGTCTGAGCTGGCCGGCGCTCTGCGGGTGCTTTCGGAACTGCCACTGTCCCCAGGTGACCTCACGGGCTTTCCCCGGGGGTGTGTGCTGTGGGGCCCCTGTGCTGAGGGCCGCCTCCCTCCCCAGAGCAAGCCGGATTGGCTTTGTGTCACTGAACATGTGCCTTTTCTGCAAGTCCCCATGAAAGGCCATGCAGTGTGTTCTCTTGGGGGCTTCCAGTAGCTGGGTGTTTCTAGAACCTTCCTGCCACCGGGTGCATTCCTGCTCCCCTCCAGCTCTGGGGCTGGGGGCTCGGGATGGGAAAGCCCAGGGCAGGGGTCTCTCGTGCAGTGGGAGCCGGGCCTGTCCAGCGCTCCGGCGGTGCCCGTGTGGTGCCCGTGGTGGAGGGCCTCCTCCCTGTGCCGCTGCGGCCCGTCCTGGTTCGTCTGCTGCGGTCCCTGCAGGAGCAGCTGCATCTGGTGAAAACTCCGCTTCCCACGCGTCCGCCTTGTTTGTTCCGGTGTCTGGGCTGGGGTCGAGTTTAGCCAGACTCTCCCTGGAAACATGGGGGAAGCCTCGCCCTGTGCGCCCCTCGCTCCTGGGGCCCTCGGCCGCGGCTGAGATGTCTGTGCGGACAGAGCGCTAAGGAGCCAAGTGCCGCGATCGCCGGCCCGGGCCCTGCGGCCCTCACGGAGCCGCCGTGTCCCGCCCGCCCGCGCAGGAAGCAGAGGGAGCTGGAGGAGCAGGAGCGCGAGCGGAGGCGCGAGGAGAAGCTGCGGAGGCGCGAGCAGAAGCAGCGGGACCGCGAGCTGCGGCGCAGCCAGAAGAAGCTGGAGAAGATGCAGGCGGAGGAGCAGCGCAAGCTGCAGGAGAGGATCCGGCTGGAGGAGCGCAAGCTGCTGCTGGCGCAGCGCAACCTGCAGTCCATCAGGCTGGTGGCCGAGCTGCTGAGCCGCGCCAAGGTACCGCCCCCCAGGGGGACGCCCTGCCCTCGGAGGCCCCGCCCACACCGGGCTGCCCGCCTATAGGGGTGCCCCGCCCTCGGGAAGCCCCGCCCACAGGGGCTGCCAATCTATAGGGACGCCCCGCCCTCGGAAGCTCCGCCCTCGGGAGGCTCCGCCCACGGGTGACGCCCCCACAGGGACTGCCAGTCTCTAGGGATGCCCCACTTACATGGGCGCCCCACCCTTGGCGGGGTGGCCCATGCTCAGGAATGCCTGGTACAGAGGGCGGGTCAGCCCTTGGGATGCCCTACCCTCGGGGAGGCCCTGCCAGCCTATAGAGATGCCCTACGCTGGGCCATTCCCCGCCCACAGGGCCTGCCCGCCTATAGGGATGCCCCATCCGCAGGGATGACCCGCCAGCGGTTATGCTCCGCCTCTGGGAAGCTCCACCCATAGGGCCTGCCAGCCTATAGGGATGCCCTACCCTGGGGGATGTCCCGCCCACATGGCCTGCCCGCCTATAGGGATGCCTGGATGTCTAGGCAGGATTGGCCCTTGGGACGCCGGGCCCGGAGGGAGGGAGGCCCGGCCTTCACGGACACGCTGCTCCTCGCTGGCGCCTGGTTCTAGCCTGGGGATGGTGTTCGTCGTGGGGAACCGCGGTTGCAGCTCTCCATGTTGCCCCAGGCCTGGGCTGTACCCCAAAGAAATGGCAGCGCCGTGGGCCCGTGTCCAGGCTTCCAAGGCCCGGCGCGCCACAGCCTCGCCAGCGACGGGAGGGCCACTGCCTGGCTCCACGACTCTTCGTGGTCCCGCTGCGCCCATGGCGCCAGTGTCCTTCAGGCCAGGCGTCCCCGACCGCCCGGGAGGACGGGGCGGGCCCCAGACGAGGCACAGTCCGCGTGGCAGCCCTTGGAGCCGGGCTGTGCTCCCGCCCCCACTGTCGTGAAGCTAGCTAGCGGCCCTGTGCGGGTGGCGCGCGTGGAGCGCAGGCAGGCGCGGGGCGACCCTCACCTGCCGTCTGGTTACAGTTGTGACCAGTCTGCGGGAAGGAGAGCAGCATGCATGCCGAGAGCTGTGGCCGCGTGTTCTTATTGTGTGGTGAACGTTGAAGACCCCGAGCAGGCCAGGTCTCCACGCCTCCCACACCCACGCGGGATGTCAACTGTCCGCACCGTAATCTGGGGCCTGTGTGGCAGGGAGCGTGCACCGGAGGGCCCGGGCCGCCCTCGAGGCGCACCCCACCCAGAGCTGTGCCGAGGAGGTTTGCCGGGCTTGCTCCTGGCTGATGATCATGGCCACAGAGCGTGCCACCCGGAGAGGCCTGGTCCACCCGAGAGGGGCCCCTTTCAGGAGGGCTGTGCCGGGAAGCTTTGCCGGGCTTGCTCCTGGCTGACGATCGTGGTCTGCGAGCGTGCCATTTGGAGAGGCCTGGGCTGCCTTGAGAGGCGCCCTTCCCTGCCTCCCTACGCCACAAGGTTGTGCCCAGGAGCTTTGCCAGGCGGCATCCTGGCTGATCTTGGCCTCCGAGTGTGCCACCCGGAGGGCCCCGGCCCCCGCTAGGCGCCCCTCCCCAGTGTTGTGCCCAGGAGCTTGGCCGGACTTACCCTTGGCTGCCGGTCGCAGGGCTCCCGGTGTGGTTGGACCCAGCGGGCTGCGCTCCAGCAGGGCCGTCCTTGGAGCGCTGGCCTGTGCGGAGAGCCCGGCTCAGGCCCCGCCGTCCCCCTCTGTCCCGCAGGCCGCCAAGCTGCACGAGCAGGAGCACAAGGAGGAGAGCCTGCGGCTGCAGCAGCTGGAGGAACGGCGGCGGCTGCAGGAGGCCGAGCTGCGGCGCGTGGAGGAGGAGAAGGAGCGCGCGCTGGGCCTGCAGCGTCGGGAGCGCGAGCTGCGCGCGCGCCTGCTCAGCCTGCTGCTCAGCAAGAAGGCGGACGAGCCACGCGCCACTGCTGCCGAGCCGGGCACCGCCTCCCCCGCAGACCTGCTGCGGCCGGTGCTGGACATCCTGCACACCGTGTCGGCCTCGGCCGGCGCCGCGCCCCGGGACCGGGAGCCCGCGGTGCGGCCGGCCGCCCCCCAGAACCTGAACGGGAGCGTCGCCGCCGCCGCTGCCCCCGTTGCTGCTGCCGCCCAGGAGGCGGCGGCCCCGGGCAAGGAGGGGCAGGACCCTCGAGGCCCGGAAGACAGCCACTCGGAGAAGAGGTGCCCCGCCGTGCTGGCCTGCATCCCGGACAACACCCAGCAGCCCAAGGCCGCGCCCGCTGCCTGCGAGCCGAGTGCGCCCCGGAAGGACGCGCGCTCCGAGCAAGACAAGTGCAACCGGGAGCCCAGCGGGGGCGGCGGCCGGGCCGGCGGCGGGGCGGGCCGGGACGACGGCGGCGACGCTGAGCACAGGCCCAAGCGGGAGCGCAGCGCGCCCCGGCGGCGGGCAGGCAGCCGGGAGGACGGCAGGCCGCGCAGGGAGCGGCGGGCGCACCGCAAGCGCTCGCGCCAAGGCCGCAGTGCCAGCCCCGAGGAGCGCGGCCGCCCCCGCAAGTCTCGCAGCCGCAGTCGAGAGCGGCGCAGCCGGCGGGAGAAGAGCCAGAGCCGCGGCCGCGAGCGGGACCGCAGGGCGAGCTCCAGCCGGAAGCGCAGCCGCCATCGGCGGGGCGACGACAGGCCGCGCTCGGGCTCCGCCGGCCGCCACCGCAGCGCCTGGAATAGGTAATGCAGGCCGCGCGCCCCGGGGCCGCCTTCCCGGAGACCGGCCGTGCCACGCGCCCCCGGGGGAGCGTCCCGGCGAGGAGCGCAGGGCCCCAGGCTTTTCGTCCAGAGCATCCTCCAGGCGGCGGCCCTAGTGCGTGGGGCTCGTGATCACGAGCTTCGGTTTCCCATCGAACTGTTGATCCAGTCGCTTTAATGTCGCCGGTCCTCCCTGGATCAGGAGAAGCTCAGGGGGTTGCGAGCCATGAGCATCGGAGACCCCGCCGGGCGCAGCCAGACCAGCGGCGCGGCATCGGGCCACTCGCAAGGAGACGCCGTGTCCTGACCTCACGGGAGCAGAGCCAGGCCGCAGTGACGGGGACGTACCGGCTTCCAGTCGGGCAGCCGCGGCCCCGCCGGGCATTAAGAACAGGGAGCCTCTCGCTGGAGGTCTTTGGTTTGCTTTTTGTTTTTCCTGTTTTTCGTTTCGTTTTTCCCCCTTTTCTGTAGGGTTAACCTCTCGGGAATGAAGTTTGGGTGGGAGGCCAAAGGCAGGTGGCTGTTAACGCGATTAAGTCACCGGAAGGAAGCTGCGTGCTGTGGAACACGAAATGCTCCTCGGGCGTGGGCTGGTGCAGACGGGATACAGAAGGGGCCCAAACTTTCACTTCCTACGAATTCAAGTCATCCAGCGTACAAAAGAAAAAGCGTCAAGTGGTACACAGGGGTCCTAAACATTCACTTTTTACAAACTCAAGTCATTCAGCATAAAACAAAAAAGCAGGTTGGTTTAAAATTAGCTTTGGTTTCTAGTCACGGTTAGCCTGTGTGGTTTTTTTAAGAAGCCGTTTTGCTAAATTATTTTTACTTGGAACGTTTCAGATTTAAGGCTGCAAACTTGTTAAATTTTATAATTGTCAGCTTCTCCAAGGGAAGCTCGGAAATACTTAAAAATAGCTGTAACGTCCACCTTAGGAGAGATGGTGTTTATTCCAGTTTGCATTTTTATGGTAAAATAAAATCTTTTTTTCCAATGAACTCATGTTTCCCATACTCACGTGGGGGGGGGTTTTGTTTTCAAGTTCTTTAGGCTATGTCACAAGCTGAGCATAATCTAGTGTCTTTGAAATCACTTGGTCATTTGTAAATGTTTATTTCACATGCTGTTACTATCCTAACGTAACTCCCTAGAGGAGAACATGGGTCCTCCGAGGCATTTCACTCGTTTGCAAGTGAAAGTGTTAGGTGCTCAGTCGTGCCCAGTTCTTTGCCACCCTGTGGACTGTAGCCCGCCAGGCTTCTCTGTCCGGGGGATTCTCCCGGCAAGAATCCTGGAGTGGGTTGCCGTTTCCTCCTTCAGGGGATCTTTCTGAGGCAGGGACTGAACCCTGGTCTCCTGCATCGGCTGGTTCTTTAGTTCACAAAAGCAATTTTTTTTAAGTTACAGTGCTATTTTAAAAAGTGATGGAAAGAAAGTGGGTCTTTTCTAACCTTGAGGTAGTGGGTAGGTGTTGCTGCCCCTGCAGAGACCCTGGTTCTGAGAGAGGGGCGTCTGTGTGAGTCACTAATTCACGTCCATCTCTCTGCCACCCACGGACTGCAGCATGCTCACTGTCTCCCAGGGTTTGCTCAAACTCATGTCCATTGGTCCGTGACAGCATCCAACCGTCTCATCCTGTGTCCTCCCCTCTCCTCCTGCCTTCAGTCTTTCCCAGCATCAGTGTTGTTTCCAATGCGTTGGCTCTTTGAATCAGGTTGCCCAAGTATTGGAGCTTCATCTTCAGCATCAGTCCTTCCAGTGAATATTCAGGACGGATTTCCTTTAGGAAGGGCTGGTTGGATCTCCTCGGAGTCCAGGGGACTCTCAAGAGTCTTCTCCAGCACCACAGTCTGAAAGCACCCATTCTTTGGCGCTCAGCTTTCTTTATGGTCCAGCTGTCACACTCGTGTATGACTGCTGGAGAAACCATAGCTTTGTGTGGGCAGTTTATCGGCAAAGTGATGTCTCTGCTTTTTAAGATGCTGTCTAGGTTTGTCAGAGCTTTTCTTCCAAGGAGCAAGCGTCTTTTAATTTGTGGCTGCAGTCACCGTCCAGAGTGATTTGGGAGCCTAAAAAATAAAATCAGCTACGGCTTCCGCTGTTTCCCCATCTATTTGCCGTGAACTGATGGGACCAGATGCCATGACCTTAGTTTTCTCAGTGTTGAGCTTCATGCCAGTTTCTTTACTCCCGTCTTTCACTCTCATCAAGAGACTCTTTAGTTCCTCTACACTTTCTGCTCCTAGAGTGGTGTCATCTGGGTATCTGAGGTTATTGATGTTTCTCCTGGCAATCTTGATTCCAGCCTGTGCTTCCTCCAGCCCAGCGTTTCTCACGATGTACTCTGCATAGAAGTTAAATAAGCAGGGTAACAATATCCAGCCTTGGCGTACTCCTTTCCTGATTTGGAACCAGTCTGTTGTTCCATGTCCAGTTTTTTTTTTTTTAGTTTTTTATTTTTTAAATTTTAAAATCTTTAATTCTTACATGCATTCCCAAACATGAAACCCCCTCCCACCTCCCTCCCCATAACATCTTTCTGGGTCATCCCCATGCACCAGCCCCAAGCATGCTGCATCCTGCGTCAGACATAGACTGGCGATTCAATTCACATGATAGTATACATGTTAGAATGTCATTCTCCCAAATCATCCCACCCTCTCCCTCTCCCTCTGAGTCCATCCATGTCCAGTTCTAACTGTTGCTTCCTGAACCTGCATATAGATTTCTCAAGAGGCAGGTCAGGTGGTCTGGTATTCCCATCTCTTGGAGAGTTTCGCACTGTTCGTTAACGATCCACACAGTCCAAGGCTTTAGCGTAGTCAGTGAAATCGAGGTAGATGTTTCTCTGGCATCCCCTTGCTTTTTCTGTAATCCAGCGAGTTTTGGCAATTTGATCTCTGGTTCCTCTGCCCTTTCTAAACCCAGCTTGAGCATCTGGAAGTTCTCAGTTCAGTTACTGCCGAAGCCTGGTTTGAAGGATTTTCAGCATAATTCTTGCTAGCGCGTCTGATGAGTAAAATTGTATGGTAATTTGAGCATTCTTTGGGATTGGAATGGAAACTGGCCTTCTCCAGTCCTGTGGGCACTGCTGAGTTTTCCAAATTTGCTGGCATGTTGACTGCAGCACTTTCAGAGAATCATCTTTCAGGATTTGAAACAGCTCAACTGCAATGCCGTCACCTCCGCTAGCTTTGTCTGTATTGGTGCTTTCTGAGGCCCGCTTGCTTTCACACTCCTTGCTGTCCAGCTCTAGGTGAGTGACCACACCGTCGTGGTTATCCGGGTCATTAAGATCTTTTTTTTTGTACAGTTTTTCTGTGTCTTGCCCCTCTGCTTCATCTCCCATGCTTCTATTCAGTCCTTACCATTTCTGTGCTTTTTCATGCTCATCCTTGCATGAAATGTTCCCTCGATGGCCCCAGTTTTCGTGAGGAAATGCCTAGTCTTTCCCGTTCTGTTGTTTCCCTCTGTTTATTTGCATTGTTCACTTAACAGGGCTTTCTTTTCTCTCCTTGCTGTTCTCTGGAATTCTGCGTTCAGTTGGGCATATCTTTCCCTTTCCCGCTTGCCTGTCACTTCTTTCCTGAGCTATTTGTACAGCCTCCTCAGACAACCAGTGACTTCCCCGGTGACTCAGCGGTGAAGAGTTCTGCCTGCAATGCAGCAGCTCTGGGAGATTCTGCGTCCATCCCTGGGTCGGGAAGAGGCCCTGGAGAAGGGAACGGCACCCCACTCCAGTATTCTTGCCTGGAGAATCCCATGGACAGAGGAGCCTGGTGAGCTACAGCCTGTGAGGTCACAAAAGAGTCAG
This sequence comes from Ovis canadensis, assembly GCF_042477335.2. Classification (NCBI taxonomy): domain Eukaryota; kingdom Metazoa; phylum Chordata; class Mammalia; order Artiodactyla; family Bovidae; genus Ovis; species Ovis canadensis. The sequence continues at coordinate 878,485 of NC_091727.1, forward strand.
ACACGACTGAGCGTGCGCGCAGAGAACCACATTGCCTTCCTGCAGTCGGACCTCTGTAGATGGGTCCGACGCCCACAGACTCCACCAGCCTTGACTGAGAACGGTGTTTACCAGCTAAGCTTCGTTGAATCCGGTGGCACAGACCCACAGATGCAGGAGACAGAACTCTGGGACTTTAACATTGGAGAAGTTTGGTGCTAACAGTGGGTCCTTGGAACCCCACCCAGGGTGATGGTGTCTGGGTGGGGGGCGTTTGGGAGGTGACAGGTTATGCAGATGGAGTCCCACGGCACGTCTTCATGAAAGACTCCCTAGGGACCTCCCTTGTCCCTCCACCACGGGGTCACACAGCGAGACGACACCCTCTGAGAACCAGCAGGAGCCCTCACCAGACGCTGAATATGCCCCCTCCAGGGTCTTGGACGTGCGGCCTCCGGGACCCTGAGGAGGGTTCTCTTGTTCCTAGGGCCCCCTCACCTGCTCTGAAACACCACAGGAGCCGCAGTTACCCAACACAAGGTGATGTCTAAGAACATCCAAGCACGTCCCCTCTGGCTTTAGGGCAGCAAGCTAAAGAGCTTTAGAGCTGGTGCAGTCTCCAGACTGAAAAAAATGAAAAATGTTACTCCCTTAAAAGAAAACACGAGGATAGCAATAGTACTCGTCACCGTCATCGCTGATGACAATACAAGGGGGGAAAGTGCTGGCAGGGATGCGGAGAAATTGGCTTCTTTGGCGCTGCTGGTGGGAAGGTAAGGTAGGGCAGCCGCTGTGGGAAACAGCTGAGCAGTTTCTTTTAAAAGTCAGACGTGGAGAAGGAAATGGCAACCCACTCCCGAATTGTTGCCTGGAGAATTCCATGGACGGACTACAGTCCATGGGGTCGCAGAGTCGGACACGACTAAGCGGCTAACGCTTAAACAGTCAGACATAGAAGTTCCATGGTACCTACTTGCCCCACTCTACACGGACACCTGAAATATGTGAGGAGTTGTCCGAGAGAGACTTTCTACAGTAATTTTCATAACAGCGCTGTTTACAACGGCCATGGGTATGGAGATCACCCAGGTGCATGGATGGATGGGCGGAAGGGTGGGTGAGTGGGTAAATGGGTGGATGGGTAAGCAGGTGGGTGGATGGAAGGGTGGGTGAGTGGATAAATGGGTGGATGGCTAGGTTATGTGGATAGATGGGTAAGTGGGTGGATGGCTGGATGGATAAGCAGGTGGGTGGATGAACAGATGAGGGAGTGGATGGACGGATAGGTGGATGGATGGAAGGGTGGTGAGTGGATAAGTCGATGGATGGCTGGGTTGATGGATGGCTGGCTGGGTTGATGGATAGGTGTATGGATGGATAAGTGGGTGGTTGGACAAATGGATAAACAGCATGGGGTCCACGCACAGTGGAATATGACGCAGCCACGAAAAGGGGTGAAGCTCTGACAGGCTACAGCGCGGGGGGACGCTGCGCACACGCTGCTCAGTGGGAGAGGCAGGCAGAATGACGCACGGTGTCGGGCTCCACTGATGGAAAACGTCCAGAACAGGCAGGTCCGCAGAGACAGCAAGCGGGATCGGGGTGCCAAGGACGGGAGGAAGGGGATGAGGAGTGGCTTCTACTGGGGACAGGGTCTCCTTGGTGGGGTTGGGAATGTGACGTGACAGGCGTGATGTCTGCACAGCACTGGGAAAGGCCTGAGATCTTGCGAGCTCACTTAAAACAGCTTTACGTTACGTGCAGCTTTGTTATAGCTCAGTCGTGTCCGACTCTTTGCGACCCCATGGACCACAGCACGCCAGGCCTCCCTGTCCATCACCAACTCCTGGAGTTTGCTCAAACTCATGTCCATTGAGTCGGTGATGCCATCCAGCCATCTTTTCCTCTGTCGCCCCCTTCTCCTCCCGCCTTCCGTCTTTCCCAGCATCAGGCTCTTTTCCAATGAGTCAGCTCCTTGCATCAGGTGGCCAGAGTATTGGAGCTGCAGCTTCAGCCTCAGTCCTTCCAGTGAACATTCAGGGTTGATGTCCTTTAGGATTGACTGGTTTGATCTTGCTGTCCCAGGGACTCGCAACATTTTAATGCAATACTGAGCATTTTCCTTGAATAAAAACCTAAGAAGAGGGTGTTTGGGCTTCTGCTTTTGGTTTCTTCTTTCCCTGGGCTCTGGAGGATCACTTGGTCTAATGAGTAGACAAAACTGGGGTCCACTCACCTGCACAGAGATAAAGCCAACCTCCTGACCGTAGCTGCTGGTGAAGGAGAGGGCAGCTTTATTACAGCAGGTGCTGGACGGGTGCTGGACGGGTGCTCAAAAAGGGCAAACTCCCCCCCACCGCCCCCCCGCGAAGGGTTTCAGTCAAACTTTAAAAGGCTGCGTGGTGCCTGAGGGGCCATCGGAACCTCTGGGAGGTGGAGCGGGGGTGTAAGGTTCTCAGCCCTCAGTCCTCAGGCGCCAGCCACCTGGCGGTGATTTCAGCATCTGCAGAACAGTTCAGGAAGTGTGCATCAGAAATGGTTAGCCGCGAACTTCAGAAATGGTTAGCCGCGAACTTCAGGGAGGAAGTAAATGGGAGGGCGTAGGGGAGGGGGTCTCTCCCTGCAAAGGCGCCTTACGGTCCTGCTCGGTTACAAGGATTTCCCTGGGTGCTTTGGACTTTGTCAAGGTTTCAGTCCAGTCACTCAGTCGTGTCTGACTCTTTTCAACCTCATGGATTGCAGCACCCCAGGCCTCCCTGTCCGTCACCAAGTCCCAGAGTTTACTCAAACTCATATCCATTGAGTTGGTGATGCCATCCAACCATCTCATCCTCTGTCGTCCCCTTCACCTCCTGCCTTCAATCATTCCCAGCATCAGAGTCTTTTTCCAGTGAGTCAGCTCTTTGCATCTCGTGGCCAAATTATTGGAGTTGCAGCTTCAGCCTCAGTCCTTACAATGAATATTCAGGACTGATTTCCTTTAGGATGGACTGATTGGATCTCCTTGCAGTCCAACGGACTCCCAAGAGTCTTCTTGTAATCCCCAGACATCGGGCAGCCCCGCCCTCTCAGGCCAAGTGCAAAGGATGAGGATGGCATGTCCCCCACCCTCCCGCCCCCCAGGTTCTCCCCGCTTCATGCCCATCCGAGGCTCAGGTGATACCATCTTCCTCACGCCCGCTCCGTACCTCCTTACCCTCAGACCCCCGCTGCAAGACACAAGAGTTGTGGCTGCCCCTCTGAGAGATGAACCCTGCCGTCCGCCAGTCCCCCAGCGCTCTGACCCTCCAGTTACTCGTCATGTCGTCACGTGTTGTGGGAAACACACTCACTCAGAAGGACGATGCAGATCGTGGAGTGCGGTTGATTACACCGGCGGGCCCCAGGCAGAGTCTCCTCTTGGCCAAGGATCCCGACCAGTTTTTCTGAAAACGTTATATACCCTAAGCATCCATGCCCAAACCCACCTCCCCAAATTCCCTGAAACTAGTCTGAATGAAGGGAAAGAAAGACGCAAAGTTAACCCGTGATTCGTACGCCTTAAGCCTAGGTGGTTAACGGTGGACGATTATCAATAGGCCTGTGGTCATGCCCCAGTAAGCAGAATAGAATGTATGATGCCGTTCGGTCACACGGATAATTGGGGTATTCTTTTAGCTGACCGAGAGTCTAGATACGGATCCTGCGGTTCTTCCATCCGGGGGCGGGGGGGGGGGGGTGGTTTGGTTTTCCAGTTGGTTGTCGTTTCCATAGATACTGGGTATAGCGCTCAAAGTCCACAGTCCGGCCCGAGATGGGGTCCTGCTCTCAAGACGGAGCCTGTTCTGTCTGTTTCCTCCTTCGGTAAGAAATCCGTAGGGGTTTTCTGGGGAGCGTGTGACGAATCGCCACGAGCTGGGGGCTTAAATAAGAAACACTTGGCATGCGAGCTTCTGCCCAGTCGTGTCCGACCCTTTCGCGACCCATGGACTGTAGCCCTCCAGGCTCCTCTGTCCATGGGGGTTTTCCCGGTAGCTCAGAAGAATCTGAGCTGCCACACAGGAGACCCGGGTTCAAAGAATGACTGAGCGACTTAGAGTTTCACTTTCAGCAGAACAGGGGCGCTTCCCTGGTGATTCATTGATAAAGGATACTCCTGCAATGCAGGGGATGTGGGTTCGATCCCTGGGTTGGGAAGATCCCCTGGAGCAGGGAATGGCAACCCACCCCAGTGTTCTTGCCTGGAGAATCCCATGGACAGAGGACCCCGGTGGGCTATGTCCAAGGGGCCGCAAAGAGTAGGACATGACTGAATGACTCACACAGTGCTGGAGGGGGTTGCCGTTTCCTCCTCCAGGGGATCTTCCTCACCCAGGGATGGAACCTCGTCTCCTGTGTCTTCGGCATTGCAGGCAGATTTTTTTTCTACTACCCGAGCCACTGGGGTAAGAAGCACTCACGTTCCCCTTAAGAGCGAAGATTCCACAGGCCACGACTCAGACCCAGGGAAGCCAAATAAATAAATGTTACTTAAAAATCCGTACATTGATTCCCTGCAGAGCCCCTGCGGTATGAAGCAGGAAGGTGGAGTTTCTTCAAAGTTAACCCGTGAACTGAGGGCATTCTCGCGAAAAGGAGACCAGACGTCTGAGGTCAGGGAGTCCCAGGTCTGAGCTCCCTGCAGAGGCTCCAGGGGAGGGTCCTCCCCGCCTCTTCCGGCTTCTGGGGGCTCCGGGCGTCCATCCCTGGGCTGGTGGCCGCCTCCCTCCCGTCTCCGCCTCCGTCTCCACATGGCTTCTCCTCTGCATCCGTGTCTCTCCTCTTCCAAGTCTTATAAGGACCCCATCCTTGGGTTTAGGGCTACCCCCACCCAGGAGGACCTCATCTCAGACCCTTGCCTTTATCACACCTGCAGAGACCCAAGGTTCCAGGAATTTTAGGGGAACAGTCTTCAACCCAGAGCAACATCCCAGTTTCAGAGATGTTAGATGTGTGTGTTTTTTTTTTTTTTCCCTATGTTTTCGCCACCCACAGTCCACGGGGTCTTAGTTCCCCGATCAGAGATTGAACCTGTGTCTTCTGTAATGGAAACTGCACTGCCAGAGAAGTGCATTAAAAAAAAAAAAAGGTTTGTTTTTTTTAATCTGCATTTTGCGGTTGACGCAACCATTTCTCATGTAATGACTGCTGGTTTAGTCACTAAGTCGTGTCTGACTCTTTGAGACCCCATGGACCCTGCCTGAGTCCTCTGTCCACGGGATTCCCCAGGCAAGAATACTGGAGTGGGTTGCCATGCCCTCCTCCAGGGGATCTTCCCAACCCAGGGATCGAACTTGGGTCTCCTGCACTGACAGGTGGACCCTTTATTGACAGAATCACCCAGTGACTAGCTCGTGTTGAATCTTTGATTTTACACATCAGACCTGGAGTGTTTTAAAAGCCAAAAAACCTGATTTCCTGATCCGGGGATCCAAGCTGGCCCATTTGAACGCAGAGTTCCAAAGAATAGCAAGGAGAGATAAGAAAGCCTTCTTCAGCAATCAATGCAAAGAAATAGAGGAAAACAACAGAATGGGAAAGACTAGAGATCTTTTCAGGAAAATTAGAGATGCCAAGGGAACATTTCATGCAAAGATGGGCTCGATAAAGGACAGAAATGCTCTTCACCTAACAGAAGCAGAAGATATTAAGAAGAGGTGGCAAGAATACACAGAAGAACTGTACAAAAAAGATCTCCACGACCAAGATAATCAGGATGGTGTGATCGCTCATCTAGAGCCAGACATCCTGGAATGTGAAGTCAAGTGGGCCTTAGAAAGCATCACTACAAGCAAAGCTAGTGGAGGTGATGGAATTCCAGTTGAGCTATTTCAAATCCTGAAAGATGATGCTGTGAAAGTGCTGCACTCAATATACCAGCAAATTTGGAAAACTCAGCAGTGGCCACAGGACTGGAAAAGGTCAGTTTTCATTCCAATCCCAAAGAAAGGCAATGCCAAAGAATGCTCAAACTACCACACAATTGCACTCATCTCACATGCTAGTAAAGTAATACTCAACATTCTCCAAGCCAGGCTTCAGCAATACGTGAACCGTGAACTTCCAGATGTTCAAGCTGGTTTTAGATAAGGCAGAGGAGCCAGAGATCAAATTGCCAACATCTGCTGGATCATGGGAAAAGCAAGAGAGTTCCAGAAAAACATCTATTTCTGCTTTCTTGACTATGCCAAAGCCTTTGACTGTGTGGATCACAATAAACTGGAAAATTCTGAAAGAGATGGGAATACCAGACCACCTGACCTGCCTCTTGAGAAACCTATATGCAGGTCAGGAAGCAACAGTTAGAACTGGACATGGAACAACAGACTGGTTCCAAATAGGAAAAGGAGTACGTCAAGGCTATATATTGTTACCCTGCTTATTTAACTTCTATGCAGAGTACATCATGAGAAACGCTGGGCTGGAGGAAGCACAGGGTGGAATCAAGATTGCCAGGAGAAATATCAATAACCTCAGATATGCCAATGACACCACCCTTATGGCAGAAAGTGAAGAGGAACTAAAAAGCCTCCTGATGAAAGTGAAAGAGGAGAGCGAAAAAGTTGGCTTAAAGCTCAACGTTCAGAAAATGAAGATCATGGCATCTGGTCCCATCACTTCATGGGAAATAGATGGGGAAACAGTGGAAACAGTGTCAGACTTTATTTTGGGGGGCTCCAAAATCACTGCAGATGGTGACTGCAGCCATGAAATTAAAAGACGCTTACTCCTTGGAAGGAAAGTTATGACCAACCTAGACAGCGTATTAAAAAGCAGAGGCATCACTTTGCCAACAAAGGTCCATCTAGTCAAGGCTATGGTTCTTCCTGTGGTCACGTATGGATGTGAGAGTTGGACTGTGAAGAAGGCTGAGTGCCGAAGAATTGATGCTTTTCAACTGTGGTGTTGGAGAAGACTCTTGGGAGGGCCTTGGACTGCAAGGAGATCCAACCAGTCCGTCCTAAAGGGTATCAGTCCTGAACATTCATTGGAAGGAATGATGTTGAAGCTGAAACTCCAATACTTTGACCATCTGATGTGAAGAGCTGACTAATTTGAAAAGACCCTGATGCTGGGAAAGATTGAGGGCAGGAGGAGAAGGGGACGACAGAGGATGAGATGGCTGGATGGCATCACCGACTCGATGGACATGGGTTTCGGTGAACTCTGGGAGGTGGTGATGGACAGGGAGGCCTGGCGTGCTGTGGTCCAAGGGGTCATAAAGAGTCGGACACGACTGAGCGGCTGAGCTGAGACTGAAGCTGGCCCAGGGGCAGGCCTCTGAACGGCCCCTCCCCCAGGCAACCTGCACTTGCCGTCAAGATTGAGGACTGGGCAGATAAACGTCCTGTTCCTTCAAGTCCCTTCACGGGTCCTGAGATCAGAGACTGTGGCCGGCGGGAGGGTGACCAGCCATCTGGAGAATGAGATGTGCTGATGGTCGAATAGTCAGAGGCTCTGAGCCGTGGATCCGACCCCCATCCTTCCTTAGCTGCAGTTCAGTCGCTCAGTCGTGTCCGACTCTGCGACCCCACGGGCTGCAGCACGCCAGGCCTCCCTGTCCATCCCCAACTCCCGGAGTTCACTCAAACTCATGCCCGCCGCGTCGGTGATGCCATCCAGCCATCTCATCCTCTGTCGTCCCTGATCAGTCTCCATTGATTAAGGAGGCCAGGAAACCCTGGTCGTTTACCATTTGCTGCTCCCGCAAGAGTGAATCCAAGGTCTGACCCTGAATTTCACGGTTCAGTCTCAGGGAGGTGCTGATCCTCTTCAACGCTCCATCTCATCACTAAACTAATCGCCTTAAGTGAAGACCCGGGATTGATTCCACAGCCTCAGGGGATCTGGCTGAGAAAGGGCTGCTGGCAGTTTAATCAAGCAAATGCACTCGGTGGCCAGTTGCTCTGTCCCCCTGGGGGTTCCCCCTGGGGGTTCCCCCTGGGGGTTCCCCCTGGGGGTCCCTCCTGAGGGTTCCCCCGTCGCCTTCCCCTTTAGGCTTTTTGCCAATAAACCTTTACTGGAACCCTTTCTCCCTACCACCTGTCCGGTCAACAAGGCTTTCACCTGTGTGGTCATCTTGCTTTATTGGTATCTGTTCCACCACCCTTTTTGTCAATAAAGCTCTATTGGAACCTTGTTCTAACACCTCTCTTGTCAATAAAGATTTATTGGTATCTGTTTCACCACCTTTTTTTTCATCAATAAAGCTTAATTGGAACCTTGTTCCAACACTTGCCTGGTTAATAAAGCTTTATTGGTATCTGTTCCATCACTTGTTTTGTCAATAAACCTTTATTGAAACCCTGTTCCACCACCTGTTTTGTCAATAAGCCTTTATTGGAAACTTGTTCCAACACCTGTCTGGTCAATAAAGCTTTATTGGTATCTGTGCCACTCGCCTTTTTTGTGTGTGTCTGTGTCAATAAAGCTTTATTGGAACCCTTGCTCGCCCAGCCACGAAGCAGAGAGGACCTCTCCGAGACGAAGCAGAGCAGAGCGTTGTTTCATAGTCGGAGCTTTCCCCCAGCCCCTAATCCAGCTGGGCGTCCCCAGAAACAGGGCATGAGGTACGGTGTGGTCAGCGGACACTGAGGTGTGCTTGCTGGGGTTCAGGATGGAAGAGGGCAGGGTGGGGGGGTGGAAGCTGAAGCGCCCGTCTGGGCTCCATGAAGCTGAGCGTCAGAGATGGCTGGGAAAGAGAGAGTGTATCCCCCAGCGGGGCTGGGGCGGCCCACGGCAGGACAGCAGCTCAGGGCAGGTTCTGGGCTTCCTCCCCCAACAGCGGGGCTCACCACGGTCCCTGGCAATTGAAATGCCGCTGCCGGAAATAACTGATCACCCTGATGAACGGGGATGCCTCGACCACCCCCGTGTATGAGGTTGAATCACGGCTCCCCAAACAGCTGTCCATGTCCTCACCCCCAGAACCTGAGAACCTGGCCTTGTTTGGACAAAGGTTCTCTGCAGCTGTGATGGAGTGAAGGGTCTGAGATGAGGTCCTCCTGGGTGGAGGTGGCCCTAAACCCAAGGACAGGGTCTTTGTAAGACTCAGGAGAGGAGAGACACGGACACAGAGGAGAAGCCACGTAGAGACGGAGGTGGAGACGGGAGGGAGGCGGCCACCAGCCCAGGGATGGACGCCCGGAACCCCTAGCCCAGGGATGGATGCCCGGAGCCCCCAGCCCAGGGATGGATGCCCGGAGCCCCCAGAAGCTGGAAGAGGTTGGGAAGGAGCCTCCCATGGAGCCTCTGGACAGCGCTCAGCCTTGGGACACCCTGACCTCAGACGTCTGGTCTCCAGGGCTAGGGGAGGACGGATGCCTGTGGTTTTAATCCCACAGTGTGTGGTCATTTGTTACGGCTGCACCCAGACAGTTAATACACCTGTCCCCCACATTTGAAGGGCTCAGAGCGTGTTCAGTCCATCCAGTGAGTCATCATCAGTAGTGATTAGTGGGCATGTGGGTTTGGGACCAGTGGCACGGCTGATGGTACAAGGATGGGAGGCGGCTGGGGGTGACAGGCGATTTTCGGGCTGTGTGCTCATCACAGACAGAAGGAGTGAACAGAATCCCCAGGGGTCCCCTGTAAGCTTTCTCATCCCCTTCAGGAGGCTGACGGAATCTCCTAGAACGATCCGTCTTGGGCTTGCTCCTCGGCTTGTCCGCCCAGGTTGCTCATAGACTGGTGAAGCCCAGAGCTAAGATAGCCGGGGTCCCTCCAAGCCAGACCAGCCCAGAAGGAAGATGTGCTCCCAGGAGGGTGACGACTACCGTCTCCTGAAGGAATACGCCAACGGCTTCATGGTCTCCCAGGTAGGAAGAGGCCCCATCGGCTGGGGTTCTGTTGCCTGGAGGTGAGGAGGACGACAGGCACTCAGTGCTGAGTGAGGACGGGGTCTCCTCCGGGGGGCGCGAGGGTGTGCTGGAACTCTGGGCGTGTCCACGGGCACTGGGGCCCTTCCAGGCCTGTGTTGGCCCTCACGGAGTGGCGTCTCAGAACTGCACTTGGAGGCGCTTCCCTGGGGGCTCATTTGGTGAAGAATCTGCCTGCAGTGCTGGAGGTCCAGGTTCCACCCCTGGGTCGGGAAGACCCCCTGGAGGAGGGAAAGGCAGCCCACTCCAGGATGCTTGCCTGCAGAATCCCGTGGGCAGAGAGGCCTGGGGGGCTACAGTCCATGGGGGTCGACGATGAGTCAGACATGACTGACTGACTTACCCTGTTTTCATTGTTAGTGAAACAAGAGTGCATACAATCTTACTAGAATAAAACTTAATATAAGCCGAGTATTAAGAAATAGCATCTCAGTAGAACAAAGGTGAATCCGGCGTTGAGGATAAAACTTAATAGAACCTCAGCAGAGAAACAGACTTAATAAAATCTTGGATGGCTTGGGAGGCTGGGATTGAGACATATCCACTGTTGATCGTGTGTATAAAACAGGACTAGTGAGAACCTGCGGTACAGCTCAGGGAACTCGACTCGGAGTTCTCTGCTGACCTACATGAGAAGAAAATGCAGAATAGGAGGGGATCTATGTGTAAGCGATGGCTGATTCCCTTTGCTGTCCAGAGACTAACACAGCGTTGTAAAGCTGCTGCTGTAAAATTAACTAAATATTTCGATAGAACAAGAGTGAATCCAGTGTGAAGAGGATAAAGCTGAATCCAACCTGAGTGGAATCAGAGCCTCAGTAAACCTCAATAGAAGGACCTCCCTGAGGGCCCAGTGACTAACACTCGGAGTTCCCAACGCAGCGGCCCGGGGTTCGGCCCTGGGTCAGGGAACTAGACCCCACATACCCCGACTAAGACCTGGTGGAGACTAATAATACAAATAAAAATAATTTAAAAACTCAATAGAATAAAATCTGAATACAACCTTAGTACGATGAGTTCAAAACATCTCAGACAAGAGGGACTGCAACTTCCCTGGTGGCTCAGAGGTTAAAGCGTCTGCCTGCAATGCGGGAGACCTGGGTTCGATCCCTGGGTCAGGAAGATCGCCTGGAGAAGAAAATGGCAACCCACTCCAGTATTCTTGCCTGGAGAATCCCATGGACGGAGGAGCCTGGAGAGCTACAGTCCACGGGGTCGCAAAGAGTCGGACACGACTGAGCGACTTCACTTCACTTACTATAGGAAGAGTTAATACAACCTCATATTAATTGGATAAAACGCCATATTAATACAACGCCATATTAATTGGATAAAACGTAACGCAACCTCAATAGGGCAATTGATAAAACCTCGATAGGATGAGAGTGCACCCAATTTTCAGAGAATGAAACGTCCTGCAGCCTTACAGAATCAGAGTCACCACCCCTTTAACAGAACAAGAGCTGATACCATCTTAACAGAGGATGACTGAAGACAGCCTTCGTATGAAGAGAGCGGATAAATGTGAATAGAAAAAGACCGGAATGCAACCTAAATGGAGGGAGAGTTTATAATACCTCAATAGAACCAGAGTGCACCCAACGTTAAGGCAAGAAAATGAACTACAATCCCTTGGAATAGGGGTTCATAAAATCTTCTTTCACAGAGAGTGAAAGAAACCCGAATACAGGGCTTATACTATCCTTGCAGGCTAAGTGTTAGTCACTCAGTCGTGTCCGACTCTGCGACCCCATGGACTGTGGCCCTCCAGGCTCCTCTGTCCATGGGATTCTCCAGGCAAGGATACTGCAGTGGGTTGCCATTTCCTCCTCCAGGGGATCTTCCCGACCCAGGGATCAAACTCGAGTCTCCTGCATTCTCAGGCAGATTCTTTCCTGTCTGAGCCACCAGGGGAAACCCCAGAGGCGCCTGTCTGCTGAAACCTGGCAGCAGAGAGTGAATAGAACCTGAATATAGGCGCTTGTATAATCACAGCAGGGTAAGAGATCGTGCCAACTTTACTGAACAAGAATCAACACAAGTTTAACAGGGTGAGAACTGATTCCATGTGAACAGAATACGGCTGAATACAACCTTTGTACAAGGGGAGTTAATAAAATCCTGATAGAAGAAAGTCTGAACACTCTTAATGGGCTGTTCATGACATCTCAATAGAACAAGAGTCATTAAAACTTAGTATAATAAGAGTTAATACTAAGCTCACCGCAAGAGCTGATACCATCTTAAGAGGATAAAGCTTAACACCATCTTAATATAGTAGGACTTTGAGCAACCTATTAAGGATAACAACTAATAGAACTTTAAGAAGAGTAGATATGATCTTAACAGAATAAGAGTTAATACAGTCTCAACAGAACAGGAATGGATACGGCCTTTTTAATGTAAACGTTTAATTTTATACTGGGGTATAGCCAATGAACAATGCTGTGATGGTTTCAGGTGGACAGCAAAGAGACTCAGCGAGACATGTACACGTACCCATTCTCCCCCAAACTCCCCTTCCATCCAGGCTGCCACGTGACATGGAGCAGAGTTCCCTGTGCTGGACAGCAGGTCCTTGCTGGTTCTCCATGTTAAACACAGCCGTGTGTCCATGTCCACCCCAAAGTCCCTGACCATCCTTTCCGCCACCAACCATAAGTTCATTTTCTAAGTCTGTGAGTCTCTTTCTGTTTTATAAGTTGGTTTGCATCATCTCTTTACAGATCCCACGTGTAAGGGATGTCGTGTGATATTTCTCCCTCTCTGTCTGACTCACCCTCCTGAGAGTGTGAGTCTCCTGAGAACTAAGGCTGACTCTGGCTTCATTGCCCCGAGGTTCTCTTTGCTGCCTGTGAGCTGGGGGTGTTTGAGCTCCTGGCAGAGGCCCTGGAGCCCTTGGACTCAGCGGCAGTGTCTTCACGTCTGGGCTCCAGCCCCCGGGGGACAGAGCTGCTGCTGGACACCTGCGTGTCCCTGAAGCTGCTGCAAGCCGCCGTGAGGGGAGGAAAAGGTAAGCACCCTGGCTCTTTGGAAGAAGGCGTTTTAAAGGCACACTCTTAGCACAGTTTTCCGTTTTATTTTTCTGGAAAGAGCCACAGAGTAAGCCTTCTCAGCCTGGTGGGCTAGCCACTGTGTCTCTGCAGATGACACTCATCTCTGCCTTCGGAGCATCAGAGCTGCTGGAGACAGCAGCTGGGTGGGGCTGAGTCCTAATAAAACTTTATTGGTCAGACAGGTGGTGGAACAGGGTTCCAATAAAGCTTTCTTGATCAAACAGGTGGTGGAACAGGGTTCCAATAAAGCTTTCTTGATCAAACAGGTGGTGGAACAGGGTTCCAGTAAAGCTTTATTGGCCAGGCAGGTGGTTGAACAAGGTTCCAGTAAAGATTTAATGACCAAACAGATGCTGGAACAAGGTTCCAATAAAGCTTTATTGTCAACACAGGTGGTGGAACAGGATTCCAATAAAGCTTTATTGACAAAACAGGTTGTAGAACAGGGTTCCAGTAAAGCTTTATAGACCAGACAGGCAGTGAAACAGTTACAATAAAGCTTTTTAGCAGAACAGGTGATGGAACAAGGTTCCAATAAAGCTTTATTGGCCAGAGAGGTGGTGGAACAGAGTTCCTATAAAGGTTTATTGACCAGACAGGTGGTGGAACAGGGTTCCAATAAAGGTTAATTGACAAAACAGGTGGTGGGACAACATTCCAATAAAGCCTTGTTGACTAGACAGGTGGTAGACAGGGTTCCAATAAAGATTTATTGATAGGTGGTGGAACAGGGTTCCAATAAAGGCTTATTGACAAAACAGGTGGTGGAACAAGGTTCCAATAAAGACTTGTTGACTAGACAGATGGTAGACAGGGTTCCAATAAAGATTTATTGATAGACAGGTTGTGGAACAGGGTTCCAGTAAAGCTTTATAGACCAGACAGGCAGTGAAACAGCGTTACAATAAAGCTTTTTAGCAGAAAAGGTGATGGAACAAGGTTCCAATAAAGCTTTATTGGCAAAAACAGATGGCCAAAACCGGGTACCAGACTCCGGTTGTCTTTTGCTGACTGTGGATCAGGAAGTTTCGAGAGGCTGGTGTTTGCACTGAAACCCTGATGAAATATCCAAGGAACAAGACAGAAACGTGACCGAAAAGTTACACGGGAGTAGTTTTTCCATCATGCTCAACTGCTTTTCAAGGGTTGCCCTTTGTGTTAAGATCATACCCTTGTTTTGGTATTGAAGCTGCTTTCCTCTTACAGAAGATGGTCCTTGCCAGTGTTTACTTTTAATGCCCTTTCTTTGCAAAATTAAAAATTGTCTAACCCTATCTCAGTCACTCAGATGGTTTTTTTCTTTTAGAATCTTGAGAGTTTGTGAAATTGCAAAGTGTAGGGACCACTGCCTGACAAAGTAGGGGTGGCTGGGCGGGCAACGGTAGGGGTGGGTGATAGGCTTTCTCCCTGAAGCAAGGACTTGCGTCCCCGTGGGATTTAGGGGGTGCAAACAGTGAGGGTGAGTTAACTTGAAGAGGAGGACATTGTTTGGGGGTTGATGGTACTCAGATGGCTGCGGGCTTGGGAATCCAGCAGTCACGCCCCGTGAGTAAGCTTTGCAGCCCCGTCCCTTTCCCCCACTGGCAGTGCCGACCTCGAACCCCCAGCGCGGGCTGCGGTCTGGCCAGAACACACCTGTGGAGGATGGTGGACGTTCACGGGGAAGCTCCTGGGGGCGGGAGGAGCCTGCTGTACCTGCAGACCCTCGGGGAGGCACGTCGGGATGTGGGCTAAGCTGCCGACCCGGAGACGCGGGGATGCTCGGCTCAGGGACCAGGTTAGAGAACCTCCTGCTGCGGCTCTGTTGCCCTGGGGACCCCTTGGAGCCCCGCAAGCATTCGGCAGGTACAGATTGGGCAGAAACAGTGAGCGGATTCAGTTCAGTCCAGTCGCTCCGTCGTGTCCAACTCTTCGCGACCCCATAGACTGCAGCACGCCAGGCTTCCCTGTCCTTCCCCATCTCCTAGAGTTTGCTCCACCTCATGTCCATCGAGTCGGGGGTGCCGTCCAACCATCTCATCCTCTGTCGTCCCCTTCTCCTCCCGCCCTTAGTCTTTCCCAGCATCAGGGGCTTTTCCAGGGAGTCAGTTCTTTGCAGCAGGTGGCCGGAGGATTGGAGCCCCATAGACACGTATTACATGTAGTCGACGGGTCGCAAAGGGTCGGAGGCGACTGAGGGATTGAACAACACAGGGGCTCGCTGGCCCTTTCCATTTGCTAATCGGATCTTTCTGCGGGATTTACCAAAGCTGAAGGCAGCAGGCAGGGCACGCAGCCCCTGCACCACAGGTCAGCCGGTCCTTTGGGACCGAGGGTCCAGCTGTCGGGGTTCCGACGGTCCCAGGCGAGAGTCACGTCTCCAATCAGGAAGTTGCCAGAGGCACTGCTGGCATCCTGGCGATGCCTGGGTGTCTAACTTTATTTTTTTTCCCCCTCTGTTCTGTTTGGTTTCAGCTGTGTATGCCAACACGGAGCTCGCCAGCACCTACCTGGTGAGAGGCAGCCCCAGGTCCCAGCGGGACATGCTGCTGTACTCGGGCAGGACCGCTTACGTCTGCTGGCGCCACCTGGCCGAGGCAGTGAGGTGCGTGTCAGCCGCGCCCCCGAGTCCCCAGGGCTGCCTGCGGGCTGGCTTCCGGGCGTCCCAGGAACCAACATGTTAGGTTTCTTCTCGCACGGGTCTCCAGACTCCCGGGTCTAATGCCTGACGGTGTGAGGGGGAGCTGATGGGATCATAGCAGGGATAAAGGGCGCAGTCACTGGAAGGGCTGAAGCTGAAGTTCCAAAGCTTGGGCCACCTGATGTGAAGCACTGACCCACTGGAAAAGACCCTGATGCTGGGAAGGACTGAAGGCGGGGGGAGAAGGGGGCGACAGAGGATGAGATGGGTGGATGGCATCACCGACTCCATGGACATGGGTGTGAGCAAGCTCCGGGAGCTGGTGATGGACAGGGAGGCCTGGTGTGCTGTGATTGATGGTATTGCAAAGAGTTGGACACGCCTGAGGGACTGGACTGAACTGCAAAGTGGGAAACGATTCCTGAGTAGTCTTGGGTTACTCGTTTCTGGCGCCAGGCGTCTGTGGTGCCAGGCGTCTGTGAGCGCAAGGCTGCGTGAACCAAGAGCAGTGACCTCTTGGGGCCTGAGTGACGGTCTCCTCCTCGTTTTCAGGGAAGGGAGGAACCAGTATCCGAAAGCCTTCGGGATCCCGTCCGAGGAGCTCTTCTCTGCCATCTACAGGTGATGCTGCCACCCACTTGGCGACCTGCTTTAGAATCAATTTCTGTATTTCTCACTGAAGGACAACCACTTTGCAGTGTTGTGTGCGTTTCTGCCGGACATCCGCATGAATCAGCCGTGGGTTTGCCTGCGTCCCCTCCCTCTTGAAACTCCCTCCCACCTCCCACCCCATCCCACCCCATCCCACCCCATCCCACCCCTCTAGGTTGGCCGAGAGCCCTGGTTTGAGCCCCCTGAGTCACCCCGCAGATCCCCATCGGCTACCCGCCTCACATATGGTGACGTGCGTTTCCGAGTTCCTCTCTCCGCACCTCCCGCCTTCTCCCTCCTCCCTACCTCCGCGGGTCCGTAACTCTGTTCGGTTACATCTGCGTCTCCACTGATGCCCTGCCAATGCCTTCAGGAGCACCGACTTTCTAGATTCCATGCGTATGTCTCAGTACAAGATATTTGTTTTCTGACTTGCTTCCCTCTGTGTAACAGGCTCCAGGATCCCCCACCTTATTAGAACTGACTCAAAGGCGTCCCTTTTCGTGGCTGAGTGACATTCCATTGAATACGTGTACCACAACTTCTTTATTCATTCTCTCGGTGGGCATCTAGCTTGCTTGAAACGTTACAGCAATAGTATTGATTCACGATGTTCCATGAATTGCCAGTCTACAGCAAAGGGATTCGGTTATGCAAATATACGCATGATTTCATTTTGTAACACCTGATGAATGTCCCAGCCTGTATACGCACCATGTCTTCTTTCTCCATTCCTCTGCTGATGGACCTTGAGGTTGCTTCTGTGTCTTTGCTGTTGTGAAGAGTGTTTTGATGAACCCTGGGGTACACGTATCTTTTCTAATTCTGGTTTTCTCCAGGTGTACGCCCCAGCGGCGGGACCACGGGATCGAACGATACCGCCATCTCTAGTTTTTTAAGAACGTCCCATACCGTTTTCCATAATACCTGCACAAGTACAGATTCCCACGAAAACTGCAGAGGGCTCCTTTTTTCTCCACGAGCTACAGACATTTAATGTTTGTAGAGTTTTTGATAATGGCAGTTCTGGCCGGTGAGAGATGATATACCTGTTGTAGGTTTGATTTGCATTCCCTAATATTCAGCAACTTCCCTGGTGGCTCAGCTGGTAAAGAATCCGCCTGCAGTGCAGGAGACCTGGGTTCGATTCCTGGGTTGGGAAGATCCCCTGGAAGAGGGCGTGGTGACCCACTCCAGTATTCTTGCCTGGAGAATCCCATGGACAGAGGAGCCTGATGTAGTCAGGAGTCCATGGGCTTGCAGAGAGTCAGGCACGACTGAGCTACTAACACTTTCAAGAGCGATGCTGACATCTTTTCATGTGATTTTCTTAACGGGGTGTGAGCTAAAGGTACCTCTTGAACTTGGATTCGTGCACCTTGCCCAGCGTCTAACTCTTTCCGCTGACCGCCCCTAGAAGGCTTCTTGGAGGGCAGCAGTTTCATGCTTAGAGCCCAGTCGACCGGGTGAAGGTCAAGGGCCCTTCAGCGCAGCCTTTAGGTTGTTGTTCCAAACTCGGACACAAGGTGGCAGCATTTCTTCATGGCCGCCTTTTTTTTTTTTGTATTTTCATCGTTGCCTTCTGTTGGAAATGGCGCCCCGCTCCAGGACTCCTGCCTGGAAACTCCCATGGATCGAGGAGCCTGGTGGGCTGCAGTCCATGGGGTCGCTGAGGGTCGGACACGACTGAGCGATGTCACTTTGACTTTTCACTTTCATGCATTGGAGAAGGAAACGGCAACCCACTCCAGTGTTGTTGCCTGGAGAATCCCAGGGACGGGGGAGCCTGGTGGGCTGCCGTCTCTGGGGTCGCACAGAGTCGGAGACGACTGAAGCGACTCAGCAGCCTCAGCGTTGAGTTTCCACGTGGTGTTTCTTTTTTTCAGGTATTCGGGAGTTTGATTCAGTTATGCATAGAGGTTTATTTCTTTTTTGGGTTCTTCTTCTCACAGAGGTAATTATATGTTCAGTAGACTTCCCTGTGCAATTCAGCACAGACTTTTTGATCCTCAATTCCGTTTATATGAGCGGGTATATGTTCACTCCTAACCTTTCCTTTGTCTCTTTCCCATAATTTTTTTTTTTTTTTTGACAGTCATAAGTTCCTTTCAGCCTTAGTGGTAGTTCAGTTGGTAAAGAATCCGCCTGCAATGCAGCAGACGCCGGTTCCATTCCTGGGTCGGGAAGATTCCCCTGGAGGAGGGATAGGCCACCCACTCCAGGATTCTTGGGCTTCCCTGGTGGCTCAGCTGGTAAAGAATCCGCCTGCATTGTTGGGAGACCTGGGTTTGATCCCTGGGTTGGGAAGATCCCCTGGAGAAGGGAAAGGCCACCCACTGCAGGATTCTGGCCTGGAGAATCCCATGGGCTGTATAGTCTGTGGGGTCACAAAGAGTGGGACACGACTGAGCGCCTCTCACCCATGAGTTTCTTTACTCCGTTTCAGAGTCTGGCTCCGTTGTGTCTGTCAGTCCGTCTGGTGAGCGCCTAGAGCCCGCGTCATGGTCCTGTGACACCTGTCTTTGTCTGACTCCCGTCACTTGGTGCGGTAGTCGCTCGGCCCGTCCAGGCTGCTGGCAGCGGCCTCCTTCCTTTCTGCTCTGTAGCTGAGCCGTGTTCCTGAGCAGAGGCCTTACCACCCTGCCTCCCTTTTCCTGTCAATGGACGTTTCGGCAGATTCAGTATCTTGGCCGTTCTGTCTCCTGCTGCCCCGCAAACAGGAAGGCGTGTGTTATTCTGAAACAGGACTTTTCCTCTGGATCTGAGCCCAGAAGTGGGATTACTGGATTGTACGGTTGCTGGATGCTGAAGTTTTATAAGGAACCTCCATGCCGTTTTCCACGTTTGGTGCACCAGTTTAGCTCCCCACCAAGAGTGCAGGAGAGTTCTGCTTTTCGTCTGCCCTTGGCACCACTTAATGTTTGTAGATCTTACCGAAGATGGCCATTCTGACCTGTTCGAAGGGATGCCTCATGGCACTTTTGATTTGCTTCTCTCTAATGATTACTGATGCTGAGCATCTTTTTATGGGCCTGATGCCAACCTGTATGCCTTCTTGGACAAGATATCCATTTTGATCTTTGGCATATATATAAATATATTTTCTTCTTGGGTTGTCTGTGTTTGTCATATTGAGATGCATGAGCTCTTTATAAGTTTTGGAGGTGAGATTCTTGTGAGTGTCTTCATTCGCAAATACTTTTTTTTTTTTACAGTCTGAACACTGTCTGCTTCTCTCATTCAGGACTTTCTTTGCTGTGCAAATGCTCTTCAGGGAGAGGAGGTCCTGTCTTCTTTTTGTTGATTATTCATTATACTAATATATATATAGTTCAGCTCAGTCACTCAGTCGTGTCCGACTCTTTGTGACCCCCATGGACTGCAGCACGCCAGGCCTCCCTGTCCATCATCCACTCCCGGAGCTGGCTCAAACTCATGTCCATCAAGTCGGTGATGCCATCCAACCATCTCATCCTCTATCGTCCCCTTCTCCTCCTGCCTTCAATCTTTCCCAGCATCAGGGTCTTTTCAAATGAGTCAGCTCTTCGCATCAGGTGGCCAAAGTATTGGAGTTTCAGCTTCAGCATCAGTCCTTCCAGTGAACATTCAGGACTGATTTCCTTTAGGATTGGACTGGTTGGATCCAAGGGACTCTCAAGAGTCTTCTCCAACACCACAGTTCAAAAGCATCAATTCCTCTCCTGCCTTCAGTTTAACGACAGTAAACATATTGAAAAGCAGAGACATTACTTTGCCGACTAAGGTCCATCTAGTCAAGACTATGATTTTTCTAGTAGTCATGTATGGATGCGAGAGTTGGACTGTGAAGAAAGCTGAGCACCGAAGAATTGATGCTTTTGAACCGTGGTGTTGGAGAAGACTCTTGAGAGTCCCTTGGACTGTAAGAAGATCCAACCAGTCCATCCTAAAGGAGATCAGCCCTGGGATTTCTTTGGAAGGAATGATGCTGAAGCTGAAACTCCAGTACTTTGGCCACCTCATGCGAAGAGTTGACTCATTGGAAAAGACTCTGATGCTGGGAGGGATTGGGGGCAGGAGGAGAAGGGGACGACAGAGGATGAGATGGCTGGATGGCATCACTGACTCGATGGACATGAGTCTGAGTGAACTCCGGGAGTTGGTGATGGACAGGGAGGCCTGGCGTGCTGTGATTCAGGGGGTCGCAAACAGTCAGACTCGAGTGAGCGACTGAACTGAACTGAACTGAAACACAGCTTTTATGTTTGTCGTTACAAAGCCCAGCCACGAGGTGGCAGCATTTCTCCATAAACCGTTTCTTCCCCTCGTTTGTAGTAGAAATGTTAGATTCCATTGGAGAACGCTTCCTTTGCGCAGTGTTGGCCCTTGTTTCCAGCGCACAGGACCTTGGATCTCATTATACGCACGTGTTTATCTCTTCATTTTTCCGCCACAGAGGCGGTTAGAGTGTGTTCAGTAGAGGCGGTTCTGCGGATCAATAGGTCATTTTTTCATCACCTGTTTCAGTATATTAATCTGGTGGCTCAGTGGATAAAGAATCTGCCTGCAATGCAGGAGATGAGGGTTTGATCCCCAGGTCGGGAAGATGCCCTGGAGGAGGGCGTGGCAGCCCGCTCCAGTGTTCTTGCCTGGAGAATCCCGCGGACAGAGGAGCCTGCTGGGCCACGGTCGACGGGGTCGCAAAGAGTCGGACACGACTGAGCGACTCAGCCTGAAGAAGTGTGTGTGTTATTAGCAAACTCTTAATGGATCCCTCATCACTAACGTTTTTTGTTTTTATAAGCCTAAGGTTCTTTGTGTGTGTGTGTGTGTGTGTGTGTGTGTAATAAAGTTTTATTAAAGTATAAAGGAGATAGACAGAGCTTCTGACATAGGCATCAGAAGGGGGCAGAAAGAGTGCCCCCCTCTGCTAGTCTTCAGCGGGATGTTATATCGTCACTAGCAGGCTGCTAACGAAACAAAGGAAAGTCTCAAAACTCAGAATGGCACCAGGCCCCTCACCCATAAGATGCATTTTGGGGTAATCTTGGCCCGTAAGTTTCTTGTCTCTGTTCCAGCGTCTGTTCCTGTTGTGTAAGGCAGTTGGCTTGTACCCATTGTTAGATTCCAGCCCCAGGTGGTCTCCTGTGATATTTCGCCCTGTCTGCCTTCCTTGTCTAGGTGTGACCTTCTCTGCTTCCTTGTCTCAGACTGGACGTGGCATTCTCTCCTGCCCGTCCAGGGCTGAGTTAATGGTCCGTCGTGTCTGTGTGGCCCGGCTTCTTTACCCGTTCACCTGTCCCCGAACGCTCAGGCTGTTTCCGGGTCCTGGTTATTTTCCTGGCGCGGCTGTGATCTCCCGAGCGTACCTATGTTTTGGAAACCCTGGGGTTTCTCTGGCTCTGTGCCCGGGGTCGGGGTGAGCGTGTCCTAAGATGTTTCACTATTTCGTTCTCTGAAGGACCCCCATACTCTTCTCTCTCGTACATGGACCGTTCCCCATTCCCAGCAACAATGCAGGGAGGCTCTCTCCCCTCCACACCCTCTTCAGCGTTTATTTTTGGAGATTTTGTGAGATGCCCGTTCTCACAAGATGGTGATAAGATACCTCACCGGACTTTAAAGAGGCCTCTCTCTAATAAGCAGGGACGCTTAGCACGTTTTCATGTCCCTAATGCAATCTCTCTGCCTTCTCGGAAGACATCCCCGTTTCAATCTCTGTCCCCTTTATTTCTTGTGTGTGTGTGTGTGTGTGTGTGTGTGTGTGTGACACAGAGCCGCACAAGCTGTTTCTGTGTGTCAGACACCAGTTCTCCGTGGGTATCTTGGTTTGCAAAGATTGTTCGCCATTGTGAGTGTTATCTTTTCACGTGGGGTTCCCCGTGCTGTGCAGATTCTTTGGCGGCTAACTGTGTCCTGTTTTCTTACTTTGGCGTATCTCTCATCGCTCTCAGTGGATGGCAAGGCCGTCCCGACTGTGTTTTCCGCCTGAAGCTCACAGTCTTGGTCTTCTGACTTAGAGCTCGCTCTTCCCTGAAGTGCACCTTTCTGTACGGTCTTGTGGAATATTCCCATTTCGTTCTGGCTTCCATTGTTTCAGGCGCCCCCTACGCTGTCCCGCATGATGCCCGTCACCTGTCTGGATCCCCAGCATCCCCGGAGGAGGCTCCCCTGCTCTCCCACCGCCTCTGCGGCATCGGATGTGTGTCGAGGGTTTGACCAGAATCATCCTCAGCTGTGTGAGGTGATACCTCGCTGGAATTTCATCTGCCTCTCTCTCATAATTCCTGGTGCCCAGCACGTTTCATGAATCTAACGCAACCTCTATAATAGTTTCTTGGAAGAAATATGCATTTCCATCTTTGGCCCCCTGTTTTTTTTTTTTTTTTCCCATGGGTTGGTTGTGATTTTGGAGATGAATTTCTGGCAGGTATCTTCGTTTGAAAATGATCCTCCCACCCCGCCACAATTTTAGGGATTTCTCTTTCCTTGAGGATGTCCTGGCTGTGGAAACGCTTTTAAGGTTAATTAGGTCCTGTTTTCATTTTGGGTTTAGTTTTCATTCTTCTAACGGAAAGTCGCTCAGTCGTGTCCGACTCTCTGCGACCCCGTGGACTATACAGCCCGTGGGATTCTCCAGGCCAGAATCCTGGAGTGGGGAGCAGTTCCCTTCTCCAGGGGCTCTTCCCGACCCAGGGATGGAACCCAGGTCTCCAGCATTGCAGGCGGATTCTTGACCAGCTGAGCTATCAGGGAAGCCCAAGAATCCTGGAGTGGGTAGCCTTTCCCTTCTCCAGGGGCTCTTCCCGACTCAGGGATGGAACCCAGGTCTCCCGCATTGCAGGCGGATTCTTGACCAGCTGAGCTATCAGGGAAGCCCAAGAATCCTGGAGTGGGTAGCCTTTCCCTTCTCCAGGGGCTCTTCCCGACCCAGGGATGGAACCCAGGTCTCCTGCATTGCAGGCAGATTCTTCAGCAGCTGAGTTACCAGGGAGGCCCCACTATTCTGAGGGGTGGGTGTCAAAATGTGTCCCGTGTGTATTTCCCCTGAGAATTTCATGGAACCTGTCCTTCCATCCAGGTCTTAGACTGTTTGCGGATTCTTGTTGTGTGTGGTGTTAGGGGTGTTCTGATTGCCTTCTCTCTCTTTCTCTCTCTCTCTCTTTTTTAATTGTTTGAGGGGCATCCACACTGCTATCCACGGTGGTTGGCACCATCTGCATTCCCGGGGGGGAGGAGGAGAATTCTGTTTCCTGCACAGACTCTTCAGCACTGAGTGTTTGTGGAGTTGTTCGCAGCGGCCATTCTGACCGGTGCCAAGTGATTGCATTGAAATCTGGTTTGCCTCTTGCTAGTAATCCCTGATGCTGCGTGTTCCTCACCCCAGCAAAGTGGCTCTGGTATGCTAAGTACAGCTGGCTTCTTTCTCCTTTTGCGGCTGAGCCATATTCCACAGTGGTGTACAGCACGGCTTCTTTCTCTGCGTCGTATCCCACGCCTTCCTCGTCTGCGCCTCTGTCCACGGACAGCTTGGTTGCTTCCACGCCTTGAATATTGTGACTAGTGTTGCTGTGATCGTCGAGGTGCGTGTATCTTTTCAAATTATGGTTTTCTCCAGGTATATGCCTCGAGGTGAGATTGCTGGGCCATGAGTTCCGTTCAGTCACTCAGTCGTGTCCGACTTTTTGCAACTGCATGAACCACAGCACACCAGGCCTCCCTGTCCATCACCAACTCCTGGATTTCACTCAGACTCACGTCCATCAAGTCAGTGATGCCATCCAGCCATCTCATCCTCTGTCGTCCCCTTCTCCTCCTGCCCCCAGTCCCTCCCAGCATCACAGTCTTTTCCAAGGAGTCAGCTCTTCGCATGAGGTGGCCAAAGTATTGGAGCTTCAGCTTCAACATCAGTCCTTCCAAAGAATACTCAGGACTGATGTCGTTTAGGATGGACTGGTTGGATCTCCTTGCAGTCCAAGGGACCCTCAAGAGTCTTCTCCAACACCACAGTTCAAAAGCATCAATTCTTCGGCGCTCAGCTTTCTTCACAGTCCAACTCTCACATCCATACATGACCACAGGAAAAACCATGGCCTTGACTAGACGGACCTTTGCTGGCAAAGTAATGTCTCTGCTTTTGAATATGCTGTCTAGATTGGTCACAACTTTCCTTCCAAGGAGTAAGCGTCTTTTAATTTCATGGCTGCAGTCACCATCTGCAGTGATTTTGGAGCCCCCAAAAATAAAGTCTGACACTGTTTCCACTGTTTCCCCATCTATTTCCCATGAAGTGATGGGACCAGATGCCATGATCTTCATTTTCTGAATGTTGAGCTTTAAGCCAACTTTTTCGCTCTCCTCTTTCACTTTCATCAAGAGGCTTTTGAGTTCCTCTTCACTTTCTGCCATAAGGGTGGTGTCATCTGCATATCTGAGGTTATTGATATTTCTCCCGGCAATGTTGATTCCAGCTTGTGATTCTTCCAGCCCAGCGTTTCTCATGATGGACTCTGCAGAAGTTAAATCAGCAGGGTGACAATATACGGCCTTGGTGGACTCCTTTCCCAATTTGGAACCCGTCTGTTGTTCCCTTCCCTAGTGCGTAACTGTGTTGAGATCATTTCATGTGATTTGCTTTTAATGAGTGCAGGTTAAAGGTACCTGTTGACACTGGCTTCGGGATCATCTGCCCAGGTTTGAGTTCTCGTTCGCTGACCACCCCTAGGAGATGTCTAGGAGCGCAGTAGTACTTTACTGGGGACCCGTGCAGAGCTTGGGAATATTGAGGGCCCGTCAACGCGGCTTTTATAGTCGCTGTTACCATAAACGGCCACAAGGCGGCAGCATTGCTCCAGGCAATGCTTTCGCTTTTCTTTGTCCTCTTCGTTGTTTCGTGGTTTCTTTGCAGTGGAGCAGAATTGAGGATCGGAGAAGGCAGTGGCGTCCCACTCCAGTGCTCTTGCCTGCAAACTCCCGTGGACGGCGGAGCCTGGTGGGCTGCAGTCCATGCGGTCGCTGAGGGTCGGACCCGACTGAGCGACGTCACTTTCACTTTTCACTTTCGTGCATTAGAGAAGGAAATGGCACCCACGCCAGCGTTCTTGCCTGGAGAATCCCAGGGACGGCGGAGCCTGGTGGGCCGCCGTCTGTGGGGCCGCACAGAGTCGGACACGACTGAAGCGACTCAGCAGCAGCAGAGTTGAGCGTCAGTGATAGGTTTGTTTCAGGTGTACAGGACGTTGGTTCAGTGAGACACAGAGACGCGTCTATTTATTCTTTTTTTCGGTTCTTTTGCCCGTATAAGCTGATTACTGTGTGTTCCCCAGACTGCCCCACACTGCTCAGTACGTGCATTTCCATCATCTGTGACATATGCATTCATGCCTGGGAAAATCCCGTGGGTAGAGCAGCCTGGTGGGCAATGGTCCATCGGGTCACAAAGACTTGGACACGATTGAAGTGCCTGAGGATGCTTGCCCAAAGTGTATTTGTTATTCGCCAACTCAATTTTTCCTTTCTCCCTTTTTTTTTTTTAAAATTTTTGATAACATTAGTTGGTTTTCAAGGTTTAGGTCTTTCCTGGTGGTTCAGACTGTAAAGAATCCGCACGCAATGGTGGATATCTGTGTTCAGACTCTGGGTCGGGAAGATCCCCTGGAGGAGGGCGTGGCAACCCACTCCAGGGTTGTTGCCTGGAGAAACTCATGGACAGAGGAGCCCGGGGGGCTGCAGTCTGTGGGGTCGCAGAGAGAGACTAACGCTTTCTAAGTCTGTGTTTTTTTTTTTGGTAAAATGGTTGGTTTGCATGAATTTCTAGTCCCTGCCTGTTGGCGGTATACTGCCTGTCTTTCTCTCTCTGAGTTCCTTTCCTGAGTATAATAGCCACTCGGTCCATCCACGCTGCCATCAGTGGGAGTAATCTGTTCTTTTTCTTGGCTGAGTAATACTCCAGCAGAAAAGTTAGGCGCTCGTTTGATCTGTCCAGAATGAGCCGGGAAATCCTCTTTATTTTGGGGGTGGGGGAGGCTGTGGAAAGAGACAAGCCTGGGGCTTTGCAGGCAGCACCAGCGTCAGCTGTGGGTGACTCGTCAGATGACGTATGAGGCCGCAGGGGTCAGGCCGTGCTGGTGAATTTTTGACGACGAGTCAGACGATGCTGATGGCTTCGTGACTGTCTGCAGCGTGTGGGGGCTGCTCCCAGGGTGGGGCGGGAAATGCACCAAGGATTAAGGGGGTAGGGTGGTCACTGCTGAGGGTCCTGAGACCTGGCGCCTACTCTGCACACCGTGTACTCTTCCCCGCCTCCCTGCCTCCTCACTGACTCCAAAGCCACAGAGCAGCCTCAGCGGAGGGTGAGAGGAGAGAGGCGGCCCCCAGGAGACCCTCACCGGCCCCCTCCCCCCACCCACCTTGGCTCCCAGCGTCCTTGGCTCCTTCTCACCTCTGTCCCCTCCCGAGACCCTCCTCCCCGTTCCTCCTGGGACCCAGCTCCCCGTACACTTGTCTCCACCTCCCTGAATCCCCGTCATGCCCAGCCCTCTCCCCCAGCCTGTGTGGACACCCCCGCGGCCTCCAGCCTCCCGCATTGCACAGCTGACCCGGTGGCCTGGCGCTCCACCCCGGTGGGGGGAGGACCCAGGTCTCTGCTCAGCCCAGGGGCCTCCAGGTTGTTGCTCAGGGTGATACCCACCAGACTCCACGTGGTTCTCATGGGCTCGTCTCGTCGTGTTCCAGGTCCGAGGACGAAAGGCTGCGGTTCATGGAGGGCCTGCAGGACGTGTGGAGGCTGGAGGGGGCGAGTGTGCTGGCCGCCTTCGACCTGTCCCCCTTCCCGCTCATCTGCGACCTCGGGGGTGAGTGTCCGCCCCGGACCTCGCAGCTGTGTTTGGAAACCTGTTTGTAGACCCTTGGCCTTCCCTGGCGGCTCAGACGGTGAGGAATCCGCCTGCCACTGCAGGACTCCTGGGTTCAGTCCCTGCGTCGGGAAGATCCCCTGGAGGAGGGCATGGCGACCCACTCCAGGATTCTTGCCTGGAGAATCCCATGGACAGAGGAGCCTGGAGGGCTACTGTCCATGGGGTCACACAGAGGTGAACACAACTGATGCGCGTTAGCACACAGGCACACTATATTGAGTGGAATTCCCTGCGCTGTGCACTAGGAACTTGTCAAGTATCAGCTTGGTTTATAGTAGTGCGCCCACGTCCGTCCCACCCTCCAATCAGCGTGGTTTATAGTAGCGCGCCCACGTCCGTCCCACTCTCGGATCAGCGTGGTTTATAGTAGCGCGCCCACGTCCGTCCCAGTCTGCGCATTTATCCCTCCGCTCTTTCCCCGTTGGTAGCTGTGCGTTTCCTTCCCGTGTCTGAGAGCCTATTTCTGTTTCGCGCCTGAGTTCCTTTGCATCGCATTTTACGTCCCACGTGCGGCTGACACCACGTGGTATCTGTCTGTCTCTGTCTGACGAACTTCACTGAGTACGATCGTCTCTGGGTCCGTCCGCACTGCGGCAGATGGTATCGGTTTGTTCTTTTTCATGGCTGCGTAATATTCCATTTATACATCTTCTCTATCCATACCTCCATCGATGGACCTTTAGGTTGGGGTTATTTTATAAAATAAACATCCCTGACTGTGGGATGTTCACGCTGCTGGCATCTGGAGCGAGGTCTCCATTCCCTCACCCGGGTGTCCCCCGGAAATGTCTCCCACAGGCAGACATGGGCACGTCTTCCCGTAGCATCTGCCCAGGGGCTTCCTCTGCCTGGCCGTCGTCTGTCCTTGGGCGGACGAGGGGAAGCCATCAGGTCAGGGTCTACGTGGAAGGTTGGTGTGCGGGTTGGTCCAGCCCGGAAGATACCTTAGGTGCAGGGCTTTGTAAGTGAGCCTGTCACCATGGAGACCGGGCTGTGGGTACCGCCCAGGTCTGGGGGCCGTCACAGTCCATGCCCTCTTGCAGGCGGTTCCGGGGCTCTGGCCAGGGCGTGCGTGTCCCTGTACCCGCGATGTCGGGTCATCGTCTTTGACATCCCAGGAGTGGTGCGGATGGCAAAGAGACATTTCTCAGCCTGGGAGGATGAGCGGATCAGCTTCCATGAAGGTGGGTGTCTGGAACGCTGTCTGTGTCCACGGGGAAACAGACGGGTCCTGGCGGGCTGGGGAGATGGAGACGCTGGGCGTTCAGCGTGGCTTTCTGGACCGTCCAAACACACCCCCCCTTAAAATGGAGCTTCCGGGTGGCTCAGCGGTAAAGAATCCGCCTGCAAGGGCGGAAGACGCGAGAGACGCAGGTTCGATCCCCGGGTCGGGAAGATCCCCTGGAGGAAGAAATGGCAACCCACTCCAGCGTTCTTGCCTGGAGAATCCCCATGGACAGAGGAGCCTGGTGGGGCTACGGTCCACAGGGTCACAGAGTCGGACGTGAGTGAGCACACGGGCGTTTAAACAGCACTGTGATGCAGGATGGACGGGGAACGGTGGGAGGGTCTTGTTTTCCTGCAGCCAATTCTTTCCTGAGTGTTGTGCTGAGTTCAGTGTGTCTCCTCACCCAGAGTTTGTAAACAGGACTTTAGGAAATAAGGCGTTTGCAGAGGTGACGGAGTGTAGGGTCTGAGATGAGGTTCCTCCTGGATGGGGGTGGCCCTGAACCTAGGGACAGGGTCCTGATAAGACATAGAACAGGAGAGACACGGACGCAGCGGAGAAGCCACGTGGAGACGGAGGCAGAGACAGGAGGGAGACAGCCGCCAGCCCAGGGATGGCTGCCTGGAGCCCCCCGGAAGCTGGAAGAGGCAGGGAGGACCCTCCCCTGGAGCCTCTGCAGGAAGCTCAGCGCTGGGACCCCTTGACTTCGGACGTCTGGTCTCCAGGGCTGGGGGAGGATGGATGTCCTGGTCTCTGGGCATTTCTTACTGCCGTCCCGGGAAACTCACGTAGGTATTTACAACCAGCTCGTGTACGAGTGGCAATGAGTGACGTGGGTTGAAGGCAAGGTGAGGGGACAGTTATCGACTGAAAAGACAGAAGCTCCTCAGACATCCCAAGGCTAAGAAACCACAGCAGCTTTGCCGACCGCCGCGAGGGACTTGTGCTTGCCTTGGAAACGTGGGGCGTGGTTCCCAGCTGCGGGCCGTCACTTCGGTACCGAGGTCTGAGCTGCAGACACCCCGAACCTCCGTGTGTAGACGGAACTGGCTGTTCATGCCTCTTTTCCTCTGCTGTCTTGGGAGGAAGACAGCAGGTGGGGGTGTCATTTCTGTCCCCTCTGAGCTCTGCCAAGAACTCCCTATTATTATTATGATTTTGGCCATGGGATGCAGCTTGTGGGATCTTAGTTCCCTGCCTGGGGGTTGAACCTGCTTTCTTGGTAATGAAAGCAGAGAGTCCTAACCGCTGGACAACAGGGGAATTAATTCCTTATTTTATTTTTTTAAAAAGTTCACCTCCAAGTTCAGGGCATCTCAAGGGACAGGCCACCAGCATTCCATCCAGGGCCATATGCGGGGTGTGTGTGTGTGTGTGTGTGTGTGTGTGTGTGTGTGTGTAACTCTGACTGACCCAGGTGAAGGGTCAGCTCCTTTCCAATGATTCTGCGTTCGACAGGCGGATTTCAAGGTGTGTCAGACTGTGTCCTTGAAGGACTGGATGCTGCTTTTATTTAAAATTCTTAAATTTAGATCATCAGGAAGTTTTCTTTTTTGGGGGGCATGGGGAATGGGGGTCTTTATGTTGGATTTTTTAAAACCATTGACTTAAAATATACTGAATCTGAATGACTGAGTTTGGGGAGCCCCCCCTTCGATTTTGTGCTCAGAAGGAGGACCTCAGCGTGATCTTAACCGTGGGCATCTTCTCGGAGATGTTAACCACCTCTGGGCATCTTCTTGGAGATACATGTGCTGAGGGTGTTAGTTCTGTGCCTCACCTGGGAAATGGGGCAAAGGAGACTTAGGGGGACTTCCTCGGTGGCCTAAGAGGCTAAGACTGTGAGCTCCCAGTACAGGGGGCCCTGGTCCCGCCCCTGGTCCCGCCCCTGGTCCCGCCCCTGGTCCCGCCCCTGGTCCCGCCCCTGGTCCCGCCCCTGGTCCCGCCCCTGGTCCCGCCCCTGGTCCCGCCCCTGGTCCCGCCCCTGGTCCCGCCCCTGGCCCAGGGGCTAAGTTCCTGCATGCTCCAAGACCCAGTACCAGAAAGAAGGAAAGGGGAGGGGGAAGGAAGGCTGAGAACGAGAAAAGAGAAGAAAGAAAGAGAGAAGAAGAAAAAAGAAACTAGGAGAGGCCCCGTTGGTTTAAAGGAAAAAGAGTGGAAAAAGAAGCAGGCTTTGGAAGCTGGCAAAACGAGACGGACGTGAAAGGAAGGCGTTTGTTGCCCAGTCGTGTTCGGCTCTTCGCAATGCACAGACTGTAGCCTGCCAGGCTCCTCTGTCCATGGGGATGCTCCAGTCGAGAATGCTGGGGTGGGTTGCCATTCCCTTCTCCAGGGGGCATCTTCCCAACCCAGGGATCCAACCCAGGGCTCCTGCCTCAGCAGGCGGGTTCTTGACCATCGGAGCCCCCTGGGAAGCCCAGGAAGGTTGGGGACTGCTGCTTTAGGGGTGCTGTTTACAGGAGAGTTTCTGAAGTTGAGTAAAAATAAAACCGTCGTCCAGAGCTGATGCAGAAAGCGGGCCTAAAGGGAGTATTCCATCGTTCAGAATCGTCTCAGCATCACGCGGAGACGTTGTCTCTTTCGGGAGGTCAGCAGCTGGGGGGATCTGGGGACAGGTCTGTGTGTGCAAGTGACCCAGCCACGCTGGGCGTAGGTGTGCTCACGTGGAATTGACAGGCAGGCTGACAAGAGGCCCCCGCACCTGTGTTGCAGGGGATTTCTTCAAAGACCCCCTCCCGGAGGCGGACCTGTATATCCTGGCCAGGGTCCTGCATGACTGGACTGATGCCAAGTGCTGCCACCTGCTGCAGAGATTGTATCGGGCCTGCAGGACAGGTAGGTGGCAGGGACGCTGGGCGCCGGGCCCTGGGCTCCACTCAGGGCAGAGGTACTGGTGTCTCGATGCGCCGAGGGCTCGCAAAGCCGCGTCGTCACGTGTGTCTGTGAGTGAGGAGGCCGGAGTTCCTGCCGCCCTCTGGAGGCTGCCTTCCTTTTCAAGACATCACCACGTCTCGGGCTCCCTCATATCATCTCTTTTTTTGCCACACTCTTCCACATCCCCCCCGCGAAGTTGAGGTTCTCAAAGTACGGCGACATTTTCAGAAGTGAAGTCTTTCATGGAGGGTTGTGTCTAGAGCCCTTTGGTGGGGGAGCTCTAGGAAGCGTGTTGCGCAAAAGTGAATTGTTTATGTTTGAATGCATACTGAAGTTACTTGATGGTGAGCTTTTTTTTTTTTGACTTTGTGTAGAGGGATGTTTGAAACCTTGGTCCTCTAAATTTATTTTTACTGATTCATTTCTTTAGCTGGTGGCTCAGATGGTAAAGCATCTGTCTACAATGCGGGAGTCCTGGGTTCGATCCCTGGGTCGGGAAGATCCGCTGGAGAAGGAAATGGCAATCCACTCCAGTACTCTTGCCTGGAAAATCCCATGGACAGAGGAGCCTGGCGGGCTGCAGTCCCTGGGGTCACACAGAGTCAGACACGACTCAAGCGACTCAGCACATGGCCACATACGGCTGATTCTCTTTGCTGTGTGGCAGAAACGAACGCAACATTGTAAAGAAGCTATATGTCCATAAAAAATTAGTTAAAAGAAGGAAAAAAATATTAAGTTGTCAAGTGGGGTAGTGGCCTGCCTGCAGTTTTTCCATTTAGAATAATCAAGGCTCGGCGTCTCCAAGGTCACAGAAACCATGAGTTTCCCCCGCAGGTGACACTGTGTGGGCTCTGGTTCACTTGCTGTGTTTCCGTTCAGTCGCTCAGTCGTGTCCGACTCTTTGCAACCCCATGGAGCGCAGCACGCCAGGCCTCCCTGTCCCTCACCAGCTTCCGGAGTTCACTCAAACTCATGTCCATCGAGTCAGCGATGCCATCCAACCATCTCATCCTCTGTCGTCCCCTTCTCCTCCCGCCTTCAATCTTTCCCAGCACCAGGGTCTTTTCCAAGGAGTCAGCTCTTCACAGCAGGTGGCTGAAGGATTGGAGCTTACGCACATATATACACACAAATTTCAGGTGGTGCTGTGGTGAAGGACTCAGCTGCCAGTGTAGGAAGCTTGGAGATGCATGTTTGATCCCTGGGTCGGGAAGATCCCCTGGAGGAGGGCATGGCAACCCCCTCCAGTATTCTTGCCTAGAGAGTCCCATGGATGGAGGAGCCTGGCGGGCTACAGTCCACGGGGTCGCAGAGAGTCAGACACAACTGAGCAACTGAAGCCGCACATATATAACACGTAAAGCATGTTATATTTGCATTTAAAGTTTATATATTAAGCATCTACTTTTAAATAATAAACGAATACACGGATGTCAATAATATAAAATAATAGTTATATAATTTGTGTTATTTTTGGATATCCTTAAAAATAAATATGAAAAATGTTAAAATGTAAAAAGTTTACATATTTGAATGCTACGTATTTACAGTAAACCTATACTACACCTGTGTATGTGGTTACCTTACGGGCTGTGATAGTTGCTCAGCCATGCCCGACTCTGTGTGTGTGCAGCCCATGGGATTCTCCAGGCCCGAGTGCTGGCGTGGGCAGCCGTTCCCTTCTCCAGCGGATCTTCCCGACCCAGGGATGGATCCCAGGCCTCCCGCACTTCAGGTGGATTCTTTACCAGCTGAGCCACCGGGGAAGCCCGAGAATACGGGAGTGGGTGGCCCATCCCTTCTGCAGCGGATCTTCCCGACCCAGGAATTGAACCTGGGTCTCCCGCATGGGAGGCGGGTCCTTTACTAACTGAGCTGTCAGGGAAGCCCATGTCTATATGGGTGTGTGTGTGTGTGTATGCATGTGTGTGTTACATGTGTTTGCATCTGTACATATATGTGCAGAAATATGTATTGACACACTCAGAAGTTGCATGCATGGTCCGAACACGACCTTACAGAAGGCTCTCTCTCTGGACAGCGCAGCTAGGAGAATCCCCCAGATCTGGAGGCAAGGCTCTTTCCCTCACGTTCTCACTGCTTGGAGGTCCCATCTCAGCCTCTCCCCGCGAGCCTCCTACTGATGGTCAGTCCCACTGTGTCTGCATCGTGGCAAATCACTGCCCACAATGCACGGATCTGACTTTGGTGTCTGCGGGAGGGAGTGTGGGCATTCCTAGCCACGAGATCCATTGTCCAAAAAGGACGCGGGACGTGGTGACTTTTCAAGGAAGCCAGGAGACCGTGGCTCAGGACGCGGCGTCTGGTCCGAGAATCGGGTCAGAATGTGTATAAGCTGTGTCCCCATCGCTGGATTGGCACACCCGCGTTTGTGCTTTCAGCGAAAATGACGTGACGCATCATTTTGTGGATTTGTTTCTAAGCGACGAAGCTGGAAGATGAGAAAGAGCGGTCGCGTGTCGTTTCCCGGGCCTGCGTTGCGAGTGATACGCTTTGGGGATCGATGGTCCTTTTCCCGCCTCCCTCCCGTCTCTGCGTCTGTTCTGACGTGGCTTCGCCTCTGTCTCTGCTTCTCTCCTCTTGTGTGTCTGATAAGGACCCTGTCCTGGCATGGCAACCCTCTCCAGCATTCTTGGCTGGACAGTCCCGTGGACGTGAGGAGCCTGGCGGGGCTGCAGTCCACGGGGTGGGAAAGAGTCAGACACGGCCGAAGCGACTGAGCATGCTCCGGGTTACACCCCGTGCAGCCAGAGGGGGGTGGGCAGTGTGTGTAGACACAGCCCGGCTTAATCCTGTGCGCTCTCCAGTGCCTACGGGTCACGCTGGCCTCTAGAGCTGGGAGGGAAGAGGGGACGGTGGCTGTGTGTCCTAGGTCAGGGTCTGTCCTGAGGGGGATCCTACATCAGGGTCTGTCCCACGGGGGGTGGGGTCCTAGGTCAGGGTCTGTCCTTCGGGGGGGGGGTGTTTCTTATATCAGGGTCTGTCCCGTGGGGGGTGCTAGGTCAGGGTCTGTCCCGCAGGGGAGTCCTAGGTCAGGGTCTGTCCCGCGGGGGGTCTTACATCAGGGTCTGTCCCGTGGGGGGTCCTAGGTCAGAGTCTGTCCCTCGGGGGATCTTACATCAGGTTCTGTCCCGTGGGGGGTGCTAGGTCCGGGTCTGTCCCGCAGGGGGGTCCTAGGTCAGGGTCTGTCCCGCGGGGGGTCTTACATCAGGTTCTGTCCCGTGGGGGGTCCTAGGTCAGGGTCTGTCCTGTGGGGTGGGGGTCCTAGGTCAGGGTCTGTCCCGCTAGGGGTCCTAGGTCAGGCTGTGTCCCGCGGGGGGATTAAGATGTGTCCTGCAGGTGGTCCTAGGTTTGGGTCTGTCCCTCGGGGGGGTCCTAGGTCAGGGTCTGTCTTGCAGGGGGGTCCTAGGTCAGGGTCGGTCCCGCAGGAGGTCTTACATCAGGGTCTGTCCCACAGTGGATCCTACGTCAGGGTCTGTCCCATGGCGGGCGGGGTCCTAGGCCAGGGTCTGTCCTGCGGGGGGGGGGGGTGTTTCTTACATCAGGGTCTGTCCCGTGGGGGTCCTAGGTCAGGGTCTGTCCCGTGGGGGTCCTAGGTCAGGGTCTGTCTGTCTCTGGGGGGTCTTACATCAGGGTCTGTCCCTCGGGGAGTGGTTTCCTAGGTCAGGGTGTGTCCCACAGCGGGGGCGATCCTAGGTCAGGGTGTGTCCTGCAGGTGGTCCTAGGTTTGGGTCTGTCCCCCGGGGGGTCCTAGGTCAGGGTCCATCTTGCAGGGGAGGGTGGGAGATGCCCAGAGCTGTGGGCTAATCTGCACGGCAGGCGTGTAGGCAGGAAGCCGGGTGAGAAGAGAGTGGACAGCGGGTCCTGGGTCCGGGCTGACCCTCGCTCAACCCCTCACCCTCCCCGCGGCAGGTGGCGGCGTGCTGGTCATCGAGAGCCTCCTGGACGCGGACGGGCGGGGCCCCCTGACCACGCTGCTGTACTCGCTGAACATGCTGGTGCAGACCGAGGGCCGTGAGCGGACCCCCGCCCAGTACCGCGCGCTCCTGGCCCCCGCCGGCTTCCGAGACGTGCAGTGCCGGAGGACGGGGGGAACCTACGATGCAGTCTTGGCCAGAAAGTGAGCCCTGCAGCGTGTGACCCCCCGCCATGACGCAACGCCGGTGATGAAGAGGCGGTGTCCGTCACGTTTCGTTTCTGCCTTCTCTTCTTTTTCCCCCTTGTTTTCCGTCTGTTTTCCGCTTTTCTTGCTTTCCTGCCCTGTCGAGGGATATGAGGTTTATGCCCACGCGTGGTCACTTTGCGTTCTATCTTGCTTTCTTTCATTACCCGTATTTTCATTTCCTTCCAGTCCATTCTATTTTGCTTCCTTCCTGTGAGGGAGTGAAGGTCTGAGATGAGGTTCCTCCTGGGTGGCGGTGGCCCTAAACCCAGCGACAAGGTCCTTGTAAGACACCCAAGAGGGGAGACACGGACGCAGAGGAGAAGCCACGTGGAGACGGAGGCGGAGACTAGAGGGAGGCGGCCACCAGCCCAGGGACGGACGCCCGGAGCCCCCGGAAGCTGGAAGAGGCGGGAAGGACGGTTCCCTGGAGCCTCTGCAGGGAGCCCAGCCCCGGGACCCTTGACCTCGGATGTCCGGTCTCCAGGACTCAGGGAGGGTGGATGTGTGTGGTTTTAAGTCATGATCCCATTTGACTTTGTTTGCTTTGGCCGACCCAGGACACTCATCCACAAGGAAATGGATAGATGATGGACAGATCTCAGATTGTTTAAGTTTGCGGAAGCAGAAAAGAATTGATGGTCTAAGAGGTCTGTCATGAGGACTGTCACTGCCTCCTCCTTTAGCAGCTTTCTGACTTGCAATAAATGGAGTGGCATGAGCCACCAGCACCCCCTGCATGTCGTGTGGCTTACACTTGGAGGCCGGGTCCTCTGACCGTCTTCCCCCGCTTTGTTCACCGCCCACCCCTCACCTGTGGCAGCAAGCTGTCTGTACCCGTGACGTTGTTTCCAAGGTGGACCCTCCCTCCTCCAGGCCGTCTTCCAAGGTGGCCCTTCCCTCCTCCAGGGCGTCTTCCAAGGTGGCCCTTCCCTCCTCCGGGGCGTCTTCCAAGGTGGCCCTTCCCTCCTCCAGGGCATCTTCCAAGGTGGCCCTTCCCTCCTCCAGGAGGTCTTCCAAGGTAGACCCTCCCTCCTCCAGGCCATCTTCCAAGGTGGACCTTCCCTCCTCCAGGCCGTCTTCCAAGGTGGCCCTTCCCTCCTCCAGGGCGTCTTCCAAGGTGGACCTTCCCTCCTCCAGGCCGTCTTCCAAGGTGGACCTTCCCTCCTCCAGGAGGTCTTCCAAGGTGGACCCTCCCTCCTCCAGGAGGTCTTCCAAGGTGGCCCTTCCCTCCTCCAGGAGGTCTTCCAAGGTGGACCCTCCCTCCTCCAGGCCATCTTCCAAGGTGGACCCTCCCTCCTCCAGGCCGTCTTCCAAGGTGGCCCTTCCCTCCTCCAGGGCGTCTTCCAAGGTGGACCTTCCCTCCTCCAGGCCGTCTTCCAAGGTGGACCTTCCCTCCTCCAGGAGGTCTTCCAAGGTGGACCCTCCCTCCTCCAGGAGGTCTTTCGAGGTGGTCCTTCCCTCCTCCAGGCCGTCTTCCAAGGTGGACCTTCCCTCCTCCAGGGCGTCTTCCAAGGTGGCCCTTCCCTCCTCCAGGCCGTCTTCCAAGGTGGCCCTTCCCTCCTCCAGGGGATCTTCCTGACCCAGGGATCGAGCCTGGGTCTCCTGCATTGCAGGTGGATTCTGTACCATCTGAGCCCCCAGGAACGCCCATGACAACGTCTAGGTCCATGCATGGGGCTGCCAGTGGCTGCATTCCACTCTTTTTTAGGGCAGTAATGTGGTATTGTACATATGTACCCCGTCGACTTTGACCATTCCTCTGTCAGTGGACAGCTTAGTGTGTGTCCACGTCTTGCCTGTTTCGTAAATCCATTCGTGTTATCTTTCAGGCTCTGCATGTGAGCATAGTGATATACTGCATTGGTCTTTCTCTGTCTTCCTTAGTTCCCTCTGCATGAAAGCAATACTTTATGCTAATGTATTTCACGGTGACATCGCGTGTGTGGTACGTGGGGTCTTTCCAGACCGGAGATCAGACGGGTCTCCCCTTTATTGGCAGGTGGAGCTTTAACCACTGGACGGCCGGGCCAGTCCCGTTAGATACGTTTTATAATCAGAAGCAAGGCAAAACCTCAACTGTCATTTCTGAAGAAACATGTAATCTTTGTTTTCGGTTGAGCTAGGTCTCTGCTGCTGTGTGTCTTTTCTGTAGTTTCGACAAGCAAAGGCTGCTCTCTTCCTCCGCTTCTTGCCTACTGTCTGCTTTCCGCTTGGGAGCGTCTTCTCTCTCGCTGCAGAGCACAGGCTCTCGGGCACACGAACTTCAGTACCGGCTGCTCGTGGCCTCAGCGGTTGTGACGCCCAGGCTCTGGAGCCCTGGCTCACTGGCTGTGGTGCGTGGGTTTTCTGGCTCCAACGACGTGTGAGGATCTTCCCGCAGAGATCGAGCCTGGGTCTCCTGCGTTGGCAGGTGGATTGTCAACCACTGCACGACTGGATGAGTCCAGGAAGCTGTAATGATCATGGTGTTTGTATTTACGTATATGTTTCCCCCCGAACTGTAACCTCTGTGATCACCCGTGAGGGGCTCCATCCCACGGGTGTCGTTGCTCAGAGCTTCAGTCCCTTCACTCCACCTGAAACCATCACAGCATTGTTAATTGGCTGGACTTCAATACAAAATAAAAAGATTTTCTAGAAGTGTAGGAAGAAACGTAATTTACCACCTGATGACACGCTAGGCTAATGGGCTGCTGCTTTTTTGTTGTTTACTCACTAAGTCAAGCTTTACTTTTTGGGACCACATAGACCGCAGCACGCCAGGCTTCCTTGTCCTTCGCTGTCTCCTAGAGCTTGCTCAAACTGATGTCCATCGAGTCTGTGATGCCATCCAGCCATCTCATCCTCTGTCGCCCCGTTCTCTTCCCACCTTCAATCTTTCCCAGCATCGGGGTCTTTTCCAGCTCTTTGCATCAGGTGGCCAAAGGATTGGAGTTTCAGGTTCAACATCAGTCCTTCCAATGAACATTCAGGACTGGTCTCCTTTAGGATGGACTGGTTGGATCTCCTTGCAGTCCAAGGGGCTCTCAAGAGTCTTCTCCAACACCACCGTTCAAAAGCATCAATTCTTCGGCGCTCAGCTTTCTTTATGGTCCAACTCTCACACGCACACATGACTACTGGAAAGATCATAGCCTTGACTAGACGGGCCTTTGTTGGCAAAGTCATGTCTCTGCTGTTTAATACGCTATCTGGGTTTGGATGGTGCCAGTTGAAGCGACTTGGCCTCGTTGGGTAGAGCACACACTTGGAAACGCTGAGCCGTGCGTTGCGGGTCGGCCAGGTGTGGCTGCTCCTAGGAGACAACAGAGCTGACTGCTGAGTCTGACCGGGGGCAGGAGCGTTCATCTTGGGTCTTGCGTGCTGGAACCTCCGGGTGCCGCCTTTGGGCGGCTGGAATTGAATGTCAAGCTGATGCAGTTATGGAAGAAAGACGCCCTGGAGGTGGTGCCTGGGGGCTCTCGTTTTGCCGGAGATATGGGGTTGGAATTGGCTTCCTGTCTCCTCATGTCTGACTTATGACTTCTAATAATTTCCCCGCTGTTCCGCCTGAAGGCTGGAGCGGTGTATGAATAGATGTGCTTAGTTCTGTGGTTATATAGCGGCTGTTTATACTGCAGCCTGGCATGCTGAGGGCTTGCGAAGAGTCAGACACGACTTGGCGACTGAACCAAAGCAACAATAATAAAATACGGTGCCGCAGAAAACAGACGTGCACCTGTCTGTACATAGCTGCACGTGTGTGTGTGTGCACGTGTGTGTGTGCCTCCGCGAGTGTCTGTGATGATAGCCCTCTATCCGTGTCTTTATTCTGACCACACTGCTCTCTTCGTATTGTCTGGAACCTAACTCTGTGATCTGTCTGTACGTATAAAAACCTCTGTGTGCTAAACACATTATTGTTTTTTCAAAACAACTTTACCATTTATTTCAATAAATGGAATCTGTATATATATATATATTTTTTTTACAGCTGCTGGGACACCTCATTTATTCCAGGTGGTCATAGAAAGAGGTATTCCACATGACTGAATTAGATAAAGTCTGAATTAATTTTTTTTTTTTTTCTGGAGTATACGCTATGCTGTGCTTGGACTTAGACGGTAAAGAATTTGCCTGCCGTGCAGGGGACCTGAGTTCGATCCCTGGGTGGGGAAGATCCCTTGGAGGAGGAAATGGCAACACCCCCTAGTATTCTTGCCTGGAGAATCCCATGGACAGAGGAGGCTGGGGGGCTGCAGTCCATGGGGTCTCAAAGAGTCGGATACGCCTGAGAGACCAACAGCTATGCTAAGTCACTTCAGTCATGTCGAACCCTTTGTGCCCTTGCGGACGGCAGCCCACCAGCCTCCTGTGTCCATGGGATCCTCCAGGCAAGAATACTGGAGCGGGTTGCCATGCCCTCCTGCAGGGGATCTTCCCGACCCAGGGATCGAACCCGAGGCTCCCACAGTGCAGACGGATTGTTTCACAGTGAGCCACCAGGAAACCCTATAAACATATATGGATCCATATAAAGGGGTCAAACCTGCGACTCCTGCATTGCAGGAGGATTCTTTACCACTGAGCCACGGGGCAAACCCTTTCTTGAGTATAAATTTGCTACCAGCTTCCGCTACATTCCTCAGTGGGGTTTGCCGATGATGACGACCTTCTTTGTCTCTCTTTCTTTTTTTAAAATTCCTTCTGTTTCTTTCTGCCTCTTGTCTTCTCAGCTTCTTCTTTTTCTCTTAGTATCACACGGGTCAAAACTCCTGACGTATTTCTGCACTTCTGTTCCATGATGGTTGATCACAGGAGACTGGAGAGAGCTCCCTGCGCTGTGCGGTAGGGCCTTGCTTCTTATCCACCCTGTATGCGATAGTTTGCAGCTGCTAAGCCCCAAACCCCCCGAATCCATCCTGCCCTACCCCTCCCCACCCTTGGCAGTCACAAGTCTGTTCTCTCTCTCTGGCTAAACGCACACAGATAGGGACGCTCCGGAAGCAGTTTTCCCCCTTTATCTCCACGGGGTCGCAAAGAGTCGGACACGACCGAAGCAGCTAGGGCATTTTTATCTGCTTGAAGGACGTGGGGTTTGAGCAGGAAAAAGTGATTCCCTGTCTGCCTGCAAACAGTGATGTGTCTGCCTTTTTACAAATGGGCCGTCTACCCGCTTTGCCTGTTTCCAGTCTGATTGTAATTTGCCACGTAAGGAGTTGGCTTGAATTAAATTTTTTTAAACTGAAGAGAGATCATTTACAACGCTGTGTTAATTTGAGGTGTACAGCAAAGTGGGTCAGTTGTGCGTAAATATATGTGCGTGCTTAGCTGCCCAGTCGTGTCTGACTCTTTGCGACGCCACGGACTGTAGCCCGCCAGGCTCCTCTGCCCATGGGATTCTCCAGGCAAGAACGCTGGTGTGGGTTGCCATTTCCTCCTCCAGGGGACCTTCCCTACCCAGGGATTGCATCCGAGTCTCCTGCCTTGCAGGTGGATTCTTTTCTACCAAGTTACCGGTATTCACTCTTTTTTTAGATTATTTTCCCAGATAGATCATTACATTCTTTTTTAAAAATCTCTGTTTTTGGGCGAGGGGGCACATGGGATAGCCTGTGGGAAATTATTTCCCTGACCAGGGGTTGAACCGCCTGCAGCGGGAAGACAGAGTGTTAACCACCAGACGGCCCGGAAGGCCCGTCATGGGTCGCTGAGGAGAGTTCCCTATGCTATACACTCGGTCTTTACTTGTCTCTTTCATACACAGTCACGCCAACCCCAATCTCCCAGTTTATCCCTCCTGTGTAACTTTTTTTTTGTTAATTGGAAGGACTGATGCTGAAGCTGAAGTTCCAATACTCTGGCCACCTGATGCAAAGAGCAAGGAGATCCAACCAGTTCATCCTAAAGGAAATCAGTCCTAAGCATTCTTTGGAAGGAAGGATGCTGAAGCTGAAACTCCAATACCTTGGCCCCCTGATGCGAAGAGCCGGACGCCTTGGGAAAGACCCTGATGCTGGGAAAGATTGAAGGTGGGAGGACAAGGGGATGACAGAGGATGAGACGGTTGGATGGCATCACCGACTCGCTGGACATGAGTTTGAGTAGACTCCGGGAGTTGGTGACGGACAGGGAGGCCTGGCGTGCTGCGGTCCGTGGGGTCGCAAAGAGTTGGACATGATGGAATGACCGAACAACAGAAATAGAAATTCTGTGCATAGCGGGTCCTAGAAACGCCATCAGTGCCTCCGTGATGGAAAGCAGGGTGCCCAGCGCAGGGGAGAGACTGGCCCGAGGGGGAAACTGGGGGAGTGATGCTTAGGGCCTCTTCCTGGTTAGCCCTTTGTGGGTCTTTCCCTGGAGGACTGCCCTGCACTTGCTCTCCACGGAGGGGAAGTCCTGCCCTTCTTAAGTCACAGGGCGTGACATTTGCCGACTGTGAAGAGTCAGGTGCAGGGAAAGGAAGAGGTTCTGTGTGTCTGATGGAGCTTGGGGGTGGGGAGGTTCTTCTGTTCCCCGTGGGGCTCAGGTGTTGGCCTTGACTTCCCCCCAGATGTCTGTGTTTCCTGCCTGCTCCTCACCTCTGGCTTCCGCCGCACATTTCTCAGTTCAGTTCAGTTGCTCAGTCGTGTCTGACTCTTTGCGACCCCATGGACTGCAGCCTTCCAGGCCTCCCTGTCCATCACCAGCTCCCGGAGTTTACCCAAAGTCATGACATGACCATTGAGTCGGTGTTGCTCTGTCGTCCTCTTCTCCTCCCGCCCTCAATCTTTCCCAGCGTCAGGGTCTCTTCCAATGAGTCAGCTGTTTGCATCGGGTGACCAAAGTATTGGAGTTTCAGCTTCAGCATCAGTCCTTCCGCTGAATATTCAGGACTGATTTCCTCTAGGATGGAAAGGCAATTTCTCAAGGCCCCTCTGAGTTCATCTTCAGCGACTTCACTGAGGCTTCCCGAGCAGATGAGCCTGGACGGAGTCAGACACACACAGCTTTGCTCTGCTGATTCTGCTGGGTCCTGGGTGCTCTTGAGGACCCTGAGATAGCGACCAAACCCCAGTTTACACAGGAGACTAGGATGGTCCAGACGAGAGGTCCCCAGCCTTCTCGGCACCAGGGACCAGTTTCGTGGAAGACAGTGATTCCATGAACCATCAGGCGGTGGGGATGCTTGCTGGCTGACTCAAGCACTTTGCATTTACTGAGTGCGCGCTGAGTCGTGTCTGACTCTTTGCAACCCCGAGGACTGTGGCCCGCCAGGCTCCTCTGTCTGTGGGATTCTCCAGGCAAGGATACTGGAGTGGGTTGCCATGCCCTCCTCCAGGGGATCTTCCCCAACCCAGGGATGGAAGCCATGTCTCCTGCATTGACAG
Source organism: Ovis canadensis (assembly GCF_042477335.2). Taxonomy (NCBI): domain Eukaryota; kingdom Metazoa; phylum Chordata; class Mammalia; order Artiodactyla; family Bovidae; genus Ovis; species Ovis canadensis. The sequence goes on from NC_091727.1 coordinate 921,225, forward strand.
GTGGATCCTTTACCACCTAGGTCACTGGGAAAGCCCATCAATAGCTGTATGTATATAAATCGCATTTATAAATATGTAACATACATTTCTCTGGCTGCTCTGCCCATGGGATGCTCCAGGCAAGACTACTGGAGCGGGTTGCCATGCCCTCCTCCAGGGGATCTTCCCCACCCAGGATCGAACCCAGGTCATCTGCATTTCAGGCGGATTCTTTACCAGCTGAGCCGCTGGGGAAACCTTGCTTTTTTGTTTGTTTGTTTGTGTTTTTTGCAGTTTATTTCTGTTATTACATCAGCTCCATGTCATAGCATCCTTCAGGCATCAGATCCCGGAGGCTGGGGACCCTTGGTCCAGACTGGGGGGATGGAGGAGGCCCTGCTTCATTGCACCTGTGGTGGCTCATGGGTCCCCTTCCAACGTAGCTGAACACGTCCATTTCTGCCACATGCTAAATTCCAGAGCGTCGGACACTTGCTGAGCTTCCCTGGTGGCTCAGACGGTAAAGCATCCGCCTGCAATTCAAGAGACTCGGGGGTGATCCCTGGGTGGGGAAGATCCCCTGGAGGAGGGCATGGCAACACACTCTGGTTTCCTTGCCTGGAGAATCGCGTGGACAGAGGAGCCTGACGGGCTACAGTCCGTGGGGTTGCAAAGAGTCGGACACGACTGCAGCGAGTGAACACCCAGATGTTTCCTTTCAGGTTCTTTTCTCCCCGATTTGTGGCCTTCACAGCCTGTACCGTTTCATTTTCTTCCCCTTTCTTCATTTCTGTTTGAGCCATCCGCTCTTGGCTGCTATGTTTTACCTCCTGAATGAGCAGGGTTATTTATATACGGAGAAGCGGAGCCACATTATTTGAAAAAAAAGGAGAAGCTGTTACCTCAGACCCAGGTCTTGGGCGTGCGGAAAGATCAGAAGGAAATTGAGCGTCGGGCCGTACCTGCTTCGACGGAGGTTTCGTGCAGACCTGAGCTCGTGGCTTCTGGGAACGCGTATGTGAGGGCAGGGGCAGCTGGGCTTCTGAGCCTGATTTCCGTTCTGGGGCTTTGGAGAGAGGGGTGGTCTGCCTTGTGTGCAGGCTGCCGGGGTTGCCACGGACAGCTCAAGTTTATTGATGGATTAGAGGCTTCTCAATTGTGCTGCTGGAGAAGAGTTTTTTTTTTTTTTAATATATAATTAGTGTACAGTATTGTGATGATTTTGGCCACGTATCAGCATGAACCGGTCACAGGTGCACGTCTGTCCCCGTCATTCTTGACTCCGTTCCCAGCTCGCTCCCCACTCCATCCCTGCACACGCCACAGAGCTCCAGCTTTGGGTCCCCTGCGTCGTGCATCGGACTTGCCCTGGTCAGCTCTTTTGCCTATGGTAACGGACACGTGTCAATGCCATTCTCCTGAGTCATCCCACCCTCGCCCTCTCCCACAGAGTCCAAGAGACCGTTCTACACATCTGTGTCTCTTTTGCTGTCTCGCATACAGGGTTATCGTTACCATCTTTCTAAATTCCATATATATGCGTTAGTATACTGTATTGGTGTTTTTCTTTCTGGCTTACTTCACTCTGTATAATTGGCTCCAGTTTCATCCACCTCATTAGGACTGATTCAAATGTATTCTTTTTAATGGCTGAGTAATATTCCATTGGGTATATGGACCACAGCTTTCTTATCCATTCATCTGCCGATGGACACCTAGGTTGTTTCCATGTCCTGGCTATTATAAACAGTGCTGCGATGAACACTGGGGTCCACGTGTCTCTTTCAATTCTGGTTTCCTCGGTGTGTATGCCCAGCAGTGGGATTGCTGGGTCATAAGGCAGTTCTATTCCTAGTTTTTAAAGGAATCTTCACACTGTTTTTTTTGTGAGAGTCCCTTGGACAGCAAGGAGATCCAACCAGTCCATCCTAAAGGGAATCAGTCCTGAATATTCACTGCAAGGACTGATGCTGAAGCTGAAACTCCAATACTCTGGCCACCTGATACAAAGAACTGACTCATTGGAAAAGACCCTGATGCTGGGAAAGATTGAAGGCGGGAGGAGAAGGGGATGACAGAGGATGAGACGGATAGATGCCATCACTGACTCAAGGGACATGAGTTTGAGTAAACTCTGGGAGTTGGTGATGGACAGGGAGGCCTGACGTGCTGCAGTCCGTGGGGTCGCAAAGAGTCAGACACGACTGAGCTGCTGAACAACAACCACCCCCAGAGGATGTCCTGGGTTCGGTGGGCTTCCCCCCAAGTGTGTGCATGTGTTTATGTCCAGAATCCGTGACAGTGGCCTCGTTTGGAGACACGGTCTCTGCCGACGTTATTAACTGAAGGGTCTGCAGACGATGTCTTCAGGATTATCTGGTCAGGGGACATAAGAGGTTTCTACTGTGTTCATGTTAGTCTTGCCTACAGATTTGGGCTAGGCTGTAGAAACATCCAGGACAGAGCGTCGACTTAAGAAAAATTGCACACCGTGAGACTTTCGAGCTACGTTTTATTTGGGGGCAAAATGAGGATGGCATCCCGGGAGAGAGCCCCTCAGAGAGCTCTGAGAAGTCGCTCCAAAGAGGTGACGGTCAGTGTACAGGTGATCCTGGTGAAGGGGGAGTTCACACAAACATTTCTCTTTGCAAAGAGTCTTCGGTTGGTCACCAGGGGTTGATGTGTTCTCACCATGAAGTGATTTGGTGCCTTTCCAGATATGGCAAGATGCAAGAGCTGGCTTCATAACATCGGCTCCTGAAAATATCCAACTATGTGAAGAGCTGTCCCGCCAGCCTTTCCCAGAGTGCAGATGCCTGGTGTCTGCTCTCCACCCTGAGCCCCTTTCAGGGGGTGTTGAAAGTCTGCAGCGGCAGCAGCAGCTGATTTAATCCCTGTAGAGGTGGCAGGCAGGTGCCCGTTTGTAGTGGGGAAAGCAGAAGGAACCGGGTTTTTTTTTGTTTGTTTGTTTCTTTCGTGGGAAGAAAATCCTGCATGCGTGGCTGACCCAGTCAGGCACAATCATCTTGCTCCCCTTGCAGGCGTGACCCGTTGTTCAGTTCAGTTCAGTCGCTCAGTCGTGTCCAGCTCTCTGTGACCCCATGGACTGCAGCACACCAGGCCTCCCCGTCCATCACCAGACTCCTAGTTCAGACACCATCCCGGAGTCTACCCAAACTCACGTCCACCGAGTGGGTGATGCCATCCAACCATCTCCTCCTCTGTCGTCCCCTTCTCCTCCCGCCTTCAGCTTGTAGCCGCATTGGACAGAAGTGAGTGACCTGGGGACCCACTCCTTGCGGTTGGAGTTGAAGTGGGGGCGTCCTGGGGGGCTGAGCCTTTTACCCCCGTGGGGTCTGCACTAAGTCAGCTTATATCAGGGTTGAACTGAATGGTAGGGCTCCCAGAAGATGTCCGAAGAGAACTGGGCCATTGGTCAGTGTGGAAAAGCCACCCTTTGGGTGTTGCAAGAGCTTTGAACAGAGAGACAGTTTTCCTTTACTAAAAAAAAACCTTACTTTTCACGTGTTTAGAGCAAACACCTCCTGCTGGCTGAACTCCCTGCTCTTGCTGTTTTTTCCTGTAAGCTGTGTTCCTCTCTCTCATCAGAATTCTATAGAACACCAGTTAGATCCTGTCTGTACTTGCTAACCACCTCCCACCACCCTGCTTCTCATGGCTGTTAGAAAAAAAGGCTCAAATTGCCTCACCTGTCTGGCGGCCGGCGAAGGCACATGCGGCGATGGGTGGTCCCTGACGTAAGGAACATGTTTAGAGAGTGCAAGTTGCCCAGCCATGTCTGACTCTTTGTGACCTCGTGGACTATAAAGTCCGTGGGATTCTCCAGGCCAGGATACTGGAGTGGGTTGCTATGCCCTCCTCCAGGGGATCTTCCCCACCCAGGAATGGAACCCAGGTCTCCCCGCATGGCAGGAGGATTCTTTACCAGCTGAGACACCAGGGAAGCTCTGACAATGCTTTGAGGCCGGTGAAGACGATGCTCAGAGTTCGTCTTGGGGTTTATTGTCTGTGTTCTGTTGCTTCAAGACCTGCTAAAAAAAAGTTTTTTTTCTACTTCTGTTTGATGAATAGAAAAGAGATTAAATAGAAAAGGGATTAAAATATTTTGTGACCGTGTAGGAGCGGACCCGTTTGCCTTTGCAGAGCCGACGCTCAGAGCGTGTGTGCACAAGGGTCCTGTTTGTCAGGACAGGTGTGCCCCTGAAATTTCATGTTGCGTTTGTCGCCTCCTGCATAAGGAGAGTAACACGCGTGATTAGTTTTTTTTGCACCGTGAGTTGGTTTCATGCCCTTGTTATAATGAGCTCTGCTCCAGTTGTGTCTGACTCTTTGTGGCCCCCGTGGATGGTAGCCGGCCAGGCTCCTGTGTTTGTAAGAGGCTCCAGGCAAGAATACTGGAGTGGGTTGCCATTTCTCCCTCCAGGGGAATCTTCCCGACCCAGGGATCGAACGTGGGTCTCCTGTGTCTCCTCCTTTGCAGGCAGATTCTTTACCTGTTGAGCCTTTGGGAAGAACTCTCTTATGAAAGGTTACAATTAGTTGTTAGAAGTGAGCACAGATCAGGCGGTTTAAAACCACAGACAGGGAGGATGTATGTCCTCCCAGAGTCCTGGAGGCCACACGTCTGAGGTCAGGGTGTCCCAGGGCTGAGCCCCCTGCAGAGGCTCCAGGGAAGGGTCCTCCCCACTTCTTCCAGCTTCCGGGAGCTCCGGGGGCTCCGGGCGTCCGTCTCTGGGCTGGTGGCCGCCTCCGTCCCGTCTCCGCCTCCCTCCCGTCTCCGTCTCCGTCTCCACGTGGCTTCTCGGCTGCGTCTGTGTCTCTCCTCTTCCGTGTCTTACAAGGACCCCGTCCTTGGGTTTAGGGCCACCCGCATCCAGGAGGACCTCATCTCAGACCCTTCACTCCATCACACCTGCAGAGACCTCATTTCCAGAGAAGGTCCCGTTCTGAAGTTCAGGCTAGCAGCTAACACTTTGGGGTGGGGAGAGACAATTCCATTGATGACAGCCTCCTCCAAGCAGCACGTGATACATATTTTATTTGGAAGAACGTGCATACTTCACCTGTGATGAGTGCCTCAATACACGTGGAAAGTTTCCTCCTGAAAGCCTTGGTCCTCCTTGTGAAGGAGGAGAGAGCGTTGACACCTTTTATCTAGCATGGGCGAGACCTTCTCGTTTTGTCACCGGCCAGCAGTTCTCGTAAAACGCGGACATCAGAGTTGTTCTGGTTGAAACCGATCCGGGGTGGACCGACCAACCTCCCCAGCTCTCGGGGGCTCTGCCTTTGAGACACAGCCTCCGGATGTGGGTCGCCTTAACCACTGTGGGCTTGTGACCCAGGCCGATGCAAACAAAGAGTCGCCATTTCAGAATTAGGGGCACTTGGATCCTAGGGGAGAAAAAAGAGGCATGTTGTTAGCACCGAGGTCTGGACGTGCCAACGTTTGTGCGTTTGAGGAGTTGAGGAAAAGGTTGGAGGCACACTGGGATGCTGATCCTGGGACCAGCAGGGAAGACTTCAGAGCAGATGGGTGTCCCGTGTGGCTCAGATGGTAAAGAATCCACCTGCAATGTGGGAGACCCGGGTTTGATCCATCCCTGGGTGGGGAAGATTCCCCTGGAGGAGGGCATGGCAAACCGCTCCGCTATTCATTTGCCTGGAGAATCCCATGGACAGAGGAGCCTGGGGGGCTACAGAGTCCACGGGGTCGTAAAGAGCCGGACAAGACTGAGCGGCTGAGCACAGCACACGCCTCTTCTTGCAGGCGTTCTGTGTCTCCGGCCATAAGACAGTCGTGAGGGCGTCTTGGGATGTGTGGCCCGTTTGCCTTCTTCTGGGCCTATGCTGGTGTTGCCCAGAGTTTGCTCAGCCTCAAAGGGATTGGGTCGTGTTTTCTAGCTGGCGCCTGAGCTCAGCTTCCTGCAGACACGGCTGAGCACCACGGCACCCTCGTGGTTCTGGGACGGTGGGAAATAGAGAGAGAGGCTGTCTTCCCCGGGGGAGGAAGTTGCCGTGGTGGTAAAGGGAGATGGAGTGCCTCGGTCACCTGCAGCTCAGCCCAGACCACAGGCGGAGCCCGGACGCCTTGGAGGACACTCATCTCCTCGGCACAGGGGATCCCCAACGTCTGGGAACCGGTGCCTGACGGTCTGAGGTTGCAGCTGATGTGAGAATAATACATGTGAAGTGCCTGCTCAGTGTGCCGTGCTTGAATCAACCCGACACCATCCTCTCCCGCATCGCTCCGGGAAAAACCGTCTTCTATGAAAGCCGTCCCTGGTGCCTAAAAGCTTGGGGACCATTGCGTCGGAAAGGTGGAGCCCCCACTTTGCTGTGGAAGCCTGTGAACGGGGGTGGTCCCTGATGCTGTGTGTGTGTGTGTCTCTGTGTGTATCCCGATTTTTTTTTGTGTGTGTGTGTCTGCGTGTATCCAGGTTTTTGTGTGTCTCTGTGTGTGTCTGTGTTTGCGTGTATCTGTGTACCTCTACATTTAAGTGTGTCTGTGACCCGCGTGTGTGTGTCTGCGGTTGTGTGCGTGTCTGTGTGTGTGGTTGTGTGTGTGTCTGCGGTTGTGTGTCTCTGTGTGTGTGTGTGTTTGCGTGTGTCTGTGCACCTCTACATTTAAGTGCGTCTGTGACCCTCGCACGTGTGTCTGTGATTGTGTGTGTGTCTGTTCACACCTGCCTGCGTGCGTGCCTGTGTTAACGTGTCTCGGCGTCTGCGTTTCTCGCTGCCGCTGTGCGTCTGCGTCTACGGCTCTGTGTGTGTCCATGCTTGTCACGCAGCTGTGTGTGTGTGTGTGCGCGTTTAGGGGTCCGTGTCCACCTGTTTTGCAGGAATCTTAGCGTGTGCGTTTAGAGCGTGGTGACTCCCCCGATCATGGACCACAGGCTCGACGGCCGTGGTGCCCAGGCTTGGCTCTGCCCCGGCGTGTGGGATACTCCCGGACCAGCGATCGAACCCGCGTCTCCAGCGTTGGCGGGCGGGTTCTTCCCCACCGACCCGCCAGGGAAGCGCTGGTTCTGCATTTATATGTCGCTGTGTGTCTGCATTTCTCCCTCTACCCGTGAGTCCGTGTTTCTATGTCTGTTTATCTGCGTCCGTGTGTCTTTATTACTGCGGCCGTCTTTCTCGCGCGTCTGTGTGTGTCTGCACTGACGCGCCCGGGACGTCTATATTTATTCCTCTTCCTGTGTGTCTGTATTTATCGGTGCATCTCTGTGTCTGTATTTTTCATGCCTCTGTGTGCGTCTGTGCACATTTATCTGTGTGTCTGTATTTATTATGGCGGCCGTCTTTCTCGCGCGTCTCTGTGTGTGTCTGCACTGACGCGCCCGGGACGTCTATATTTATTCCTCTTTCTGTGTGTCCGTATTTATCGGTGCATCTCTGTGTCTGTATTTTTCATGCCTCTGTGTGCATCTGTGCACTTTTATCTGTGTGTCTGTATTTATTATGGCGGCCGTCTTTCTCGCGCGTCTGTGTGTGTCTGCAGTTATACGCCCGGGAGCGTCTATATTTATTCCTCTTTCTGTGTGTCCGTATTTATCGGTGCATCTGTGTGTCTGTATTTTTCATGCCTCTGTGTGCATCTGTGCACTTTTATCTGTGTGTCTGTATTTATTATGGCGGCCGTCTTTCTCGCGCGTCTGTGTGTGTCTGCAGTTATACGCCCGGGAGCGTCTATATTTATTCCTCTTTCTGTGTGTCCGTATTTATCGCTGCGTCTGTCCGTCTGTATTTTTCACACCTCTGTGTATCAGTGTTTGAGCTTCCCCACACGGCTGTGTTCCCCGAGTCGCGCATCTCTCAGTGACCAGGCAGCCCTGTGCCATAATGCTTGATTTAGGGCTGATTACACGTTGCTCCAATACTTGGGTCTGAACAGAACCCTGGGATCCTGAATTAAAACCTTAAGCCTCGGGAGTGCCCTGGTGGTCCCGTGGCTAAGACTCTGCACTGCCAGGGAAGCGGGGCAGCTTCCGTCCCTGCCTATGGTAGTAGATCCCACATGCTGCAACTAAGTCCTGTACAGCGAATACAGAAATATTAAATACATAACAAAAAACCTCAGCAGCTGCTGCTGCATTGCAGGCAGATTCTTACCAGCTGAGCCACCAGGGAGGCCCAAGAATCCCGGAGTGCATAGTCCGTCCCTTCTCCAGAGGCTGCAGATACTGGGAGCACCCCAGAGAACCACACCTGGACGGGGGCATTCACCAGGACGGCGCCCCGACCCCATCCCTGGGGGGCACTGGGCCCGATTCTCGAAGCTTGCCTTGGGTTTTCAGCCTTTGAGGCCGCAGATTCGGGGCAAGGGCAGCGGTGATATTCGGGGACTTGTATTTGAGCCCCGGGCATCGTCGTGGCTCGGAGGCGCGTGACAGTCAGCACCCCGCTACTTGACGCCTCTTAGCGAGGCTACGTGTGGGTTCCCACACACGCGGCTTTCTCTGCGCTTTCATTTACGATGTTGTGCTTGTTTCTGGTGTTCGGCAAAGTGCTTCAGTTCTGTCTCTCTCTATATGCTTTTGTAGCTTCCTTTCCTCTATAGGTTATCGCGAGACATGGAGCAGAGTTCCCTGTGCTGTCCAGCAGGCCCTTGCTGGTTTTCCTTGTTAAATACAGCAGTGTGTCCATGTCCACCCCAGACTCCCTGACTATCCCTTCCCCCATCCCTCCCCCTGGGGACCATCAGGTTATTACAGAGCATTGAGCAGAGTTCCCTGTGCTGCCCAGCAGGTCCTTGCTGGTTCTCCGTGTTAAACACAGC